>NC_047084.1:181409927-181712957 GCF_902459505.1 Geotrypetes seraphini | reverse complement strand
CCCCCCTCTGTTTTACCCTGTTTTCCTCTCCACCCCACCTTTTCTTCCTCTCTAACCCCTTATCTTTGGGGCGCTTCTCACCCCCCCTCCTGGCCCGGACAACAGGCCCGGTCCGACAAACCTCCCTGCCCTGTGGCCGTCGATGTCTAAACTGCCTTCTTATAGCAGCCGGAGTGTTGTAGTTGCATATGGCTGCCGTAAAGGTCGGCTCTGATGCAACTTCCGGTTGCGTCAGATATGACCTTCACGGCAGAAACACGCAGCTTCAACGCTCTAGCTCAGGGGTGCCCACACTTTGTGGGCTTGCAAGCTACTTTTAAAATGACCAAGTCAAAATGATCTATCAACAATAAAATTTAAAAAAATCACAAAGCACGCTATATGCTGAGAAAATCTTAATTATCATTCCTATTCTGGGTTTTTTTCAAAGAGGTCAAGGCAGATTACTCTATGCACTGTCACCTCAGTAACAACCATACAAAAATAGACAAATACCCCCTCCCTTTTTACTAAAGCACAATAGCAGTTTTTAGCGCAGTGAGCTGCGCTGAATGCCCAGGGCTGATTTTGATGCTCATAGGCAACCTGCGCTAAAAACCGCTATTGTGGTTTAGTAAAAGGAGGGCCATAGTGCAAAATATAGATAGCAGATATAAATTCAGACACATTTTGATCACTAAATTTAAAATAAAATCATTTTTCCTACCTTGTTGTCTGGTGATTTCATGGTTGCACTTTCTTCTTCTGACTGTGCATCCAATCTTCCCTTCTTTCAGCCTGTATGCTTCCTCTCCTCCAGACTTTATTCCCTCCCCCAACTTTTTTTTCCTCTCTCCCTGCCCTTTCTTTCTCCCTGCCTCCCTTTCTTTTTTTATCTCTTCATGCCCCCTTTCTTTTTCTCTTTTTCCCTTCTTTCCTTCTGTCTCCATGCCTGCCCCCTTTCTTTCTTTCTTCCTGCCCTCCCCCAAGCCATTGCTGCCGCCATCGGGTAACATGCCCCAAAGCCGCTGCCTCCCAAAGCTCTCCTTCTCTGCGTCTTCCCTGCGTCTGGCCGACCAGCATTCCTCTCCCTGATGTCAATTCTGCCATCGGAGAGGAAGTTCCACCCAGCTAGGCAGCGATTGGCTGGCCCAAACTTCCTCTCCGACGGCAGAATTGACGTCGAGGAGAGGCAAGCTGATCGGTCCGGTAGAATTTTCCGGACCTGGCCAGCTGTGTACCCCCCCTAAGGCTGCACTCGGGGCGGACCTCCCCCACCCCCTTGGTACACCACTGGTCACACATACTATCATAGATTTCTTCAATCTTAGGGAAATAAAAGAACAGCAGGAAAAAATCTCCAAATAAATTACTGGAAGTAAAACAGCTGCCCTAAAAACACCCCTCTTAATTGGAATAGACAAATGGCAAGAATCACTTAGAAAGTTCCTCAATTATACTATATATGGTGCTCATAGTTAAAAAAACTATTATTCTAAAACTGTGTAGCAAAAATATTATAATTATCAAAAGGCTGGCACTTATCTGCCAAAAGGTTTTCTATAGATTCCCAGATTCTTTCTAATCCTCTTTATCCACTATTAGTGCTCTGATCTTTCAAGCATTTGCATCAGTTCAAACCCTGGCAAGGACCTCTTGTTTTGTGATCCACTGCATCAGGAGCCACACACTTGCTGGAACTTTAAGCAAAAGAGCTTTCACGTACCTGCTTTCATATATGGGATCAAGGCAGCAAGATGGCGGTTGTACTAAAAATGTTGTCATATAAATTAGCCAATCAGCACTCTTCAGACATTTAAAGGCACCTTTACCTTAATAGAAGGCATTCCACTCAATGAAAGAATGAAATTCATAGGGTTCCACTGTATTCAATTTAAAAAGCCACCTTTGTTTACATTATCATAGGTAGGCTTTAATTGGTCTATTATCATACATCTCAAATCCTCAAAAGTATGCTGATATTGTAAGCAATGACAAAATATTGACGCCTCCAACTTATTGTTCTTAATACAATGACAATGTTCAACCATCTGAGTTCTAAACAAACAACAGGTTTGCCCTATATACAGCAAACTACAAGAGCACTTAATGATGTAACTTACATACTTAGAAATGTATGAAGTAAAACAATTGAATACTACATCTTGTTGATTCTGTCCACATTTGAAGGTAGCACCTTCCATAGTCATATCATAGATAGAACACTTATCACATTTAAATTGGCCAATGTAGGGATCCTTATATCTGATTTACAGAGCCAAAGTGTCAAATTTATATTGTGAGCATGTAAGACCTGGCTGCAAGCATGGGTAAATGTCTCATGTGCTGACAAAAACGCCTTAATGCTTTTTAATGATCAAAACCAATTTAGTTGACAACCCCATATGTTTCAGAACATCTGGAATCTTTAATCCGGCTATCAAATGCACCATTATTTCTTGACCATCTTCTTATACCGTATACTCCATTTAGGATACTCAGATCAACAGAACAGCATCTTTTGATTATCCCCTCCCTAAAAGTCATAGGCACTAGATCTACTATTTTTTCAGTCATAGCTTCTCAGCTCTGGAATAACTTACCAAATTATCTGCATGGGGAAACCTCGTTAGAAAAATTCAAGGCTTTTTTAAAAGTTTTCTGTTTAAGGATGCATTTGAGGCATAGACAAGACAACCAGTCTACGTTTAAAACCTTATATCTTATATCTTAAACATCTCATTTTAATCAGTCCTCACTTATAGGACTTAATTTTCCTTTTTTTTTCTTTTCTTTATTGCTTATCTTTCACTCCCCCCCCCCCCCCCGATGTGTATACTCATAAATGTTCTCTTTCTGCTTTAACGATTGTAGTTCATCCCCCTTTCCTTTTGTATCTGTACTGAATTTTGTATTGCTGTATGGTTTTTTTCCCCTATTTTAATTTGTAATACGTTTTGAAATATTTAACATTGTGTACACATCAAATTTTAATAAAACTTGAAACTTAATTCGAAACTAGAATTCAAAATTGGTTCTAATAGTAGCTCCTTATTGTTAAATAATATTCACTTTATGCCTGTTTAACAACCCCCTCCCCCCTTTTACAAAACCACAATAGTGTTTTTTAGCACAGGCTGGCGCACTTGGGGCTCCTTTTACTAAGCTGCGCTAGTGGTTTTAGTGCACGCTGCATTGCCGCATGCGCTAGATGCTAACGCCATTATTGAACTGGCGTTAGTTCTTGGCGTGTAGCGTGGGGTTAGCACGCGCAGCAATGCAGCGCGTGGTAAAAACGCTAGCGCACCTTAGTAAAAGGAGCCCTTAATGCTCTGCACTGCTCCTGACACTCATAGGAACTCTATGAGTGTCCGGAGCAGAGCAGAGCATTCAGTGTGCCGGCCTGCACTAAAAAATGCTATTACAGTTTTATAAAAGTGGGGGGGGGGGGTATTTTTTTGGATAGCCCCTCTCCAAAAATTCATCTACAAGCCCTTGAGCTGAATTTATATATCGATCATCAGAATTACATATACTTCTATATCTTAAAAAATATGAAAAGGTAAACTATTCTTACTATGAAATGGATGCATACTGTCATACCCATGCAATGTGTTCAGTATAAATTGTCTTCCATCCGCTTGTATTTTAACATCTAAAAATGAAATCTCTCAGGGGTAAAAGTTCTGTTCAAACTGGCTCGTAGAGTGGCGGCTATTCAGTTCATTCACTAATTGGTACAATTCTCTCTGACTTCCATTTCAGATGAGGAAGATGTCATCGATGTAATGATACCAACACACTGTACAGTTGTAATAGCTTGAAGTATAAAGATTTTGATCCTCAAATTTGGTCATAAATAAATTCACTATAGATGGGGCAAAAGAACCCTCTCCCCCATCACCACCCCAAGATCTGCAAATACAGATGTTATCAAATATAAAATGGTTATTGCATAGGGATAACTCCATTGATTTCAACAGGAATTCTGAAGGAACTTGCCGTGGCTGAGGGTATTGATTTAACATTTTTTTTCAGCTACTTGAAGAGCCTCATTTTGGGGAATACCATATTTCCCTATAGGCTGGTTTTACAAACCCATGTATGGGTCGTGGCCTGGTTATATGGGGCAGCTTATGTAAAAAAAATTTAATCTCCCCCCCCCCACAGTACCTTTTTTGGAGCCCCCTGGACGGCGGAAGGCGAATCTCCAGCGGTGCAGAGCAGCTGTGATATCTTTGGCATCCGGCCTGCCCCCGCACCGCTTGCTGAGTGACTGATGTCAGTTCTCGCGAGAGCTGACATCGGCCATTCAGCAGGCGGTGCAGGGGCAGGCCAGATGCTGAAGAGATCGCGGCTGCCCTGCACCACTGGAGATTCAGCGTCCGCCATCCAGGGGGGCTCTGAAAAAGGTACTGTGGGGGGGGGGGAGATTAAAATTTTTTTACATAAGCTGCCCCATATAACCAGGCCACGACCCATACATGGGTTTGTAAAACCAGCCTATAGGGAAATATGGTATTCCCCAAAATGAGGCTCTTCAAGTAGCTGAAAAAAAATGTTAAATCAATACCCTCAGCCACAGCAAGTTCCTTCAGAATTCCTGTTGAAATCAATGGAGTTATCCCTATGCAATAACCATTTTATATTTGATAACATCTGTATTTGCAGATCTTGGGGTGGTGATGGGGGAGAGGGTTCTTTTGCCCCATCTATAGTGAATTTATTTATGGCCAAATTTGAGGATCAAAATCTTTATACTTCAAGCTATTACAACTGTACAGGGGGTGGGGGGAAGATTTTAAAAGACAGAGGAGGTACTGGAAGATAAGCCACAGCTAATACCATGGGGCAGCTTATCTTTCGTTTTTTTTAAACATAGGCCACCCTTTTCTGCGGCCTATACTTGGGTGCGGCCTATGCAGAGGGGTGGCCTATATGAGGGGAAATATGGTAGAGGTATGCAAAGATTGGACATCAAGCGCAACTAATAAAATGACACTAGATGGCAGCTGTAGCTGCATCAGATTATTCAAAAAAAATATATAGTGTCTTTCAAGAACAATGGTACTTGGAATATCAAAGGTTGCAAGAAACAATGGTATTTGAAGATCGCAAAAAACAATCTAGCTGATCAGTTTATATGCACATTTCTTTCATGCACATTCATTGTGGATATCCTGAACACCTGACTGGCAAGGGGGTACTCTAGGACCGAGTTGAGAAACCCTGATCTAGGGGGGTTGATATTCGATGACTTAAATCACACTCAGTGGGCTGTCCCTAGATATTCAGTGGCACTTAACTGAGTGCTGTTGAACGATTCTGATTGCCAGAACACTGTGCGGTTAGTGTTGAGGCTGCATGATTAGAGTTCTGAGCTCTTTGGGGGTCAACGGGCTCGGAAACAAATGAAATAAATCTGTGGATGGAGTCAGGAATAAGAACCAGCACTTATGGCCATATTCAGTGATGATGCCCTCAAAGCAACTGGATGTACAGAACTGCACAAAAGGCAGTCCCGTCTTTGCTCGCTTAGCTGCATAACTTCTAAATTGGCAGCTGACTTGAACATTCAATATCAGTATCTGGATATGGCTCTGGCAATCAATACCTAGATTAGATTCAGTGACTTTAAAACTGTTGCAGGCAGAATATAGGGGCGGGGGGGCTTAGTTTATACCTGAGGCAACAGAATGTTAAATGACTTGCTTAAGATCATAAGGCAGAAATCACAAAGCAGTTCCATGGATTTAACCTGCTAGTTTTACTGACTGAGCAAAGCAAAAATGGTTTCAGCATGAATGTTAACTTGCGCAGGTATTAAATTACAGCATGTCAGCTTTTATTGCATCAAGTCTGCATATTTATCAACCCTCAAGGGCCCTAAGATCTGCTAATTTAGCAGTGTTGGAGGTACCTTCTTTTCATATAATAAGGTTAGAAGAACATCAATCCTCAATCTTTTATGTAATTAGGCCTAAGTTATGGAACACCTATCATCAAGAACAATGCAGAATTTGGAGCCATTTAAAAAAAAAAAAAAAAAGATTAAAAACTTGACTTTTCCAGTAGGCTTATAGAGAAAAGTGAATTTATGGCAGGGACAACTGTGAGAATCTAATACATATTAGGTTTTAATGAGGTTTGTTTTTAAACCCAGTGCAGAGTTGGGTATTTAAGAGATGTTTGATGTGAACCTGGGCAATCTGAAGCAAATGATACAGTAATGGAAGCCGAATTGAGGTGGGAATGCAAGAACACTAACACCATAGTTATGGGAGACTTCAACTATCCCGGGATAGACTGGAGTCTTAGAATTTCAAAATGTACAAAGGAAATGGAGTTCCTGGAGGCTGTACGAGACTGCTTCATGGAACAACTTGTCAAGGAACCAATGAGAGGGTCAGCGATTCTGGATGTAATCCTCAACGGGCTGAAAGGACCCGCAAAGGGAGTGGAAGTAGTGGGACCTTTAGGCAACAGTGACCACACCAAGAATGCAAGATTGAATGGATAACAAAAATACTAAAATAAATGAATAAAACGTAATGTGTTCATTAATTATCCCTTGGCCATGCAGGAAAAAAAATGTTTTTTGACTCACATGTAGGTCATGGATCTTTTTGCCAAGACCAGGGCAGCATAGAAGAGTTGATTGCAAGGAATGGGTATCTAGTGGCATCCCTCTGTCACTCCAACCCAAAAATCCTGCCCTAGATTGCATTCTGCAAGGGTCCCATAGCTTCTCTTCTATCCTGACCCTCCCAAAAAATATCTGATATTTAGCGACAATCACTCTCCTGATATGACTGGCTCCCCTTCTACTCTGACCCACCCCAAATACCCCTGATGTCTAGAAGCAATCCACCCTATAACTAATTCACCCTCCTGCCCCAACTCCCCTCAAATATCTGTGGTGCCTTGCCACCCCTGACTTGAAGAGGGTCCCAGGGGGATTCCCATTTAACACCAGGGATTTTTATTTTTAACTTGGGTTGGGGGGTCAGGGTGTAAGAAGTAACAAGGGGTGACACTAGACACCAGGGATATTTTTCAGAGGACAGGAGAGGGCCAGTCATGTTAGGGGTGGGTTTAAAGTTCAAGTTTATTAAGTTTTAATATACCGACCATCGACAGACACCTGGCCGGTTTACAATGTTAAAAATGAAAGGTTAAAAATAAATCATTATTAAAAGGGGGGGGGAGTGTAAACATTAATTAGACAAATTACAAGTACAAACGTGAGCTTGAGGATACCAGGGTTATTATTCAGAGGTCAGGATAAAGGGGGGGGGGGGCATGATGGGAACCTTGTAGAAAGCAAGGAGACGACAGTCAGATTGGAGAGGGTGCCTATTAGACACCCACTCCTCTAAACCATCTCTTTTATATTGCCCCTGACATGGCAAAAAAATTCCAAGGTAAAAGCGCATCAAAAGCATGAGGTGCACCAGGTGGGGGTCCATCTTCCATCTAAGGGAAGTTGAACCTACCTGGTGCATTTTAGTATACACTACTCAGAGCAGGGCACAGTCATTTTGAAGATGAAAGCCACTTGTTACAGGAGTAAGTATGCATCACTCCTGCCTCATTTGAGCTATTGGGTCTGGAGGAGACTGGGCAAGAGGTCTCTAAGTGCTTCGCACTAGATACCAGGACTTTTTTTTAACTTTAGTTGGGTTGGGGATGAGGGGTCAGGTGGGAGGGAGGGGTACCACTGGACACCATGGATATTTTTCTGGGATTGCAGAAGGATGGAGTGCTGACAGACACCAGGGATATTTTTCGGGGGGGGGGGGCAGGAGGGCAGCTGGTCATGTCAGGGGGTGAATGTTGCTAAACACTACGAAGCCTATAATCAAAAAACATAGACATCCAAAAGGTATCCTAAATCAACACTTGGACATCCTAATTGCCAGGACGTCCAAGTGCCGATAATCAAAACTGTCTTTCTGTACATCTAGAAAGGTGTTCCAGCCTCTGTACGTTCAGAGCACGAGATGGACATGGTGGAGATGTGTTATGGATGAGTTTTAGGCAATCTCAAGGGTGGATTAGATATGGACGTCTTGCAGCAATAATCAAACATTATTCAAGACATCCTGGACGGAACTTATATGTTTGGATCTAGACCTGTTTTAGAAGGGTCTAAGTGCCACAAAGGCACCCAAACTGACCAGATGACCACTGCATGCATCAAGGTAAGACACCATCACACTCCCCCAGTACTAACTGACCCCCTCATACCCACAAAGATCAGAATATAAGTGCACATACCTGGCTCCAGAACGTCAGCACCTGGTATAGGAAAGCCTAGTAGAGCTGCATACAGGTGTCTTAAATATCCTGGGGGATGGGCTAGTGAACCATAGAGAGGAGTAGCAAGTCATATAAGCCACTCTAACCACTACATTATGGTGGAATATGTGACCCCACCAAAATACCCCAGAACCCTACTCTACTGCCATATAGATGCCATCTGCAGCCATAAGGGCTGAAGACATGAGGGTATAAAGGGTTTTAGGGGTGTTTGGGGGGGGGGCTCACCATGACCTATAAGGGAGTTCTTATGTTCTTAGATGTTTATCTGGCATTCTTTATGTGAAGTTCACAGCAGTGCCCTATAAGGTGCCCCACTTTTCTGTTGCCATGTCTGGGTGGCCAGTCTGTTACAGGACTGGCCCCTCCACATTCAAATGGTCTTGTTCTGGACAATGGGACTTGGATGAAATTTTGGTCAAAAATGTGGTATAAAGATAGATGTCCTGGTGGTCTGGGCATCACAATAGCCTGGATGTCTAGATAGAGGATTTCTAGACGTATGGTGGTTTACCTTTGGAAAATATGCATTTTCTTACTGCCGACTTTGGATGTCTAGCGTCATACGTCCAAATTGAACTTAGACGTATGTTTTGAAAATGCCCTTCCATGGATAGTTTTCAGGAGTGAAGGGTTGGGGAAAGTTTGTCAGTGCCCAGAGGGTGGAAGCAAAATGTTGCAGCATTTCCCTTTTTTTTTCCTGTCAGGCAAGGTGTTATTTAGCAATGAGCCACGGCTTGCATTGTCATGATTTTAATGTAGCAGTAATTTGCCTGCTCGGTGATTATAGTATGCTGCAGTATTTTGTAGTGCTAATTTCATGGCTCTACTGTGAGTCTTTCTACTTAGGCCTGAAGTTATGAAGTAGGAAATGAACTTTTGCCTTCCTGGTTCTCATTGCTGATCTAACCATCAGGCTACTTCTCCATGCCAAATATATCACAGCTTAGTAAAAGGAACCCCATGTGTTTTCAGTGGAAGCCAAAAATTTGTGCTTTGTCTTATTTATCTCTCTCCCTCCCCTCTTTTATCCTATTTATTTCCCTCACTTTCCCCCTGTCCATCTAGGGGGCCCCCTTTGGGCCTATCTTGCAATCCCTGGTATTTATTCTATAGATGTAGTCAGGGCAGTCGCTCCTGTCCATGCTGGCACTGCTCGCAAAATGGCTGCCATGACCTCTAGTGAGACTGCCACAAGGGTCAAGACAGTCATTTTGAGAATACAGCTAACATAGGCAAGAGCAATTGGGGATTACTCCTGCCCTGACTACACCACTAGAACACCAGGGATTGTAAGATAATCTGGTGGTGGTGGTGGGGGAGCTAATCTTTACATATATATATATATATATATATATATAAAATCGGAAGTATGTATCTGTGTATGTATGTGTGTATGTGCCGCGATCACGCAAAAACGGCTTGACCGATTTGAACGAAACTTGGTATGCAGATCCCTCACTACCTGGGATGATATGTTCTGGGGGTCTCGCGGCCCACCTGCACACATGGGTGGAGCTACAAACATAAAATCAGATTTCACCCATTCATGTCAATGGAAAAAATGTAAAAAGCTGCCATTCTCACAGTAATTCAAAAACGGCTTGACCGATTTGAACGAAACTTGGTATGCAGATCCCTCACTACCTGGGGTGATATGTTCTGGGGGTCTCGCGGCCCACCTGCACACGTGGGCGGAGCTACAAACAGAAAATCAGATTTCACCCATTCATGTCAATGGAAAAAATGTAAAAAGCTGCCATTCTCACAGTAATTCAAAAACGGCTTGACCGATTTGAACGAAACTTGGTATGCAGATCCTTCACTACCTGGGGTGATATGTTCTGGGGGTCTCGCGGCCCACCTGCACACATGGGCGGAGCTACAAACAGATAATCAGATTTCACCCATTCATGTCAATGGAAAAAATGTAAAAAGCTGCCATTCTCACAGTAATTCCAACTACCTGGGGTGATATGTTCTGGGGGTCTCGCGGCCCACCTGCACACGTGGGCAGAGCTACAAACAGAACATCTGATTTCACCCATTCATGTCAATGGAAAAAATGTAAAAAGCTGCCATTCTCACTGTAATTCAAAAACGGCTTGACCGATTTGAACGAAACTTGGTATGCAGATCCCTCACTACCTGGGGTGATATGTTCTGGGGGTCTCGCGGCCCACCTGCACACGTGGGCAGAGCTACAAACAGAACATCTGATTTCACCCATTCATGTCAATGGAAAAAATGTAAAAAGCTGCCATTCTCACAGTAAATCAAAACCGGCTTTACCGATTTGAACGAAACTTGGTATGCAGATCCCTCACTACCTGGGGTGATATGTTCTGGGGGTCTCGCGGCCCACATTCACACGTGGGCGGAGCTACAAACAGAAAATCAGATTTCACCCATTCATGTCAATGGAAAAAATGTAAAAAGCTGCCATTCTCACAGTAATTCCAACTACCTGGGGTGATATGTTCTGGGGGTCTCACAGCCCACCTGTACACGTGGGCGGAGCTACAAACAGAACATCAGATTTCACCCATTCATGTCAATGGAAAAAATGTAAAAAGCTGCCATTCTCACACTAATTCAAAAACGGCTTGACCGCTTTGAACGAAACTTGGTATGCAGATCCCTCACTACCTGGGGTGATATGTTCTGGGGGTCTCGCGGCCCACCTGCACACGTGGGCGGAGCTACAAACAGAAAATCTTATTTCACCCATTCATGTCAATGGAAAGGATGTAAAAAGCTGCCATTCTCACAGTAATTCCAACTATAAAACACTTTATATGACACTATAACCACTAGGGACATCTTTTCTATTCTACCACGGACACCATACATATAGAGTTTGTATGTTCTAACTGTGTTTGTAACTGTTTCCTTCATGCACGCCAGTTCATAATGTTATTACATTACATGAGTACTCACATATGCTGAACTAGGCACACAGGTTCCATTCTGAACCGGGAAAAAACTGCATGGAGTTTCTTTTCAACCTGAGTTTCCACATATTGAGTTGTTTAAATCAATACTGAAACTTTTGGCTGCCACTTATTCCAACAGATCTTCATTTTCAGTTTAAGAGATTGCTAATTCCAGTGAGACTTGCATTCATTCACCACTATAAAGTATCTTTATTTGAATCCATTTACAGTGTTATTGCTATAATTAAATACCCGTGCAATGCCGGGGCATCAGCTAGTATATATATATATATATATATATATATATATACACAGTATATGTGTGTGTATGTGTGTGTGTACAATGTGATTGCAAGTAATGCAGTTATGATCTTGCATAGTAAAATAGTTTATATGGTAAATAGAGTGCTCCAGATAAATGCTTTTGACCCAAAAGTTTACCAGGAATATAAATCCTTAAATTTGGGATAATAAACTGCTTAGGATTTAGCCTCTCTGTGGCGATATGAAATCAATTGTCACTTCAAATGTGCCATAAAGTCACCCATTGTAACAGCACCGTAGCATTTAGTTTCAGTTTTCATTAGCTGAGATCCATGTGTACAGCAACTATTTTGGCCCCTTTTTATGAAGCCATGTTAGGGTGGTTTTTTTTTTAAATTGCCGGCTGCTGTCATAAAAGCTCCAATGCTCACTGCAGCAGCCAGTGGTAAAAAGCTCTAACATGGCTTCATACAATGGGGCCTATGTTTGGCAGTAAAATATGGTCTTTCATTATTATATATATTCTAGTTTGAATCCTTTTGTGGGTGATTCTAAAAAAATTTCCAGGCTCTATTTGGTATGACGAAGATGGAGAGTTTTAATCAAACTTGTGGTGTACAGAAGTAGATTCTTGAGGAAAGAACCTGCAGTCATAAGTTAAAGGCTGTCCTAAATTAAACTAGTATTTATCTATATGTATAACTTTGTAGCCATATGTACATTCAGTACTTCTGCTGGGGTGGTACTAGACTATACCATACGAGAACCTCGGTTCCAGCTTTAGAAATACATTCCCAATTATCGTGATGCCGGGTCTCAGGTGTTCAGAAGCTTGCTCATAATGGGCAGTAGAGAAAAAGAAGGCAAGCCCATTAAATCTGCTGTGACGGTGATTGCAGGCACTAGATCTGATATTACCAGCATACTCTCTGTTCAAATATAGAACATTATTACTCAGCTTGCCCCCACTTATCCATTTACCATGGCTGTTTTCAGCAAACGCTGGGCTATGTTGGCAATATATCATTAAAACCCAGAGATATGGTGCAAACTGATGCTCCTTATTATTTGCTACACATTTCTGTGGGCCATCTGCGCATATGATCGTCTGCCATAGGTGCCTGAGGATTATCCGTGGCAAACCGCAGCTGCTCAATAGTCAGCCCTAGACCACAGGGCATTGTTAGCTCAACAGAAATCTGATTGTAGTAAGAATACTCAATAGACTCCAGGAAAATTAAATCACGCTACTGGAGCTGTTCTTCTCTTCCACACCTTCATTGATTCAGCAGGGCAGAAAGTGTTATTTCACCCTTTAAGAAATGCATAGGAGCAGTTCATTTTTTAATGTTCATTTATGCTTAAGCGTCAACTGTTAAAGGCAATTTATTTTTAGAAGAAGGGCTGGGGGGACGGGAGCTTTCTCTTCTGGGCACCATAATTCATTTGCTTGTAATTCTTTTTGAGTAGTCAGTTCTAGGAACAGTCAGAGAGTCTTCATAACAGCAAAGTAAATACATTAGTGATTAACATTTGAATTTCAAACTGTGCACTGTTGCTGATCTTCCAGGTATACGAGCAGGCCCACCTTGAAAAACAAATAGCTTGTTTAATCTGGCTGAGTGGCTGTCTGATTATAAATAGGAAGCATCCAATTAATACGCATAAGAATCAAAATGTAATTTATCTTACTCAATGATTCTTTCCAAGGCAGTGCAAAATTATGTAGATAGGCCAATATTACATTCTCTTTATTGAATGCAGTGACAGATCTAATCTAATCTAATCTAAACCTTAGGTTTGTATACCGCATCATCTCTACATTCGTAAAGCTCGACACGGTTAACAAGAGTTAGGGTAGAAAGGAACTCCAGTGGAGGGAAGAGGCAAAATGAAGAGAAAATTTAGAGGACTAGAATAACCAGAGAGGGAGGAGGAGTTACATTTTTGAGAATAACCAGGTTTTCAGATGTTTATGGAAGAGTTGGAGGGAGCTCAGATTCCTAAGAGGGGAGGTAAGATTGTTCCAGAGCTGAGTGATTCTGAAAGGGAGGGAAGAACCTAGTTTTCCTACAAGTGAAACGCCTTTTAGAGAGGGCTACATGACTCAAAGTATCATTGAATTGTGTGTATAGAGAAAAGATCTTCAAATATTAAGAAGACGGAGAATATTCTTGTCACTTGAACAATATTCATGTCACAGACTCAAAAAAAATCTTCTAAATACCAAATTCTGTTTTAATAAATACAGGGTGCCCACAAAAACACTCCTTTGATTTTAAATGGTTACAAAATCAAAACTTATTGGAATATGTTTATAAATAAGATGACAGCAAATACAAGTCCCCAAAAGGCACGGTTAGCAATATCTTACACAATCGCTTGCACGTTCACTCTTATAAGCTGCAATTGGTACAGAAGTTACAACCTTCAGACAATGCAATGCAACAAAATGGCCAGCTGTTCCTCAAGTGTCCCCCGAGATCACCGGACATTATCGTTTGTGACTTTTTCCTTTGGGGGTATGTGAAAGACAGAGTGTACTTACCTCCACTACCCGCAAGCATGGATGATCTGCAGGAACGCATCACTGAAGCTATAAATGTGATTCCGCTGGATATGCTTCGGAGAGTCTGGTCCGAGCTTGATTATCGCATCGATGGTTGCGAGTAACAGGTGGGGCGCATATTGAGTGTATGTAATCAACAGATACCATATGAAACTGTAGCCTCAAAGGTGAAAGAATATTCCAATAAATTTTGGTTTTGTAATCATTAAAAATCAAGCAGTGTTTTTGTGGGCACCCTGTATATAAAAACTACATGTAAGTGGGCAGACTGGATGGGCCATGTGACCTTTATCTGCCATCATTTTTGAGAAATCTTCTTGAAACAATTGGCATGGTCCCACCAACGGTGGTCAGCATTTCACAACCTGCTACTCCAGGAATGTTTTCTGAGTATTCATAAAGGACACAGAATTAGAGAATGACACGGTGGCGGTTACCCGCATTTAGCCGCGGGTAACCCGCCGAAATGGGGAAGAAAAAATAGTGGCCTCTGCGGGGACGGGGACAAGGCCATTCACCGCCCCGAGGAGCGGTGTTTGGACTTGTCTCAGCATGAGGCAATCAAGGATCGTGCGGTCCCCACCCGGCCATCTCCCTCCCTCCACCTTACTTTAGAATTGTAGAGCACTGTTCCTCAACCGCCTGTTGAATTTCTGCCGGTCCGCACAAAAAAAAAAAAAAAGCCTCTCCTTTTCCCCTGCTCTCAGTTGCTAAAGCCGACAGGAAGTCTTTCTGACGTCAATTCTGACGTAGGAGAGGATGTTCTGGGCCAGCAAATCGCTTCCTGGCTGGCCCAGAATGTCCTCTCCGACTTCAGAATTGAGTCAGAAAGAAGACTTCCGGCTTTAGCAGCTGCAACATGGCAGTAAGAGAAGGGGAAAAGGAGGGAGGCTTTTTTTTTTTTGAGCGGCAGGGAGGCAGCAGGCTGGCTTTGGCTAGGAAGGGAGAAAGGTAGACAGGCAGGCAGGCTTCGTGGGTGGGGGTGGGACCAAAATTCTTGTTATGGTGGATGGGATAACTACAAAGGAAGGGGAGAGAGGGTGTATTTACACTTTATATGACACCTATATCGCTGTAAAAGCAAGTCTGATTTGTTTCAGAATTCAGATATATTCAAATCATTGCCACAAATCGTGGTTTAAAAGCTTTACTGGGTAATCCTGCTCTAAAGGTGGGGCTACAACCAGAATATCTACTGCATTATTGTATTCGGCCAGGCAGGCTCATCCTAGCACGCTGCACATGCTGAGAATTTGCAGACCGAGGCCAGAGTGGAGGCAGTGTGAGGGACATAGGAATGAGGAACTAGGGGCACTAAAGACATGGGAAGGAGGCACTAGGGGCACTAAAGACAGGAAGGGGCACTAAGGACATGGGAAGGAGGCACTGGGGGCACTAAAGACAGAAAGGGGCACTAAGGACATGGGAAAGAGGTACTGGGGCACTAAGGACATTGGAAGGAGGCACTGGGGCACTAAAGACATGGGAAGGAAGCACTGGGGGCACTATAGACAGGAAGGGGCACTAAGGACATGGGAAGGAGGCACTGGGGCACTAAAGACATGGGAAGGAGGCACTGGGGGCACTAAAGACAGGAAGGGGCACTAAGGACATGGGAAGGAGGCACTGGGGGCACTAAAGACAGGAAGGGGCACTAAAGACATGGGAAGGAGGCACTGGGGCACTAAAGACATGGGAAGGAGGCACTGGGGACACTAAAGACAGGAAGGGGCACTAAGGACATGGGAAGGAGCGCTGGGGGCACTAAAGACATGGAAAAGAGGCACCGGGGGGCACTAAAGACATGGGAAGGAGGCACCGGGGGCATTAAGGACATAGGAAGGAAAGAGGGAGGGAATAGAAAGGGACAATTCTTGGGACTGAGTGCAGAAAGAAAGAAAGGATACACAGACAGAAGGAAACACAACCAGAGACTCATGAAATCAACCACCAGACAGCAAAGGTAGGAAAAATTATTTTATTTTCAATTTAGTGATCAAAATGTGTTAGTTTTGAGAATTTATATCTGCTGTCTATATTTTGCACTATATTTGTCTATTTTTCTATAGTTACTGAGGTGACTGAGCTTGCGGAGATGGGGCGGAAACAGGGTTTTAAAATTTTAGTCCTAGTAGTTTGCCGGTCCACAAAATAATTATTTTATTTCTGCCAGTCCATGGGTGTAAAAAGGTTGAAAAACACTGAAGTAGAGTATGCCGGCTTTATTTTTCACCCAGCCGCACGCGCGGCTGCTCAAGATGATCAATCTTCTCCTCTCTTGCAAGTTCCTATTTCCGGTTGCGTCAGAGGAGAATATTGAATAAATGAGCAGCCGCGCATGCGACTGGGCGAAAAAGAAAGCCAGCATACTCTACATCTAAGGTGAGGTGGAGGGAGGGAGATGGCGGAACGCTGCAATCGGTCGGGTGTCTGATGTTTTTGTATCGCTGCCTGCCTGCGCTCACGTTCCAGATCCTCCTGCATTTTTAGTGTGCACAATTGACCTGATTCGAGCTATAGTGAGGCCCCACCTGGAATACTGTGTGCAATTCTGGAGGCCGCATTATCGCAAGAATGTGCTGAGACTGGAGTCGGTCCAGAGAATGGCCACCCGGATGGTCTCGGGACTCAAGGATCTCCCGTACGAAGAATGGCTAGATAAATTACAGCTATACTCGCTCGAGGAGCGCAGAGAGAGGGGAGACATGATCGAGACGTTCAATTATCTCACGGGCCGTATCGAGGCGGAGGAAGATATCTTCTTTTTCAAGGGTCCCACGGCAACAAGAGGGCACCCATGGAAAATCAGGGGCTGGAAACTGCGCGGTTACACCAGGAAATTCTTTTTCACTGAGAGGGTGGTTGATCGCTGGAATAATCTTCTACTTCAGGTGATTGAGGCCAGCAGCGTGCCTGATTTTAAGGCCAAATGGGATCAACATGTGGGATCTATTCACAGAGGAAAGATAGGGGAGGGTCATTAAGGTGGGCAGACTGGATGGGCCGTGGCCCTTATCTGCCATCTATTTCTATGTTTCTATGTTTCTATAGGTGAACATGGGGGACACATCATTGCAAGGGAGGACAAGTCAATTGATTTATTTTATGTTCTGTTTTTACTACAGGGCAGAGGCACTGAAACAGATTCTCAGTGCAGTAGAAGTAGTGGCAGGACTCTCTTCTGACTTCATGGTGTTTCGCAGTATTGAGGCTTATATGGATGCTGCGGGGACGGTGACGGGGCGGTGAATGGGATGGCAGTGGCGGTGACGGGGCAGTGAAAGGGATGGCGGAGATGGTGACAGGGCAGTGAAGGGAACGGTGGTGATGGGGCGGTGCAGAGGATGGTGGGCCGGGACGGTTCAGTGACGGGGACAGATTTTTTCCCCGTGTCATTCTCTACACAGAATGTGTTCAAATGTCATAAGGTTGATTTCAATAGCTATGGTCCAGAGGCTGAGTTAGTAGGTGGAACTTCCAAATACATTTTAATCCAGTCACCTACAACAACAACAAACCCCTTCTCACTAACAATGAAAGTTATGTATAAACTAATGCTGTATTTGATTCATGTAAATATTTCAAATCATTGATGTATACCTTTCTGCAAGAAAACACTTTTGGCGCAATCTACAGATTCACAGTTCAAAAACATATTTATCTTGTTGTAATGCATTAAAATCAACCAGCCATATATGTACTATGGAAATAATTGCAAACAGTGCCAAGAAATGCACGTCCTAGAGAATTACCACATGCCTTCATATTTCGTTATAACTGGAATTCCTGATTTCAATTAAATAATATTAAATAATTCTTGAGTATGAAAAATGAAAGAGGGACTCATTATCCAAAAAAGATAAACGTCCAAAAAAATGACATAAAGGTGCAGATAAATGTTTTTCTCGATAAATGTTTTTCTCAAACCCTTCTGATTCACAATTTTTGAAACCTATATTCTAGATCAGTGGTTCCCAATCCTGTCCTGGAGGACCACCGGCCAGTCGGGTTTTCAGGATAGCCCTAATGAATACACATGGAGCAAATTTGCATGTCTGTCACCTCCATTATATGCAAATCTCTCTCATGCATATTCATTGAAAACACACCTGTTCCTAAAGTATCTAGATCCTCTCTTCTCTCTCCCCTCTATAGCGATTAACTTGTTCTATTGATCACTCTCTCCTCAAAAATGGATTTGCTGTCCTATTAACCCTCTTTTTTCCTCCCCTCTTAAAGTCAATCAATTTGTACCTTTGCTTAATCTTTGTAAACCGCATAGAACTTCACGGTATTGCGGTATATAAGCTGTTATTATTATTATTATTGAGGTTATTCCCAAAACCCAACTGGCTGGTGGACCTCAGGACAGGGTTGGGAACCACTGTTCTAGATGGATATATATGCGGCTCATTTGCAGTTTGTCTAAATCTAAAGGAGGCATGGTAGAGGTGTGGTGTGGGCAGCACTAGGGCAGGCTTACAACTTGGACATTTTTCTTCCATGGATGGGCATTTTTGATAGAACGCATACAGTAAGCCCAATTTTGGATATTTCCCGCAAGATGTCCAAAGTCATAGGCAGAGAAATGGTCATTTTCAAAACTGGCAAAACTGCAAGATATCTAAAAATTTATTTTTGACAATCGTCTACTTAGACATCTTGGCTGCCCGGTCGTCTGGAAAATCCAGACACCTAGGCCCAACCCCAGGGCTGCCTAGTCCCAACCATCCCCCCCCCCCCCCGGCTGCCTGTACTCAGCAGGCAGCACATCTGCACATGCGTGGATGCTCTCCTGCACAAAGAAAAGCTTTTCAAAATCCGGACAAAGTGCCGGGCTTTGAGAAGCCATCTGGACCCCCGGACATGTCCTCAAAATAATAATAATAATAACTTTATTTTTCTATACCGCCATAATCTTACGACTTCTAGGCGGTTCACAATAAAGAGAGCTGTACAATCAGCGAATTACAATCTTAAAGACCAATGAATTACAATCTTAACACCTGGGGAAATCTGGATGTCTGGTAACCCTACCTGCTCTAGTTGACTTTTCCAGCATGATATTGAGAGCTGTTATTAACCCCCCCCCCCCACATACACTTTTACAAAACCGTAGCGTGGTTTTTAACGCCGACTGTGGTGGTAACAGCTCTGATGCTCATAGGAATGCTATGAGCGTCACAGCCAGCATTAAAAACCATGTTATGGATTTGTAAAAGGGGGTGGGTAGGGGGGTAAGTTTCATAGGGAAGAGTTGAAATTAGGAAGGAATGAATGCTAATAAAAGGCTGATTTGGTTAGGAACGTGGGTGGGTTTAGTTTAGCCAGTTTTTAGGGTTGTTCAGTATGTTATATTTGAAATGTGAATGTATTAATTACCGTATATGAAATGTGATAAAATGGTAATCAAATGGTCATTGCTTAAATTATTTGAATGCCAATGTCTGGTTAACAGGTGTAGGTAAGCATGTATCAGTTTTACTCATTCAAAGTTTCCTGAATGTCAAACTGTTGATGACCGTCTTAAACCAGATGATTTATTATAGTTTAGGGGTTCTGGATGGCTGAAGCAAATTATGGGAACATTGCAGAGACAGGACACCAGGTCAGTTCAACAAGGACCAATGGGAAATTAGCTGGTGCTCTCAGTTCAGTTTCCAGAACTACGGCAAAAGCATTCATATTTCATACATCTCTGTCAATTTCCAACAAATGTGTAAATTCTGCTGTACAAAACGTCCCTGATTCATGACAAGGACATGGGAGATAAACAGTGCAGTGAATGAAGTGTTGGCTTTTTGTCTTTTGTCTGAGGTGACAACGTGGCCCAGGGAACAGTCGGATTGCTCCCTCTACCCAGTTGCAGACGTTGTTGTGGGAGAGGAATTCTGCAAATCGGAAAAGTGAATATGAGGTACAAACATTTTGTAATGTATCATATAAGCCAGAGCAAAGAGTGATCTAAAACACTAAATATTATGCATCATTTAGAGATTATGTGCAAGCTCTAAGCCATAATGAATTTTTCACATGAACTAAATACTTTAATCTTCCTAAATCACAAATTAGCTTTTCGGTGCATTTTGAATAAACTACGTAGGCTCTCAAAGAACAAAATCAAATCTAAAATGTTTCATCTGGAAGTTATGAATAGGATCCTTCACTTTATATTATATAATACCAACTGCTTCACCTGTTTCATTTTATTTTAGCTCTGCATGAAATTACGAATTCCATTGTCTACTTGGCTGCCATCTCTCTTGATATTTGAAATATGGTTAACTATACAAGGGCACATATGAAATGATAAAACTTGCATTCTCTGGAAAGAATAAAAATGATTTCTTTTTCCATAGTAGATCACTGTTCTTTCCAGAAATGAATTCTTTTACCTTAAAATTACATGGCATTATCCTGAAGTGACATGCAATGTCTCATTTCTTGTCTAGCATATTCTTGGAATTAAGATGGAATATATAAGAAAGATAATGGTATTGAGAATTGACTGCACCAAAGAGTCCTTAGTTTCATTACTCACGCTCTATCATTGGCAGTTTGCTGTAGAAAAACTAGGTAGGAATAAGTTAGCTGAAGAATAGAGATGCTGCATGGCCCTTTTCTTTACATGGTACTATAAATACAACATATGACAAACTATAACAGCAGCATACGACCTTCTGGCTGAGGGTCAGATTTAAAATATTTCCATAATGGAAATCATTTTATATACACTGCCATTAAAATTATTTCAAAAGCACGTAAATACGATCATGTCACACCTCTTTTGATCAATGCTCACTCGCTTCCTATAGATCATCGAATTTCCTATAAAATAATGTTGCTAACTTACAAAACCAAAACTTCCGGCCAACCTGATTTCGTTAACAGGCTATTAATCCCCTATACCCCCCTATCGTACATTGCGTTCATCTAATCAAAACTTGCTATCCATTCCCTCTTTAAGATACATCAACACTATGCGCACTAGCATTTTTTCTGTCACGGCCCCAACCATCTGGAATACAGCAACAAATTAAATAAGAGAAATTACATCCCTTGATAAATTTAAAAGTAACTTGAAGGCTTTTCTTTTTAAAGACGCATATGGTGTATAATAGTCCTTTTAAGGACAGTAATGGAAATCTGTTACTTGCCATCTTTTAATCATTTTAGCTTATTTTACATTATTCTAGACTTTTTATACTTTGTTCCCCTTCCTTTTATCTTGATCCCTCTTCCCCTCTCTTTCTCGTAATACAAATTGTATTTCTGCCCTTCTCCATCTTGTATCGGTAAATTAATGTTTGTCAGTGCGTTTGATTGTTTGTAGCATTGTTTGTAATTTGTTTTTAATGTACGTTGGGATCCTTCAAGAAAACCATCAAACGTCCAAGAATCATCCAGAATACTGCTGTCCGCCTCATTTATGGTCTCAAAAAGTCAGATCATGTTAGTCAGTTCTACAAAAAACTTCACTGGTTGCCAATGGAGGCAAGGGTCATCTTCAAGTTTGCCTGCCTTTGCTTCAAAACCTTAACGGGTTCATTCCCAATTTACCTGTCGCGTCACTTTGTGCTTCCAGGCACCACTTGCACATGTAGTGCCTATCTATTTGCCTTTCCCTCCCTGAAGGGCTGTGTTTACAAGAGATTCCTTGACAGAACATTGTCATTCCAAGCTGGATAATGAATAAATGTCTAACCACCCTCATCTCAAGTGTACCCTCCTACCAATCCTTCAGGAAATCAATTAAAACCTATGGGGTTAATAATAATTAAAAAAAAAAACCGTCTAAAAAGTGTCCTAAATGGCTACTTGGACGATCAAAAAGAGAAAAACGTCCAAAACCGGCCTAAGTCGGCACTTGGATAATCATCAGTCAAAAACGTTCAAGTACTGATAATAAAACTGGGTTTTGGACGTATTTAAAAATGAACTAGGCCTTCACAGTGCCGCTGAACGATCATAGCTAAACAGGGCATTTAAGGAGGAGTGTCGAGGGCGGGATTTGGGCAGGATGTGGGCAGGCTTAGACTTAGTCGTACTGCATGTATAACCAAAAGTTATACAGCACAGCATGTATAACCAAAAGTTATACAGCACAGGATCGACGGAACTTGGACATTGTGATTTAGACCATTTAAAACATGGTCTAAGTCACAAAAAAACCACCTAAAATCACCAGATAAGCACTGCAGACACAAACTATAGACCCCCACATACTACCCCAGTGATCACCGACCCCCCCCAACCCCCTACAAATTGTAATCACACCTTTAAAATTCAGCCTCCAGACCATCATCACCTGGCAGCCTAGGAAAGCCTAGTCGACCTGCACAGAGGAGGCTTCAGTCATCTTGGAGGTGGGTTAGGGACCCATGGAGAGGAGGACCCATGCCCGTAAGCCCTTGTAATCACTGCATTGATACTGAAACATGTGCACTCACCTATACACCCCTAAAACCCTTTTGTACTGGCATATAAGTGGCTCCTGCAACCATAAGGGCTATTGGGGTGGTAGATAAGTGGGTCTAGGGGATTCTGGAGGTGGTTTGGGGGGCTCACCATGACCTAAAAGGGAGCTGTAGCGAGATAATAACATGGCACCCTTTTTGTGAAGTTCACAGCAGTACCCTATAAGGTACCCCACTATTTAGGTGACATGTCTGGGTGTTCAGTCCATCACTTTGCAGACCCCTCCCACATCCAACAGGGCTTGTTCTAGGCATTTTTGACTTGGATGAGAAGTTGGATGAAAATGTGGTATAAAGATGGACGATTTAGCAGCTTGGACGATCAGATCGGCATGACGTAAAATTAGACGATTTTCGAAACAAAAAAAAATTTTGGACGTATTTTTCAAAAATGTGTCTTAGGCTGTTTTTTACTTTGGACGACTTGCGAGTTGAACGCAAATGGACTTAGACGTCCCTTTCGATTACGCCCCTCCACGTATCTACTCAGACCAAGTAGTTATGTGATAAATACCTGCTATCAAAGCCAATACCATTGTTTGAAAATAGGGAGAAAAATCCAGCTTGGAAACATTGCAAGATTCAAGAATGTTCTGTCCCAATAACACATTTCACAGATATAAATCAGAGTTTAATTTGTAAAAGGAAATGAACTGTGGAGCCAGGGAAGGGGGAGCAACAGAAGAGGATTGGAATAGGGAATGAAATAACTGTTTACTGCTCTGCTCCTGGCTCACCCCTCCCCTCTTTCCTGCAGGCTGCCTTGGGGAGAATACCCCCGACTCCTCTAGAATTTGAAAAGAAGTGAGCAGAAATTAAACCCTGGTGGAAATCACATTACAGAGTATAGACACTATTTCTAGTTTAAGATTATAAGAAATATGTGATATCTATAACTTAGATATTGTCCATGTTTCTAGAATAGAAATTAAACGAGACAGCAATTAATCTATGAAAACAGGATTTGTTTTGACTTCTTTTCTTTATATTCTATAGATTTATCTTCAGTATAGACCTTCAAATGTGATAAAACTTCTCAGTGAGCTATGAGTGGTTGTACCCATTTCTACTCTAAATCAATAAAGGTTTCTATGGCTTTTTTGTGGTAACCTGAAGATGCCTGTCATTCTGAGCTGATGGATTACTTTTTTCCATAAAATATATTCCAACATTCCCCCCATATATAAAAAAAGTACACAATTGCAAAAAAATATATATATATTTAGGCCCTGATTCTGTATACCGTATTTCCCCGCATATAGGCAGAAAAAAATGCCTATACATGTTTTATAACTCTTAGATAAGCCGCCTCATGTTACAAGCTGCGGTTTATCTAAGAGTTTTAAAACCACATGGGGGCGGCCTATACATCCCTCCCCCCAAGTAAATATCGTACCTTTGCCGGCTGCCTCCTGCCTCCTGCAATGTCGCGGCCACGGTGCAGGGCAGAAGCGATCTTTTCAGTGTCCAGCAGGCCCCGCGCTGCTTCTTCAATGCCACTTAGGCTTTCAGGATAGCCCTAATAAATATGCATGGAGAAGATTTGCATGCCTGTCAATTCCACTGCAGGCAACTCTCTCTCATGCATATTCATTAGGGCTATCCCCAAAACCTGACTGGCTGGGACAGGGTTAGGGACTACTGCTTTAGAGAATTATTTTTTAGGCGGAAGTTAGACGTCCAAACAATGTCCTTAGCATTATAATGTTTTATTATTATGATGTTATTAGAATGGTGGTTTTATGTTGTTTTTCATTATAATTGTGAAATGCTGGTACCACACTATTTTTTTTATTAGATTTTTAAAATCTGTTTAATATTTTTATTTATTTTTCTTCTGTGATAGGGAGTGAGTGGGATTTGAACCAGCAATGTCAGAGTAGAAGGTTGTTATTCTAATCAGTGTGCTACAGAATGAGCTAGCATTGTAAAGGATGGATACAAAGTTCTACATGGTTTTCGCAGCAGTGCTGGCCTACCTATAACATTTTTATTGTGCCACCTGTGCCTGACGATGAGTGCCTGCCATGCAGTGCCACCTTGCTGATCAGGGGGCAGGACTGGGAACTTGCACTCATCAATCATCAGGCACCTGCGCCTGGTGACTGGCGATTGGTGAGCGTGACCTTTAGTGCTGCCCCCTGATACAGCAGGCGTCCTCATA
Source organism: Geotrypetes seraphini (assembly GCF_902459505.1). Classification (NCBI taxonomy): domain Eukaryota; kingdom Metazoa; phylum Chordata; class Amphibia; order Gymnophiona; family Dermophiidae; genus Geotrypetes; species Geotrypetes seraphini. The sequence goes on along the minus strand of NC_047084.1, from coordinate 181,688,246 downwards.
AACTGTTGCAGGCCTCCTCCATTTTCTTTTGCAACCAGGACCTAGAATGAGTCAGCTGAGGTGGTGTGGTGATGGGGCGGAGCAGCCGTTGGAGGAGCATCGGAGCCAGCTGAGGTGGTGTGGTGAGAGAGCGGAGCAGCCGTTGGAGGAGCATCGGAGCCTGATGCAGAGCAAGGCCCGGGAACGGGACCGAGCAGAGCCGTTGGAGGAGGCAGTATATCAAATCTTAAATAAACATAAACATAAGCATTCATGCTGGTTGTTCAGAATTTTCTTAGTAATCACAGATCAGAGATTCATGCTGAGCTTGTGGAGAACATGCTGACAGCATATCAGCTACTGGGTGCCAGAATGTCACTTAAAATGTACTTCTTACATTCTCACCTGGACTTCTTCCCACCCAATCTTGGTGATGTCAGCGATGAGTATGAGGAAAAATTTCATCAAGATATCAAGGTGATGGAAGCAGATATCAGAGAAAGTTCATTCCCAATATGATGGGAGACTATTGTTGGTTCTTGCAAAGAGAGTCAAATGTACAGTACAAGCGTAAAAGCAAGTGTCTCAAACATTTCTGAACATGCTGACATCACTTTTGTGTGTATTAAGAGAGGCGTAAATATACTGTATGCTGTAACACATCTCCTTATTGTCTTCATGTTTGTTATCAGAGTAAACTCCTTAACTCAAGTTTGGTGGGACACAGTTCATACTCACAATATTGTGCCGATATGGCAAACTGTCTAAAAAAATCAATAACATGTATCTCAGAAACCTGATGTGCTAGCTGAATTTCAATTACAGATCTGAAATCAATTAACTAAAGGCTCCTTTTACAAAGGTGCGTTAAGGCCTTAATGTGTGGAATAGCGCGTACTAAAATGCCATGTGCGCTAGCCGCTACCGCCTCCTCTTGAGCAGGCAGTAGTTTTTCGGGTAGACTTAAGAACACTTTTTATGTTCACAGTAGCAAAGGAAACCTTTTTTTGTTGACCAGTGTTATTTATTTATAGCAGCATTTATATATCACTTATAGCCTAAGTAGTTTACATCCAGGTACTCAAGCATTTTTCCCTATCTGTCCTAGAGGGTTCACACTCTATCTAATGTACCTGGGGCAATGGAGGATTAAGTAACTGCTGAAGGTTTCAAGGAGCAGTGTTGGATTTGAACCTACAACCTTAGGGTGCCAAGGCTGTAGCTCTAACCACTGCACTACACACTCCCCAAAATGTTTTGTGATTGACAAAAGCCCCTGGTATTACCTACAAAAGTAAAGCTGCAAAAGTACTTCACTGCAAAGCCTTCTGATTGTAACATAATTTTGCAACTCAAAACCCATTTGCTTAACATGTTGGATAACATGTTCATCAGTTCATCAGATTCTTTATAACACTGCTCTGTTTGGATCCATGGTTTAAATACAACTTCAGAACATTATACAGAATACACACAACCACTTGAAAGAGATGGTGGATAGGCTGCCAGCAGCAGACACTCAAGATGTCTTGCAGCAACCCAATAAGAACATACAACTAGAATCAAATTTCTTTGAAGATCTCTATTCCTCAACGTCTTCTTTAAATATATCTGAGGAATGTATATATTTTCTTTCAGTTCAATATTTAATCTTATGCCAATATTAATTACTAGACACACTTTCACATTCTCAACAATACAATCTGTTTTTCTCAGGTGGGTGCATACTTGACTTCTGCTGATGAAATCCCAGACGATATCTTGTCTTACTGGAAGTCAAAATCGACAAAGTGGAGAAATCTTGCCGAAGTTGCTAGACGAGTCCTTGGAGTACCTGCTGTCAGCACATCATCTGAACAATCTTTTTCATTGGCTGGGCGTGTTCTGGAGCATAAACGATTACAGCTAATACTATATTCTGTTGATGGACTTCTCTTCTTGCATGGACTTAAGAAATTATTATCCCTGACTGATTATTGTCCTCTTCTTTGGTTGTCAGCCTCCTGTTCTGTTAGATGTTTGACTTTGTTTTGAATTTTCTGTAGAACTCAACTAAAACTAAATCAAAACTGCCAGAAGTAATTGCTTCTTTTTATGGGGACAGGTACTTTATATGGAGGATGAGGGGGAGGGGTGGGCAAGGAAGGAAGGGATTTCTGGTGGGGATGGGCAGGGATAGAGGGAATTTCTGTCTCTGCACAACTCTCTATGTTGAATGTCAAAAGATAGGGTTACCAGATGTCCAGATTTCCCCAGACATGTCCGGGGTCCATACAGCTTTTCAAAACCCGGCACTTTGTCCGGGTTTTGAAAAGCTTCTAGCTAGCAGAGACATCGGGACGGTATCTGCGCATGTAATGCAGTGATGTCACATGCATGCATGTGATGTCATTGAGATATACAAGTTCATTCACAGATGCCCTCCCAAAAAGTGAACAGTTTGAGGGGGCAAGGCGGGGCTGGAAGTGGAACAAGGCATGACTCGGGCAGAATGGGGCAGGACTGGGTGGAACTGGACGGGCCTGATGGCGGGGACATGGGTCCGGATTTTCGTTCCAGAAAATCTGGTAACCCTATCAAAAAATGCATGGTTATGAGTGGGGCTGATGTTCGGCACTGCTCAACGTGGTTCTTTGTCGAAGGTAGGCACTGGAAATATAGGTGTATAAAACTCTGGCCTACACTTACGGTGCCTACCTTCGATGCAGGCCATGATTCTGAAAGTGGCGCCATAATCAGAGTGACACCACGACCAGCATTGTTTTTTCAGGTGCTTGCTGATTACAGCACTGCTTTCAGAATCCAGGGCTCTTGTTTCTATGTTTCTAAATATGTGACTCCTCAAAGAATGCCTCGGCTGCAGAGCAAGAAGCGCTAGACTCTTTGGAAAATCACTGAGTGTGAGTGGATAGCAGAACATTGTGGGTGGAGTTGGAGGCCCTTTTGCCTGAATGGGAAGGGGGACAGTTTAAAAGGGAATTGAGGAGTAAGATCAAGGCTTTTGATTATCTTAATTCTCCCACCAGAGCCCTAGTGCTGAGGGAGACTCCTGAAGGTACTGACTGCTTTTGGAGGGAAAGTCTGTGAGGGTTTGCCAGAAAAGCAGAGAATGTGGAACCTGGAGAGTTTCACCAAGAGAGAGTATTTAAAATTTTACTTTTCCAAGGGGTTACCAGGAGAGGAAGGAACAAGGTAACCATCTCATATGGTAACATTACATTACATTAGTGATTTTTATTCCACCATTACTTTGCGGTTCACGGCGGATTACAGAAGAGGATTTCTGGACATGTCCAGAAGTGTTACAGAGTAGAGCGGGTTGCTTCAGAGGATTGAAATGTTTCATACGGTGTTAGTTAGTCTTCATGGATTTCTTGGATAGCAGGGTTTTTATTTCTTTTCTGAAAGTTTTGTAGTCTGGGGTCGCGATTAGTAGATTGGAGTGGAAATTAGTAGATTAGTGAGTGGAAAGACCCTGCTTTTTGCAGAGCCTGTGTGGAGTGTTTCAGCTTGGCAGGCAAGATAAAGTGGTCCTGGGCTGAGGAAATAGGGTGGGACTGGAGCAGCTCACTGCATGTAATAAAGGAGTGGAGTGAAAGAGATTGGGGAATGTAATTAATGTGTTCTTGAAGTGATTTTATCATTAAAAAAACTTTGAAAACCAGTATCAGTATTCCAGAAAGTAAACTGTAAATAGCTGTGAATTGTGTCTACAATCAAGTTCAAGTAATGCTCCAGTTATCAATTGCACTTATGTTTCTTCTGATTTCCTTGATAAACGATAAGGTAGTGGTTGAGTGGTTGAGCCCAAAGACATAAAGACTGTTTTTGTAGGCTCGGTGGTGGGTACCTGAGCCGAAGAGCACCTATTCATATGCCCAGCTCTGGGCGCCATACTTATGTCTGCTGAAACTTAGTGTAAATCTCAGTGCCCAAGTTGGGTGTGGAGACCCAGTATGCTATAACACTGCATGCAACTTTTAAATATTCCTCATTTTGGGGAGATGTGTGTTATGAAAATTAGGCACCCAGCGTATTAGCCAGATGTGCACAAATCCTAACTGGTGCCAATTAATGTCAATAATTACTCGTTAGCATCCAGTTATTGATGGTTAGCAGTTCATCAAAAATGGAAGCACATCCAAATTTGGGCACCCAAATCTGGATGTTATATATAGAATCCAGGGGTATAGGTATAACTTTTTCTATGCAAATGTCATCACTTATATACGTGGAGGGGCATAATCAAAACATACATCTATGTCCGATTTGGATGTATGTGCTAAGACGCCTCAAGTCGGCAGTGGGAAAATGCCCGTTTTCAAAAGGCAAATCCACCATATATCTAGAATTTTGTTTTTTTGAAAATCGTCTTTCTGGACGTCGAGGTCATTGGGTCACCCAGACCGCCAGGTCGTCTATCTTTATACTGCATTTTCAACCAAAATTTCATCTAAGTCCCAAACACTCAGAACAAGACCATTTGGATATGGAAAGGACTATTCTTGTAATGGACTGGCCACCCAGACATGGCAACAGAGCAGTGGGGCATCTTACAGGGCACTCTGTGAACTTCACATAAAGGGTGCCACATAAACATCTCAGCAGAACTCCCATAGAGGTTATGGTGAGCACCCCCAAAACACCCCCTATACCCACCTATCTACAATCCCAATAGCCCTTATGGTTGCAGGTGGCACCTATATGGCAGTAGAGTAAGGTTTTGGAGGGCTCACATTTTCCACCATAAATGTAGTGGTTAGAGTGGCTTATGGGACTTGCTACTCTTCTCTATGATTCACTAGCCCACCCCAGGCTATTTAAGATACCTGTGTACAACTCTACTTGGCTTTCCTATACCAAGTGCTGATGTTCCGGAGACAGGTATTTAGTTGTTTATTCTGATCTTTGTGGGGGGGGAGGGGTGAGGGGGGGGTCAGTGAACACTGGGGGAGTGTGTGTGGGTCTTTACTTTGTCTCTGCAGTGGTTATCTGGTCACTTTGCATACCTTTTTGGCACTTATATCTGTTTTCACATCGTCTAACTCACAACGTCTAAGTTTTATCCTGGATGTCTAGTAAAACATTCGATTATCCCTGCAGGATGTCTAAGTCGGCCCACATCTCACCCACATACTGCCCTGACCACTCCTCCAGAAATGTTCATTTCAGCTCTGGGTGCACAGCGGCATTCATAGGCATAAGAAGTCCCAGTACACGTCCAGAAAGTTGGTTTGATTATCGGCAAGTGGACGTCCAAGTGCCAACTTAGGCGGGTTTTAAAAAGTTTTGCTTATGAGCCCCAGAATTGCCAGGTCCATGGTTTTCTTGCCCAACCTTTCAGCACCCCCTCGTACATTGGGCTGTTTCTAGGCTGCTTTCTCAAGGTAATAGGGCGGGATTATAAAAAAGTATCTGGCAATAGTGCTTATGTATTTGAGTTATGCAGAGAGGAAATTCATTTTCTTACCTTCCATGTTCTGAGCTCCCTTGGGAGAATGGTATAGAACACTGAATGAATGAATAAATGTGTAAATAAATATTTCTGTTGTCATGTTGCTTAATCACGGAACTGAATCTGATATATTTTTACAGGAACGATATGGAATTCGGGGGTTGTATTTTCCTTCTTATTTCATTCATGTGCACAGATGGCACTTAGATCTTGCTCGAAGACAAAAAATTGACAACGGGGGTGGCACGTCCCAGTACATCAGAAAGAGAACCTTCAAGAATAGCTGTAAATCATGCAGTTCTTTATCTTGTTGTTGTATTTGGTCCCCTGTGTCATCATTTTTACCACTATTGCCAGATGTTGTGGTAAGAGTGGATAGCATAGCTAGTTTTAAGAAAGGTTTGGATAATTTCCTGGAGGAAAAGTCCATAGTCTGTTATTGAGAAAGACATGGGGGAAGTCACTGCTTGCCCTGGATCAGTAGCATGGAATATTGCTACTCCTTGGGTTTTGGCCAGGTACTAGTAACCTGGATTGGCCACCGTGAGAATGGGCTACTGGGCTTGATGGATTATTGGTCTGACCCAGTAAGGTTATTCTTATGTTTTTATGCTGCCACAAACAGCGTGATCAATAAGAAAAAGTGGAAAAATGTACTTAACAGTGGTAGTGACCCCAGTGGTCATGGCATTTGCACATTATAGAACATATATCAGCCCTGCAGGAGTTTGCTTTGCATGAGTCCATTAACTGATAGCCAACAACTTTTACGAGGTCAAAGACATTGCCATCTCCAGGTGCTGGAAAAATTCTTCATTTTCCTAATACTGCCTTTTCTACTTAGAGTTCATAGTAGGTTTCTTTCATTCTCTAAAAGTGGCTGACCTCAGGCAATTTGATTCGATTTTCAAGCACTGTGCTTTTTTTTTTCTCAAAGAATGTTGTTCCTTTTCTGTTCATCCAAAGTAAATAAGGTACAGCAAAAAAAAAAAAAAAAAAAAAGACACAGGGGTCCTTTTATTAAGCTGCGGGTAGGGATTTAACGTATGGAATACCGCACGTTAAACCACCTGCCGCGCAAGTTGCTAACGCCTCCATTGATGAGTCATTAGTTTTTTTAGCTTGCCGCGGGGGTTAGCGCGTGATGAAATGTCTGAAGCGCACCTTGATAAAATGAGCCCACAGTAACGATTTTCTGCATTATCAAAATAAAAAGTATAGTATCTATATAATAAAACCGTAGGCGGCGCATGCGCAGTCTTATCAGCGTGCTTCCATGATCCGTATGTCCGTGGCCGCCAAGACTGCAGCATGCCCCGCGCTTACTACGGCCCCACGCGCAGCTCAGTTCGGCACGGCGGTTTCCCCAGATAGGGGAAGTCGAAAAACTCACTCCCGACGCGCAGCTGAGTTCGGCACGGCGATTTCCCCGGTTTCCCCAGATAGGGGAAGCCGAACTGCTCACTCCCGTCTCAGCGGCCTGCACATCGACGATTCAACCCCCTCCCCCCCCCCGGGGCTGCCTAAAGAAACAAAGTTTCACGGTGCTTGGCCCGCCAAACAATTCCTGCTGTTGCCGAAATTTGCCCCACCGTTCCTTCCCTTCCTCCATCAGGTCAGTTCAACTCCGCCTATGTTAAAAGGAGCTGCTTTGAAATTGGAGCCCTGCCGCCACCGTAACACGTTCCTCTCTGCCAAGGCAGAGGGGAAAGTGCTACGGCAGTGGCAGGCCTCCGATTTCGACGTGGCTCCTTTTAACATTGGTGGATTCACTGCACCTGATGGAGGGAGGGAAAGAAAGGTGGTTGTGCGGCGCGGGAAGGGGGCGGCAAGGGACTAAGTTGGCCGGTAGTGCTGTTTTTCCATGAAGGAGGAGAAAAGAAAACAAAATAAAGAAAACGTTGGCCCCCGCCGAAGAAGTGGAATGTGGAGGAGGGGCGCGAGGAGCCGGAGAGCTGTATGTAAGTGTGTGCGCGCGCGTGTGTATAGCCAAGGAGGAAGTGCAGCAGGAGCAAGGAGGTGGGGAGAGTGGATTTCCCCTACATGGATGTCAGTAAAAGCTTTGGTCCTGTGATCCTCACTCTTTTCCTGGGGCTACTGCTGGACAGAGGGGGAGCAGGACATAAAAGAGAAGAGCTACTGCTGGACAGGGGGAGGAGGGAATGGGAGGGGTGCTGCTGGACAGGGGGAGATAAAAGGAGAAGGGCTACTGCTATATGGGGGGAGCAGGGAAAGGGGGAGAGGTGTTGCTGGACAGGGAGGAGGTAAAAATAAGGGAGAAGGGCTGCTAGCACCCGTTAATGTAACGGGCTAAACAACTAGTATATAAATAAAAAGACACATGCACAATGATTTCTACTGTTCTGCAAATGCCAGGGTAAATTGCTGTATCCTTTGGATGTATTTTATTTGGATGTATTTTATTTAGTTATACATGTTTTGGTATTGTAGATGAATGGAAAATTTCAGAATCTCAGACTCCTGTCAAGAGAGCTTCTTATCATCAACACAGAAAAGCAGAATATGACCCAGTACTGACTATCCAGGGATTAAACTGGTGGTAGCCAAAAACTCGCTGACTGCTGCCGGCTGAATACCATTATGTTATGTTAATCAGGTTCTCTATTCTGCCTTTTCTATTCTGCCTATTCATTTCAAGGTCAGATTACATTACAAGAGGTTGGGTCAGTTACCCAGGAAGATACAATGGACAGTTTGTCACTAGTATTTCTCAACAATAATAATAAATCAGTCAATACAACCCCCCCCCCCCAAAAAAAAAAAAAAAAAAAACACCCAAAAAAACATAACACCTAAATTGTAAATAAAACAATCTTATGAACCAAATGCCATCAGGGAAAGGCTGTTACCCACGTTATGTATGTGGCTAATGAAGGACAGGGATAAGGATATACATACTGTATATAGGACCTTCCACAACATTTAATAATTAAGCAAATCTCTGGTTATTAGTGGCAAATGTTCTACCTCTACGGCTAAATCGACAAAGAGAGGCACTGGAGATGTCACATCCAACGTGTGGACACTGAGCCTTTATTTAAAGTTTGTATCAAAGTTCCATAACAAGTAAAATTCCAAAAACAAACAAACGAGGTCCCAACTGGGATCTGAGTTTCAGCGAGACCATCGCCTTCCTCAGGGAACAATTTCGAATGCGTCAGCGTCTCTCCAGCAAAAAAAAGAAGTGACGGTCTTTGCTAACTGACCTAATTCACAAAACAGCCTACCTCATGTTTTTCCCCTAGATCGTCCATTTTCCAATCTGGCCATGCAAATTTGTAAAACCCCATGCATAATAGCCAAGCGATTGATTCACTAACATTTGCTTGGCTTTTTTGCATCGGGTTTTACGATCCTAAAATCCGAGTGCTGTAGACCTGTCGGTAACTGTGTTACCAACTGATAGTAGGAAACGGGGTATCCAGATGATAAGCATGAAATTTTTATATATAAACAATTTCTAATTGATTTTCAAATGTTATGATAACGAATAAACTTCTATTACCAATCTCTAATATCCATTTTCACCATATATTTTAGTACATATTATTCTTATTCCCTCTTGAGTAATGAAACTTGTGGTGGGCATATCATAACTATACAGACATCAATCTTTAGAACCTCCTATGATATATATATATCAATATATCATTTCAAGTTCTTTATAATCATTTATGCCCACCACCACCTACCGATTAATATTTTTAATTTATATTATTTGTACAATTTATCAATTAATAATATTACCCATAAACATAGTTCCTAAAAACCCTATAAATTATGTAGCAACCAACTTTTCAATTGTTGTTATTGAAAAGCAACACTTATCTTTAATCTTGGTGAGTCCTGCCACCATCAATGTTGATGTTTCTTGACTCCCGACGCCCTTGCTTTTTACGAGCGTTTCAACCCCGAACGGGTCTTCTTTGGAGGAAGTTAAATGAAAGCTGCCTCTCTATAAAAAAATGTGTATATCCTCTATAATAAAACTCTAAGCGTGCATGCGCACTTAGGAGGTTGTGATCCCTGCCGCCGTGATGTCTGCCTCCTTGCCGAATTCGATTGGAGGTGCGTGGGGTGGTTTGTGGCACGTGAGGCAGCTTGAGCGGCGGTGGCGGTTTGACTCCTGCACTGCCTCTTCTCACCCCTGGACTAGCAAACACAGCAGCCGTGGGGCATTTGCTAGGCCAGCTCACTTCGATAATGCGAGGTGGGCTGACCTAGCAAAAGACCTGAGGCTGCCCGGGCTAGCGGATGCTGGACAGGAGGAGCAGGTAAGAGGTGCTGCTGGACAGGGGGGAGGTAAAAGGAAGGCAAAAGGCCTACTGCTGAACAGGGGGAGCAGGCAAGAGGTGCTGCTGGACAGGGGGAGGTAAAACAAAGGGAGAAGGGCTGCTGCTGGAGAGGGGGAGCAGTGAAGAGGTGCTGCTGGATAGGGGGGAGGTAAAACCAAGGGAGAAGGGCTGCTGCTGAACAGGGGGAGCATGCAAGGGGTAGTGGTGGGCAGCCGAGGAAAGAGAGAGACAGAAAGAAAAACAGGCAGACAGCAGCCAAGGAGAGAGAGCAACAGAAAGAAAGAAAGACAGACATACAGAAAGCGGCCAAGGAGAGGGAGAGAAAGAAGTACAGAAAGACAGACAGATACACACATCTTTTCTAGCACCCGCTAATGTAACGGGCTTAAAGACTAATATATATATATTGTTATAAACACTACATTATCACACATTAAACCCAAATCCTAAAACTCTTATTCATAATGAGTTCACATCCTTTAAAAATACTTTACCAAATGTGTCACATTTATTCCCATCACCTGTGCACTTACCCAACTCTTTACAACAAACACTTCCATTTACATAACCAACCACAGCAAATGGATAAGGTGGCCCTAGATACACAGTTAAGAGCACAGACAGAAGGAGGTGCAGTCAGAGATTGGGAAGATGGTTTGAAAACTAAAATCACCAGACAACAAAGGTAGGGGAAATGATTTTATTTTCAATTTAGTGATTGAATTGTGTCAGTTTTGAGAAATTACATCTGCTGTCTATATTTTGCACTGTTAAGGAAGAAATGCATTTGGTTCTATTTTTCTGGGGTTGTGAGAAGCATATGTATAGTGTGCTTGTGTAGTTTAATTTTGTGGTTAACTATTATGTATTATTAATAAGATTATATTGTATGTGTATATATGAAAAATGAATGGCAAAAATGGCATTACAATTAGTACTATTATAGGGGCGAGGTCTGGGGCGGAGCTTGCCCAAACAAAAAAGCGTTAAGCTGTCTATGGGGCTCACAATCTATCTAATGTATCTGGGGCAATGGGGGAGCAGCCTGTACCCACAACCTCAGGGTGCAGAGGCTGTAGCTCCAACCATGGTGCTGCATCTCAGACATAGTATAGTAAAAGATAAGATGGCAAAACAGACAAAGATGGCAAAACATAGCAAAGAAAACATGGTAAATCGTAATATGATAAAAAAATGATATGGTGAGACAGCATGGTGAGTATACAGTAATCCCCCGATATTCATGGGAGTTCCGTTCCAGGAACCCCCGCAAATGTCAAAAAAACCGCAAATATGGTTTTTAGGCAGGGGAGACAGGAGAGGGCAGCCGAAGCGCCGGCAATTGAAGGAAATCACTCGCTGTATGCTCCGACCGCCTCTTCCTGTATTAAAGTTTGACCTCACCAATCAGGAGATACTTGTCAAAGCAGCTCCTCTTTGATGAGGCCCAACTTTTGAAGTGGTACTCTAGGGGGCGCTATGGAATGGATAATGAATAAGATGTGTTTGTGGAGTATTTTGTGGAGTTTTTCTACAAATACGCCTGCTTTTCGTATGGTTCTGGGTAACTCTAGTTAGATACAAGCATATGTGTTAGTTAAGGCCATGCCCAATGGAAGCGTACAAAAAGTTGGTGAATAAAAATTTGAATATAGATGTAGCCAAGGCCAGAAAAACACACTACAGATTAATATTAAGGAAAAGCATAATAATATTCTTTTTATGTACTTCGCTATTAAGCCAGACCATAGAGGAAATCAGGATATACATGATACATAGAAAGATATTAAGAACTCCATCTTGAGATAGTGACTCCATTTTGTGTTAGTGATTTTCTCTCTGTCTGTCTTTTGTTCAGGGTTTTCCCGCCTTGAGCTTCGTGGGTCTAATTGATACCAGATGGGCTTGGGCTGGGTAGCGTGATTTCACATTTCAATACTGGGCATAGAAGAAAAGCTTTCTTGCATTAAAAATGAATCAAATCTATTGTGTGGATCTGTGGATGAAAGGGGCCCCAAATGAATGATGGATGCTATGAATGATGTGAGAAAATGATTTGTACTTATATTTAAAGGTTTTATATAGATATATATAAGATGCAAGAAACTCTAAGGAGAAATCCTGAGACAACATCTAGAAATAGTTAGAATCAGAAACACTGAATCAGTTTTTCAGAGCAGGGGGGATAGCCCCTCCTCCTTTTCTTTGCTGACAGGGAGAGACAAGAACTTTTCAACACTTTTGAATGCAGGCTCTCTTGAAACAGATAAGCAGATTTAGATTTAAAGTTTTGGGCTATGTTATAAAATGTTTATGTATATCCAGAAATGAATGTAAATAAAAATATGATTTCTGGAACTTTTATTTCATGTTAAAAGGAAGTTCTTTGTCCAAATTTAAGGACAGCCTCTGTTAATGGATTGGCTGACAAGTAATGATATAACTGTTCAAATTGTTGTGAAACACACTAAAATCTTTAAGACTTGGCTAAAGTACAAGTCAGGCTCGTAGTCGGAGCTGGACACTGTAGTGACTGTGTCCCGGTTACATACAGATTCTTTCTTAAATTGGTAAATGAGATTTTGCAGCGCCGGCAGTGAGAATAGTGCTGCTTTTGGCGCCTGTCCTGATGAAGCTTTTGCATAAATGATAGGAGCGAAACGGAGATCTTCCGTCGTTAAGATTACACATTGAAGCTAAGTACTTCTATATTAACTCTTATAATGAGAGAGTATTTGCATAAGAAATCACTAAATCACTAAATTATAAACAAATAATATATATATATATATATATATATAAAATCTCTGAGAGTGTATTGGACCTATGATAGCTCACTTTGTAGCTATTAGCCTTGAAAAAAACATCGGGCTTTTAGCTGTGAGCGCTTGAGATCCCTTGTACCTCTCTACATTACCTGCTGACAAGTAATGATGTCATGCAGGACAAAAGGTACATATTGAGGAGCAACGAATTATCAAGTTGAAATCTTTGTCAGAATGCCAGCATTTGGCGTTTTTAAAGATTTCCCAGATGACGCAGCCAACCTTTTTGAGGTCCATTATGGCAATTAATAAACGGAAATAACTATTTTTTTAATGAAAATTGCATCATGTGTCATTTTCCATGTACATTTTTACACACCTAGAGTGAAACTAGCAGCTTAATTACAGGTACTTCTGCTTAAACGTGCGCTTATGTCCAATTACCCTGCTCACTTTAGTACAGGTAGAGGCGGTCGGAGCATACAGCGAGTGATTTCCTTCACTTGCCAGTGCTCTGGCTGCCCTCTCCTGCCTCTCCAGCTGGCCTCTCCTGTCTCCCCTTCGCGGTTGGAAAATACTTCGAATGACCGGGACTGCGAACTGCGGACCGTGAATGACCGGGGGAGCACTGTAGTTTGGCTATGTGCACACTAGCATTATTCAGTGACAGTGCTTACCTAGATAACTGGGCAAGTAGGAGCATTTAATTAGCAGCCTGGTTACCTATATGGATATAACACTGAATATCAGCTATACCCACATAACTTCCAGGTATTGTGCCTGGACATGGTCTAGCATTGAATATCTGGGTCTAACAAAGCGAGTGGTAGTCAGTGGTTTGTTTGGGTTTTTTTTGTTTTTTTAAGAAAAGCTCAGCACTGACAACTAAATATTGACCCAAACTTTCTTTCATCTGTTGAACAAAATCAGTGTGGTAATAGAAATGACACTCCAAAAACTAGGCAGTAAAATTCATCCAGAAACTCTTCACTTCCTTTTCTACCACTGAAGTTATATATTCAGCCATGTACACTAAAGTAACAATTTGCCTTACATAGGTGATGCAAAGCATTCACTTTGCAACGCTTCTTAATCTGGAAGAAAAATCAATAGCTGAACGTCACGGTGACAGTTTCAAGCTAAGTGAGCTGCTCATCAGCATAGATCAGTCCTTTAAAAAGATTGTCACTGAAAAGAAGGCCGGTAACTAAGTGCCATGCTACTAGTAATTACCGCAGCAGTCACAGTGCTGTCTCTAATGTTTGAAAAACTCTGACAAGAATAATTCTACTCCGATTCTTGCTTTTTTTTTTTTTTTTTTTAGTCTGGAATGCTGATCTTTCTTCTTTTAAATGGAACATTCTGACAACAAAGGCTGGTTTCAGAAACCATTTGTTGCATAGCTCAGGTAAAAATGCTTTTAATTGTCCAAAAATAGGATGAACACAATTTCTTATTTTGTTCTTACTTTTCTACAGAACATTTTAAGTGGTAATTGTTAAGATGAACAGTTCTATCTAAATATAAATGATTAGATCTCCAAGTGTAGTTTGATACAAAGTAACTTATATAGTTGATATTTTTGAAGTATACATTTGATGTGTTGCCAACAGGGCCAGCTCAATCATTAGGCAAAACTAGGTGGTCACCTAGGGCAGTAGTTTCTAGAAGGCAGCATAGATCAAATGCAGACAAAGCAAAGCAATATCTGAGGCTGTGGGATCAAACCCACACTGCTTCTTGTGAGTCTGGGCACGTCACTTAGGGCTAGATTCACTAACGATAGCGACTCAATCACTGTTGGCTGATTCTCTGGCCGATTTTCCAACAGCGGTTGATTCACTATTAAGTTTGCATGTTAAGGAGCGATGCCCACTCCCTCCTGTCCCAAAGGTGTCTGCCTGCTCCCTGAAAAAAAATGGCAGGGCGGATGCCCACTCCCTTTGGGAAGATGGGTTAAAAAATCGAATAAATAAATATTTGAGAGCCAAACTCTAAGAATCATTATTGCATATTTCTACTTGCAACTAGGGTAGTTAATGAGTAACATATTTTTCGTTCCATACGACACACCTGACCATAAGATGCACCCTAGATTTACAGGAGGAAAACAAGAAAAAAACATTCTGAACCAAATTCTCCTTGCTAGGCTCTGCACCCAACCCCACAATCATTGCCAGGCTCTGTACCCTGCCCCCCTCCCCCCCCCCGGTGGTCTAGTGGTAGGCTCAGACAGGGCACAGATGTCAAGACAGATGACTTTTTAAAGTAACAACTATAGAAAAATAGACAAATATAGGGTAAAATATAGACAGCAGATAAATTCTCCAAACTGACACATTTTGATCACTAAATCGAAAATAAAATCATTTTTCCTAACTTTGTTGTCTCTTTCTTTCTTTCTTTCTTTCCTCAGGCCCAACAATTGTCCCTCTCACTGCCTTTGTCCTCTTCCCCGCCCCAACTCAGGCCCAACAGTTGTCCCTTCCACCCGCCCTATGTTCCTCTCACTGCCTTCTAGCAGGTTCAAAGAAGTGGGCTTTGAGTCTAGATTTGAATACTTCCAGAGAGGGAGCTTGATGTATCGAGTCAGGCAGTTTGTTCCACGCATACAGTGCAGCAAAGAGACGGTGTCTGAGTTGGCCAAAAAGGATAAGGGTACAGATAAAAGAAACTTACCCGATGAGCAGAGTGCTGGACCTGACTTCATTTGGGTGAACGAAGAGTATAGGAATAGAGACAGAAAGACTGCTTCCACATAAAAAGAGCAATTCCTTAAACTAGACTCTAATACTATATTTATATAGACATTATACACATAAAATTTTAGGACAACAACATATACGAATGTATGTTCTGTCTGACAGAGATCCTTCTGAAGTCTGGAGGTCCTGCACCAAAGTCCCTCCTTGAGGGCCGAATTCAGTTGGGTTTTCAGGATTTCCCCAATGAATATGCATTGAAAGCAGTGCATGCATATAGATCTCATGTATATTCATTGGGGAAATCCTGAAAACCAGACTGGATTCGGCCCTCAAGGAGAGACTTTGGAGACCCCTGCTATAAGATATGTTTTACCCCTGAAGCAGTCCATGTTAGGTGAAACAAGGCCATGCTGGTATCATTTTAATTTAGCTACTAATGAAGTTCTTGTTTTATCTTCCAAAATGTGTCTGTTTCAGTGTGTTCTTTACATGTGCATACATTCATATATAAATGCCGTTATTCTGCCTAAACATTATTCTGAAACTACCCACTTATCTTACATAACACATATTAGCAAGGGGGCATACAAAGGGACATAAGCAGGGCTCCCACTTACATGTACAGTATAGCTTATATAATTATATAAGTTTATTTATTTATTTATTTATTTATTTAAAAAACTGGTGTTTAAGCCCATTACATTTACGGATGCTAGAATAGATGTGTAGAATTTCTATCTTTCTGCCTCTCTCCTTGCCCCCGTCTTTCTTTCTTTTTTTGTTTCTCTCTCTCCCTGCCTCCATCTATCTTTCTTTCTCTCTCTCCCTGCTCCCTTTCTTTCTGTTTCTCTCCCTGCCCCTGTCTGTCTTTCTTTCTGTCTCTCTCCCTTCCCCCTGTCTATCTGTATGTCTTTCTTTCTTCTATTGGCTCCCAGTGCTATCCATCACCATTCCTTAGTCCTCTGTACCCTTTTGGCCCTCATAGATCCTCCACTGCATTTATCACCCTTTCAGTCCCAGCTCCATTCCTATCTATCCTTCCTTTCATTGCCTCCAAGGTCATTCTTCCTGTCCCTAAATTCCACCCCCACCCAGCTTCTCTTCCTTTTTTACCCTTTCTCTTGTACCCCACCCTAGGACCAATTTCTCTCTCGTCTCTCCCCTGCCCCTCCCCACGGTACTGCAACTCTCCCCCTCCCCATTCCAATGTCTGCCATTTTAACCCTCTTCACCCAACCATACCCCAACACCAGAGCCTGCACCAATTCAATGCAATGGTGTCCTCAGACCACTCTCTCCAGCTCCTGACTCCCCCACCTATCTCCTCCCTGGCCACTGCACTGAATATTTGGGCAGGCTGTCCCTCCCCAGTCCTTCACCTTGATGGACCCTCCACACACACACACCTGGTCCACCGCCTCCACAGGTCTGCCCTCCCTCCCTCTGCATGAGTCTAGCCTCCTGGACCCCCATTTCTTACCCGAGGCAGCAGCAGCGGTCCTGACATACCAACCCGTCCTCCCTCCCTCCCTCTATACCCCAAAACAGTAGCAGCAGCAGTAATCCTGACCCGCCAATCCCCCATTCCTTACCCAAAGCAGCAGTGGCAGTGATGCGGCAAAGGAAAGGCCCTGCTAGGGCTTGCCGCAATCAGCCTGTTTATAGCGCTGCCACTGCTGCTTTGGGTAAGGAATGGAGGGTTGGCAGGTCAGGACTGCTGCCACTGAACTGAGGCTTCCCAGCTCGGCAGTTCCTTCATGCTTGGCAGTTCTATTCTACTGTGCATGTGGAGGCGCGGAGGCACAGAGTTTCAAGTGCGCATGCGCGACTAGGGTTTTATTATTATAGATTTATATACCACATACAACTATGCGGTTTCCATATGACATACATAGAATCTTGTTTCCCTCCAATTATCACATATAACATAGACATGTCAAATCAACATCGTTAGTCATCCCTGTTATAATAGGAATAGAGCACAAATTCGATCAGTTCAGAAGTACAACCAAGCTTTAATTCATAGTTCGATATCTTTGTCTCTGTTACATTTAGGTACCAACACTTATTCCAACACTAAGTTAAATTAGTTTTCTATAGCGGAACCTAGGTGCCTGGGTTCTAAATGTTTGCACCCAATTATTGAACTGTATCAAATATGTTTTCTGAACATAAGGCCTTGAAGTGAGTTTTTTTCTCCCTGTCCCACTAATCTGAGACTATAATAAGAGTGGTTTGTCTTTTACCTGTGACAATCCCCTAGACATCCCATTTCACAAAGATAAGATGTGAACCCTGACTTCCCTGGTCCTCAAACTGCTGCTCTAACTAGGAAAGCACTCTACCACCATGAGCCTGATTCATCCAGCATTTTTTTTTCTATAGGCATACAGTACACTGAAATCCAATTTCTATATTGCATTACACGTAGCTATGAGTATTACTTTTTCCAAGGACATATTAGGTAATTTTGAACTGAGTCCAAATTCTATTGATTCTTCATTCACTGTGAATCAGAGTAAGTCTTAGATATATGAAGTCCTCTGAGTTTACTTGGAAAAATTATAAAGCCAGGCGTGCCTTAACACTCATTCCTGTGTTTGATCTGCAGTTCCTTGGAAAATTGGGTCAACAGGTCTTTTGTACTGACTGCTAAAAATCTTTCC
The DNA here is from genome assembly GCF_902459505.1 of Geotrypetes seraphini. Classification (NCBI taxonomy): domain Eukaryota; kingdom Metazoa; phylum Chordata; class Amphibia; order Gymnophiona; family Dermophiidae; genus Geotrypetes; species Geotrypetes seraphini. Next base: position 181,670,360 of record NC_047084.1, on the reverse strand, counting down.
AGCAGTAATAGATGAAATGGGAAGTTAAGAACAGAAGTGCATATGGTTAATGGTATTCAGAAAGAAAAAAAAGGGACATAATTTTGACAACAGTTAACTTAGGGGCCTTTTTACTGAGCTGCACTATAAAGTCGCTATGCTATTGCTAGTGCAGGGGTTTCCCACGTGCTGAGGCCACCGATAGCGTGGCTGTAAAATGACTCCATTTTCTCCATTAATGGTCACGTGCAAATTTCCCAGATGGCACGAGGCCATTACCGCTGTAGCCCTTACGACCATCTATTTACTAGGGCTAAGAGCTCCCATGCTAACCACGCACTAACAAAATTAAAGTGTAAAGGCTTACAACGTCTGATGAATTCATCGTCGAGACTAATAATTGGAATGGCACGGATAGCTCACGTGACGCCTCTTTCGAGGCAACTGCATTGGCTTCCTATTCAACAGAGGGTGCAGTATAAGGTGCTGTCAATAGTCCATCAAACTCTGTATGATGTAGCCCCTGCATGTTTTTATGACTTATTGGAAGAGTATCATCCTAGGAGGGTATTAAGATCTGAAAATGGTATGAGATTGTCAGTGGATAAAGTGGCTGGGATACGTCACTTAAAGATAAGTAACTCGATGTTTTCATCACCTGTGATAAAACTTTGGAATGCTTTGCAGGGGGAAATGTGTTTCGGTGAGGGGAGAGCAACATTAAAAAAAAAAAACGATTAAAGACACATTTGTTTGTAAGTGTTTTTATGTGAAGGCGTGAGAGGGCTGAGGAGCAGGGCATAAGAACATAAGAATTGCCGCTGCTGGGTCAGACCAGTGGTCCATCATGCCCAGCAGTCCGCTCACGCGGCGGCCCTCTGGTCTAAGACCAGCACCCTAACTGAGACTAGCCCTACCAGAGCACGTTTTTGTTCAGCAGGAACTTGTCTAACTTTGTCTTGAATCCCTGGAGGGTGTTTTCCCCTATGACAGATTCTAGAAGGGCGTTCCAGTTTTCTACCACTCTCTGGGTGAAGAAGAACTTCCTTACGTTTGTACGGAATCTATCCCCCTTCAACTTCAGAGAGTGCCCTCTCATTCTCCCTACCTTGGAGAGGGCGAACAACCTGTCCTTATGTACTAAGTCTATCCCCTTCAGTACCTTGAATGTTTCGATCATGTCCCCTCTCAAACTCCTCTGTTCGAGGGAGAAGAGGCCCAGTTTCTCTGATCTTTCGCTGTACGGCAGTTCCTCCTGCCCCTTAAACATCTTAGTCGCTCTTCTCTGGACCCTTTCGAGTAGTACCGTGTCCTTCTTTATGAAATTGTATTATTATATATGTTTGTAATGTTTATTTAAAGGATTGTGAATGTTGATGGGAAACCGCCTAGGTACTTTAGGTGGGGTATACATTTTTAAATAAATAATAAGTAAATAAATAATAATCAGTTTGCATGTGGCAATGTAGCTGCACCAAACAATTAGCAAACGGCCCATTTACTCTCCTCCAAAATGACCCCTGCACTAAAAAAATAAAATCTTTTTAGTGCATGGGTAGTGCACGCTTATTTAAAAAATACCTCAGGATGCCTTGGCACATCCCGAGGTAGTGCCTTTTTAACCTGTGGTAAGCATATGTTAATGCTTACCACAGCGTAGGGCTTCTTTAACCAAGGTGCGTTAGGGCCTTAACATGCGGAATAGCGTGCACTAAAATGCCGTGCGCGGGTAGCCGCTACCGCCTCCTCTTGAGCAAGCGGTAGTTTTTCGGCTAGCGCGCTATAGCACGCGCTAATCCGGTGCATGTGCTAAAAACGCTAGCACACCTTCATAAAAGGATCCCTTAGTAAAAGGATCCCTTCGTTATTATTTTTTGGCAGGATCAATGTACATAACCATATTAAAATCAGCTGTTAATGCAAATGTAAGTGCTATTGTAATATGGTCATGAATTTTTTTTTAAATATCATTTTTATTAGAGTCAACATGATAAACAAGTGTGACACAATAAAGATACATGCAAACAGAACTAATTTGCGAAAAATTCTTTAGCACAATGAAGGTTTCCTAATCTTAGGGCTCTTTTAACTAAACGGCGCTAGAGGTTTTTAAGCGTGGACCAGTGAGGTAAATGCTCCGATACTCATAGAATTCCTATGAGAGTCAGAGCATTTACCTTGCCAGCCAATGCTAAAAATTTCTAGTGCAGTTTAGTAAAACCCAGTGTTAATATACCGCCTGATAAGGAACCTTTCAAGGCGATTTACAAAAATACATAAAATTTGGTAAAACAAAGACGAAAAGGAAATACGTCAGCAAAATAGGAAAACAAACAACAAAAAAAGTGTCCTTGAAGTAAAACCTAACACTGCAATCCAAAAGGTAAGGTCAGAATTAGAGCTAAGTACCAAATGCATTAAATATTAGGAACACATTTTCCTCAGCTTCCCATAGCTAACACTGGCCCCAATTGGTCTCTACGCCATATTGTCACCATCGCTGCTTTGCTTTCTACTCGCTTGGTGTCATAATGAATATACCCATGGAGGACTTATCATCCCAGCCCTTTCCCAAATCCTAATAAATGAATTTAGGCATCCCAAACTCCTCTCCCTGAGTGCTGCAAACAAGAGGTTCTGTGCCCCTTTTCTCTCTAACTTCCCACCTTTGAATGTATTTATTTAAAACATCATGTACCACTAATCACAAAACATAGGCTTTACTATAATACTTACAAGAGAAGATACCCCTAACCCAAACTCCCAATAATAATTTAACATCATTTTCCAAACTGCCGCATTGCATTAGAAACTTACGGCCTCTTTTACAAAGCCACGCTAGCGGCTGCGCTGCGCTAACTGCCCCGAAGCCCATAGAGATTTAAAGGGTTTCGGGGCTGTAGCTGCGCGGCTTTGTAAAAGAGGCAGTTAAAGGGGCATTTTCAATAGGGCATCAAGTCCAACTTTGGACGTTTTGAGAAAAATGTCCAAAAATCTGTTGGAGAAAATGTTCATTTTTGAACCCACGTCTTTTTTTAATTTTAAAAAATGGCCCAGCTAGACATTTTGTTCAAATAGATGACTAATATTTTTATCCATTATCAAAAAAGTCAAAATTAAAAATGTCAAAAATAAGCCATTTGCATATAGGAGGGGCCAGCATTTTTAATGGACTGATCACACAGATATGCCAGCAGAGCAGTGGGGCACCGGAGGGGACACTGCTGTGAACTTCACATTAAGGGTATCAAGTACACATCTCACCACAACCCCCATATATTATATGGTGAGCCCTCCAAAACTCCCCCCAAACCTACTGTACCCATCTGTCTACCACCCCAATATGTAAAGCACGGCAAATGTCTAGTAGCGCTATAGAAATGATTAGTAGTAGTAGGTGTCACCTAGGCAGTATAGTGGGTTTTTGGTAGGTTTTAGTGGGTTCACACTTTACATCACAAGTGTATTAGTTAGGTTGGCATATGGGCCTGAGTCCCCTTCTCTGCAGTTCACTGCACTGTCCACCAGGCTACTCCAGAGACCTGCTTGCAGCTCTACTAGGACTGGCCAAAGTATCTGCAGTCATACTGCAGACAGAACTGTGCTGTTTCATGCAGATATCTGGGGGTGAAAGGGGGGGGTCAATGACTTCTGAGGGAATGTGTGGGGGCCATATTTTCATCCCTCCAGCGGTCATCTGGTCAGTTTGAGTACCTTTTTGGCCCTTATTTGTTTTAAATACAGATCTAGTCCAAAATGTCCAAATTGTGCCTTGGATGTTTTCTAAAATGTTTGATTATTGCTGTAAAATGTCAAAGTGGTAATCCCACCCTAATCGCTCCCACAACATGCCTCTAACATGCTCCCTTAAGATTTAGATGCACTGGAGACAAAGTGACCAGAGCACCGTCTAAAATGTCAGTTTCGAAGATACCCATTTGGATGTTTTGACTAGGAAGACGTCAAAGTGCCAGTTTATGGAGGGGGGGGGGTACTGAAAGCTCTCAGCCCAACCAACCAGCTTCCTGAATTCTGAGCATTATTTTGACACTGTAGCTGAAAAGAGTGGTACCCTTTTTCATTAAGTACCAGTTTGCAGAAACAAAATTATCTGCTTTGACATTGTTTCAGATCATTGATTGAACCATATCCATATCATTCTTTTCTTGGTTGGGCTGAGAACTTTTCAGCACCCCCTCGTATGCCATCTTTTGGATGTCAGCATTTTTTTTGAAAATGAGTCCCTTAGTAACACAGTAAATGATAGCGGATAAAGACCAACTTATATCTAAATGCCTTTCTAAAAAACATCAAGTGCTTGCAAAAGTCTTTCAGATCTTTTACTGTCCTCAACTCAAGAAATAAGCCATTCCACAATCTTGGCCCAGTCATGAAACATGTACAATGTATTGTACTAATCCACTTTGCCCAATTTAATGAGGTCTTCTTCAATGGGTTCTGTTTTTGACATGACAAGAATCTCACTGAACAGATCTTTATTAATGCAGTGCATGTCTTCTGCCTTAAGACCTATTTTATTTCTATGGGGCGTGCTGCAGATAACATGTGCTAATTGTTAGTAAAAGACCTCCTAATCTAACTGCCTTAAACAAGAGCTCTGATAAATTAAACTTAAGCCACACTGCAACTGGTAGACAAGAAAATAAAACAAAACAAAATTTCATGCCAAGTAAATGTCTTCCTTTGCCTGGGCTATTGAAATAGACTATTCAGAAGTAGATGATATACTCCTAGTGGTGTTCAGGTATTTTAGAGAAATAAATTCACTGCCAATTTAAAGATATGTTCTGTTATGACATTAACAAAGAGGCCATATGATTACATTTCTGGATCCTCTCATGAGCTGTTAAAATGATTCACATCACTCAGTTTGTTCCATGCCAATATATATACATGTATATATATTTGCTTGCACTTTAAGTCCTCTTAAAAGAGATGATTCCTTTCAGATCCTCCCCTGAAGGCTCCATAGGAAATGATTAAGCATATTTGGAACAGAAAATGATTTAGAAAGCCCTGCGACCTTGATCAGATTAAAGATGATTGATGGTGGGAATGAGAGAATCAATAACAAGTGATGGCAAAACAGGTCAAAGTGAAGCATAACTGGACAAAGGCTCTGGGTAGTACATCCTTTATTGCTCACTAAAAAGAACTGTATGAGTGAATTAGAGCCCTTAGGGCTTAACCACACCAATATCAACAGGGAACAAGTGGAGGAAGTAAAGCCTGCACCTGTGATAATACAAGAACAAATCAGTAATACAATATTAACACCATTCCATGCATATCTCATAGCACTAAGTCTAGTAGTTTTTATTTCTATTACTGAAATGACATTCAATTTAACTTATTTTGCAACACATCTTGTCCACTTATATTTGGAAATCTACAGCTAGTACTGTCCTGTTCCTTTCCTGTCTGGAGAATGGAAGATTCCATTCTATTCTATTTTACTGCTTGCTTGTCAAAATTATATCAAAAGCATTATTAAATAAATGAGAAAAAAAGGATAAAATATTAGAAATTGTTAAAACCAACAAGCTGTTGAGATGTCTACTCAAGTGCTATACCATTCTCTCTTTCCTATCACCCTATTCATAATTCTGTCCTCCTCAAGCTACTATCATATACAGTAGCATATACATTCTGTAATTCCTATATTGTAAGTCGCCTTCAACCTGTTTAGACATAGCATGATTTAGAAATACTAGATTAGATTTGATGTTCTAACAAGTGATTGCAATACAAAAATTTAAAAGGGTATTGAAAACAATTTTATTTGTGGAGGCTTTTTCCTGAATTATAACTAATGATAGTAATCCTGGAGAATTTCTGATAAATCTATATTATTCTCTATTGTATTGTTATTTGTGATTGTGTATGCACCTTGTGAACTGCTTAGGTTTGAGCGGGGTATAAGTTCTTAAATAAGTTCACCCACTTAGCTAAGTGGATGCTGATACTGAATATTGCCGGAATCCACATATCTGCCAGCTCCACCCCAATGACTCTCCCTGAACTGCCCACATTTTTAGGCCTGGTCAGAACTGATATTCAGTGGCACTGCCCAGTTAAGTGTCATTGAATATCAGTGTTTAGGCAGCCCCAGTCAATTTAAGTGCGTTAGAGCCTCTCCTGTCTGCTTAAAAAGTTTTGAAAATCAGCTTGAACCCCACCCCCTCCCCCCAAAAATAGAGGATCAGAATCCCCCCCAACCCAACCCTCTAGCATGAACAGGCTCTATCCAGAAATGCCCCCATGCCCATGTTACCTCTCTTTTAAAGTCACTTCATTGGCTTCCTATCCGTTTCCAAATACAATTCAAACTCATCTTACTGACCTGTAAATACACTCACTCAACTGCCCCTCATGATCTCTCTTCACTTATCTCCCACTACGTTCCCCCCAGCAAGCTCTGCTCAGCTGATAAGTCCCTCTTATCTGTGCCCTTCTCTTCCTCCACCAACTCCAGACTCCATTCCTTCTACCTTGCTGCACCAACTGCTTGGAACAAATTGCCCGAATCCTTACGGCGGGCTCTGTCTCTGGTAGTGCTCAAGACCCATTTACAAGCCTACATCTTTTGAGACTGCTTTCAACTCCTAACTCCTCTCACCTTGGTTTCTGCATCCTTAACCCTATATGTCAGATCTCTCTGTCCAAGTTAGATTGTAAGCTTTCTTTAGCAGTGACCATCTATTTAATATCAAAATGTAGAGCACTGTGTATGCCTTTCAGCACTATATAAGTGATAAACAGTAGAAGTAGTTGTCCCTACATCTACCATTCAAATCCTGGTGGCAAGGGGTCAGTGGGGCAGCCATTCCTACCCATCATGGCTTCTCCATCAAAATGGCCGCCTTAAACTCTAGTGGCAGTCTCTCAATACTAGAAGGACCTTAGTAGGTCTTTCTCATTACTTTCAATAGATACCAAAGCTCCTAAGAGGATAAGGATGGCTGGGAAATTTGTCACCAAACTAACAATATTACTATTTTTGCCTCTATCCAGATAGATATTCAGATTGATTGTGAGTAACTGGTTTGTGAAAGATGCCTTCAGGAAACAGATGGAGGAACTCAGACAAGAGATAATGAAGCTGAATAGCATCCACAAGAACATGTTTTATTTATTTAATACAATCTTCACAGAATGTTAAAAGAGGACCTGTCATTGCTGAGAAGGTACCTGAACTTGAGGATTGCCTGTTAGGAAATTCTTAAAAACACTGGAGAAAAGGGAGATTTTGATTAAATTTATAAATTGTGGGATCAATATTCAAAGTGATTTCACTGGCCAGAAACAGCTACTGACAAGTTAAATCACCTGTTTGGGCGAACTGCTATTTTTCAATCTTACTTAACTGGTTAGCGCCAATCTGAAATAGGCTATTTTGAGGACGTCAGGGAGAAGAGTCGGTACTTGACCAGTTTAGGGTCCTAAATTTGTGCAATAATCCATAGCCAGTTAAGTGCTATTGCAGAGATTTAACACTGGCATCTGGACATTAAATTTCTAAGTTTAATGTCGGGAGCAGCTGCTGAATATCAGGCCCTGTGTGTGAATTTGTGAGTTCTTTTAATTATGGTATTAATGTTATTTTATTTTTTTGTAAACCATGAAGATTTATACAAGTTAAGTGGTATATCAAGTTTTAATAAACATAAACATAAATATTTAAAATTCTGGAGTTTATATTCAGCTAGCAGTGTTTAGCATTTTGCCATGCTGAATGCCGCTGGCAGTATGCCTGGAAATTCAATACCGGGCCACATCCATGCTTCAGCATTGGATTTCCAGGATTTTGGATCTGGCTATAACATAGTCAATATGTGTGACATTCAGCACATAACCGACTATGGGGGCACTACATAAAGATAGGACTGAATTTTATGAGGTCCTATTTATGCAGTTACCTTGGCAGGTTAAGTAACATAGTAACAGAGTAGATGATGGGAGATAAAGACCCGAATGGTCCATCCAGTGTGCCCAACCTGATCCAATTTAAATTTTTGTTTTCTTCTTAGCTATTTCTGGGCAAGAATCTAAAGCTCTACCAAACACTTCAGAAACCAGTCATATTAATATTTTCTGATTGTTACTTTTTTCAATATTTTTTTTAGTTACTGTTAACCGAGTTGAGCTCCTTTCTGGCTGAAGACCCGGTATACAAAGCTAAGTTTTAGTTTAGTTTACTGTGCTTGGGTTCCAACTACTGAAGTCTCCGTCAAAGCTCACTCCAGCCCATCTACATCCTCCCCAGCCCATCCTCATCCAAAAGGCCATATACAGACACAGACCGTGCAAGTCTGCTCAGTACTGGCTTTATTCTTCAATATTTACTATTATTTTCTGATTCTAGATCCTCTGTGTTCATCCCACGCTTTCCTCTCCACCACCTCTCTCGGGAGCGCATTCCAGGCATCACCACCCTCTCCGTAAAGTTGAATTTCCTTACATTGCTCTTGAGTCTACCACCCCTCAACCTCAACTTATGTCCTCTGGTTTTACCATTTTCCTTTCTCTGGAAAAGATTTTGTTCTACGTTAATACCTTTCAAGTATTTGAACATCTGAATCATATCTCCCCTGCCTCTCCTTTCCTCTAGGGTATAAATATTCAGGTCTTGGAACCCCACCCCCCCTTAACAGTTGGTTTTGCTCTAAGTTCAAGGACAGGGCTGTGGCTGGCAACAGGATGTCCACTCCTTTCTGCGGGCAGGCCGCCTCTTCCAAAATGGCGGACCTTCCCCTTCCCGGTGCATCCTGGCATGCACTGGTGAGGGGCCTAAGGCTCTGATTGGCACAGATGCCTAAGGCCCCTTAGGTGGGGCCAACCAGAATCTTAGGCCTCCTTCCCAGTGCATTCTGGGATGCACTGGGAGAGGCCTAAGACTCCGATTGGCCAGATACCAAAGGCCACTCCTATGGCCTCATGTTGGGAAGTGTTGTGTGGTTGTTGAGGAATGTTGGATTGGTGCTGTGGAGTGTCATAGGTGTTGGGGAGTGTCGGGTGGTTATTGGAGAGCATCAAGTGGGTGTTGGGGAATGTTGGGTAGGTGTTGCAGAGTGTAGGGGGTTCGGGGTATTGACAAGGACTGCGGCAGGAGGGAGTGGGCTTCCATCCTGCTAATTGGATGTGTGTGGGGTGTTGGTAGTATCAGGGGTTTGGAGGATTGATGGGGTCAGCAGCAGGAAGGAGTGGGCATCCCTTCTGCCGCAGGTAGTGTTGGTTGTTTGGGGTGGTGGCAAGAGGGAGTAGGCATCCTTCCTGCCAGTCAACTTCACAGGGGACAGATTCCCTGCCACAGCCGCTTAGCTGATAACAGCCGGGAGATTTCCTTACAGTGATCAGCACAGTGGTCGCGTCTATTTGAAATGTAGACCCGCTTTCTGTTGACCTATATTTCAGATGCCTATTGTGGCCCTAGGGAGATGCCTAGGGCTGCTTAAGCTCGCTTAAGGCCACTTCCAGGTGCCTTGAGTGAGCTTATGCATCCCTAGGTGATTTCTTGCACCCGCAATAGATGCCTAGGCGGCTTGCCTTGTGGTGGGTTTTTTTTTTTTTTTTTTTTAAGAAAATGAGCATCCTGATTGGCTGGTTAAACAGTGGTAAGATGCCTACCAATGCCTGCATTTGGGACACCATTTATAGAATTTGCCCCTTTGCATCTAACTTGCCAGTGTTTAAGTTGCTTCTTATTTTCTTCATTTAGAACATTTTCTATTCTTTAAAGGATGTTCTTGTGGCTCTCACAGTTTTTTAACCTTACTTTTTAACCGTGGTAGTTCTCATTTTCTCTTCTTTTCCTTGTTATTACATGGAATACATTTGGTCTGGGCTACCATTATGGTATTTTTAAATAAATGCCTATACCTGTCCATATCTTACTATTACTGAGATGTTTTAATTAAACCTTGTTAAGATACAATGGGGCTCATAATTGAAAGAGAAAATCGTCCAAAAACCATCCTAAGTCAGCACTTGGACGAACATTTCTCAAAAATGTCCAAGCGCCAATAATAAAACCGGGTTTTGGACGTATTTCTAAACGACCTAGACCTTCATAGTGCCGCTCAACGTCCAAAGCTAAACGGTCTAAGTCACAAAAACACACCTAAACTCACCAGATAAGCACTGAAATATATAACACAGACCCCCACACACTACCCCAGTGATCATCAATCCCCACCCAACCCCATAAAAATTTTATTTACAACTTTAAATTTCAGCCTCCAGACCATCATCACCTGGCCGCCTGGCATAGGAAAGCCTAGTTGTCCAGCCCAGAGGCAGTTTAAGTCATCTTGGGGGTGGGTTACATAGAAAGTGACGGCAGAAAAGGGCCAAGGCCCATCGAGTCTGCCCACTCCATTGACCCACCCCCTAGTTAATTGCTCTCTGATGACCTTTTCCCTCGAAGAGATCCGACATGAGCATCCCAAATGATCTTAAAAACTTGCACGCTGCTGGCCTCAACCACCTGTACTGGGAGCCTATTCCAGCTGTCCACCACTCTTTCAGTGAAGAAGTACTTCCTGGTGTCGCCATGAAACTTCCCGCCCTTTATTTTAGCGGGTGTCCTCTTGTGGCTGAGGGTCCCCTAAGAAGGAAAACATTATCTTCTACCTTGATGCGACCAGTGACATACTTAAACGTCTCATTCATGTCCCCTCTCTCCCTATGTTCTTCGAGAGAGTATAGCCGCAATTCGTTCAGCCTTTCTTCGTATGATAGATCTTTGAGCCCCGAGACCATCTTGGTGGCCATTCGCTGTACCGACTCGATTCTCAGCACATCTTTGCGGTAATGTGGCCTCCAGAATTGTACGCAGTACTCCAGATGAGGCCTCACCATGGTTCTGTACAAAGGCATTAGGACGTTGGGCTTCCGACTAACAAAACTTCTCCGGATACAACCCAGCATTTGCCTAGCCTTAGATGAAGCCTTCTCCACTTGTTTGGCCGTTTTCATGTCATCGCTGATGACATGAAACAATTGGTATTGGAGCCCACTAGGGACCAGGCGTTACTAGACCTGGTACTCACCAACGGAGACAACGTATCAGAAGTTTCGGTAGGTGATACGCTGGCCTCCAGCGACCATAACATGGTTTGGTTCAACCTTCGGAAGGGTTTCTCCAGATCGACCACATCAACAAAGTTCCTAAATTTTCGTGGCACTGACTTCAAACACATGGGAGACTTCGTCCATCGGGCACTGCAAGACCATGCCGAAACCAATAATGTAGAGGCTATGTGGGCAAACCTGAAATCTACCCTACATGAAGCAATAAATCGCTATATAAAAACAACAAGCAAACGACGGAGGAATAACAGACCCCAGTGGTTCACTACAGAAATCTCGGACCTCGTTAAGAAAAAGAAAAAAGCATTTGTTTCCTACAAACATTCAGGAAGAGGAGCAGTAAAAGAAGACTATCTGGCCAAGTCCAAAGCTGTCAAAACGGCAGTCAGAGAGGCCAAGCTTCAGATAGAAGAGAATCTAGCAAAGGACATTAAGAAAAGGGATAAATCCTTCTTCAGGTACATCAGTGATAGGAAAAGAAACACAAATGGGATAGTACGCCTTAGGAAAGCAGACGGGACTTATGCAGAATCAGATTCCGATAAAGCCGAACTACTAAACGAATACTTCTGCTCAGTCTTTACCTACGAGGCGCCAGGGTCCGGTCCACAGTTGTAAGCAAGGCATAGCTCAGATGACCCGTTCTGGAATTTCGAGTTTACACCCAGCAGCGTCTACTGCGAACTATCAAGACTCAAAGTGAACAAAGCCATGGGACCGGACAATCTACAGCCCAGGGTGCTTAGAGAGCTGTGTGATGTCCTGGCAGAGCCATTGTCTGTGCTCTTCAATCTTTCCTTGAAGGCGGGAAAAGTCCCCTTGGACTGGAAAACAGCCAATGTAATCCCACTCCACAAAAAGGGCTGCAGGACAGAGGCTGAGAATTACAGACCGGTGAGTCTCACATCCATAGTGAGTAAACTCATGGAAACACTAATTAAGCATAAATTAGATACAATCCTAGACGAGAAGAATCTACGGGATCCCCGCCAACATGGATTTACCAGAGGCAGGTCCTGCCAATCCAATCTGATTAGTTTCTTTGACTGGATAACAAGGAAACTGGATGTGGGTGAGTCCCTGGACGTCGTTTACTTGGACTTTAGTAAAGCTTTTGATAGCGTTCCGCACCGCAGACTATTGAACAAGATGAAATCAATGGGACTGGGAGAGACGTTAACTACATGGGTCGGTGATTGGCTAAACAGTAGACTTCAGAGAGTGGTGGTAAATGGTGCCCCTTCAAAAACGTCGGAGGTGATCAGTGGAGTGCCTCAGGGCTCGGTCTTGGGCCCGATCCTCTTCAACATATTTGTGGGAGATCTGACTCAGGGGCTTCAGGGTAAAATCACATTATTCGCCGATGACGCCAAACTATGCAACATAGTAAGTGAGAACACTTTACCAGACAGTATGACGCAGGACCTACTTCTATTGGAACATTGGTCCTCGACTTGGCAGCTAAACTTCAATGCTAGAAAATGTAAGGTCATGCACCTCGGCAGCAGGAATCCATGCAAAACTTACACACTAAATGGTGAAACCTTAGTTAGGACCAAGGCGGAACGTGATTTGGGGGTGATCATTAGCGAAGACATGAAGACTGCCAATCAAGTGGAGAAGGCTTCATCAAAGGCAAGACAAATGATGGGTTGCATCCGAAGAAGTTTTATCAGCTGGAAGCCCGAAGTTATAATGCCATTGTACAGATCCATGGTGAGGCCTCATCTGGAGTATTGTGTACAATTCTGGAGGCCACATTATCAAAAGGATGTGCTGAGAGTTGAGTCGGTTCAAAGAATGGCCATCAAAATGGTCTCGGGACTCAAAGACCTCCCGTATGAAGAAAGACTGAATAAATTGCAGCTATATTCACTTGAAGAACGTAGAGAGAGAGGAGACATGATAGAGACGTTTAAATATATCACCGGCCGTATTAAGGTGGAGGATGATATATTCTTTTTTAAAGGCCCCTCTGCCACAAGAGGCCATCCGCTGAAAATCAGGGGTGGGAAATTTCATGGCGACACCAGGAAGTTCTTCTTCACCGAAAGGGTGGTCGATCGTTGGAATGAACTTCCACCTCAGGTGATTCAGGCCAGCAGCGTGAAGGATTTTAAAAGGAAATGGGATACACATGTGGGATCTCTAGGGGGGTAAATTCAAGGGGGTAGGGTTGTTGGAGTGGGCAGACTTGGTGGGCTGTGGCCCTTTTCTGCCGTCATCTTCTATGTTTCTATGTTTCTATGATCACCCACAAATCCCGTTCTGCGGCAGTCCTTGCTAAGGTTTCTCCATTCAATGTGTACGTTCTGCATGGATTATTGTTGCCAAGGTGCATGACCTTGCATTTGTTAGCATTGAAGCTAAGCTGCCAGGTTGAGGACCACTGTTCCAACAAAAGCAGGTCTTGCGTCAGGCTGTCAGACAGATTGCCGTTACTCACAATATTACATAGTTTGGCATCATCAGCGAATAATGTTATTTTACCTTGAAGTCCTTGAGTCATGTCTCTTACAAATATGTTGAACAGGATCGGGCCCAAGACTGAGCCCTGCAGCACCCCACTGGCTCCTCCGATGTTTTAGAGATGGTACCATTAACAACCACCCTCTGAAGTCTACCACTCAGCCAATCGTGAACCCATGCTGTAAGTGTTTCGCCTAATCCCATCGATTTCATTTTGCTCAATAGCCTGCGGTGGGGGACGCTATCAAAAGCTTTGCTGAAGTCCAAGTACATGACGTCTAGGGACTCTCCCAAATCCAGTTTCCTTGTTACCCAGTCAAAGAAACTGATGAGATTGGATTGATAGGACCTACCCTTGGTGAATCCATGTTGGTAGGGATCGCGTAGTTTCTCCTCGTCTAGTATCATGTCCAACTTGCATTTGATGAGTGTCTCCATGAGTTTACTCACTACCGATGTGAGACTTACCGGTCTGTAATTCGCAGCCTCTGTCCTGCAACCTTTTTTGTGCAGAGGAACGACGTTAGCTGTTTTCCAGTCCAAGGGGACTATTCCCGCTCTCAGGGACAGATTGAAGAGTACGGATAAAGGTTCTGCCAGGACGTCCCTGAGTCACTGAGCACCCTGGGATATAGATTGTCCGGGCCCATGGCTTTGTTCACCTTGAGTCTTGATAATTCGTCGTAGACGTCTCCGGAAGTAAACTCAAAATCCTGAAATGGGTCTTCTGAACTTTGCTTTACCTGCAACTGTAGACCAGACCCCGGTGTCTCACAGGTGAAGACCGAGCAGAAGTATTCATTTAGTAGTTCGGCTTTATCTGAATCTGATTCTACAAACCTCCCATCTGATTTCCTAAGGCGCACTATCCCATCAGTGTTTCTTTTTCTGTCGCTAATATACCTGAAGAAGGATTTGTCACTCTTCTTAATGTTCCTTGCCAGGTTTACTTCAGCTTGATGCTTGGCCTCTCTGACTGCCGCTTTCACCGCTGTAGACTTGGCCTTGTATTCCAATTTAGCCTCCCTTGTCTCTGAATGTTTGAAGGAAATGAATGCAAGCTTCTTTTCTTTAACGAGATCTGAGATCTCTGCGGTGAACCATTGGGGTCTAATGTTTCTTCGCCGTTTGCTTGTTGATTTTATGTATCGGGACGTTGCTGCATGTAAGGTAGATTTCAAGGTTGACCACATGTCCTCCACATTATCGGCCACATCTTGGATTTGTAGTGCATGATGGACGAAATCTCCCATGCGTTTGAAGTCAGCGCCTCGAAAGTTGAGTACTCTTGTTGTCGTGCTCGATCTAGTGAAATCTTTCTTGAGGTTGAACCATACCATGTTGTGGTCACTGGAGGCTAACTTATCGCCTACCGAGACCTCCGATACGCTTTCTCCATTGGTGAGTACCAGGTCCAGAATCGCCTGTGCCCTAGTTGGCTCTGATACCAGTTGTTTGAGTTGTGCTCCTTTAATGGCGGATAATAGCCTTCTGCTGGCGCTGGTTGTCGCTGTGAGCGTGTTCCAATCTGCATCGAGCATGTTGAAGTCCCCAAGCAGAACAGTGTCCCCCCTTAAAGTGATATTCTCTATATCTTTGATTAATTCTATGTCTTTGTTTTCCAGCTGTCTTGGTGGTCTGTATATTACACCAAGATACAGACACTTTTCTTTGCCTCGGGCTAGGTTTACCCAGAGGGATTCCCCGGTGTACTTGACCTCCGTGATTCTTGTAGTTTTAATGTCCTCCCTGGTGTATAGCGCTACCCCTCCTCCTAGTTTGCCCTCCCTGTCTTGACGAATTAAGTTGTAACCCGGTATAGCCATATCCCACCCATGAGAATCCGTGAACCAACTTTCGGAAATCGCCACTACATCTAGATCAGCATTTATTATTTCGGTCTTCAGTTCCAGAATTTTATTGCCTAAACTGTGTGCATTGACATACATAGCCCTCCATGCCTTGTGATTGCTAGGACCCTGCGGGTAGTTTCCCATCTGAGTTAGTGTGGCCCCAAATGTATTGTTTGCAATGTGTGTATTTATCACGGACTCAGAACTATTTGAAATGTGAGTACTTACCATGGACTTGGAATTGTTAGCAAAGTGAGCACTTACCTTGGACTCTGAAGTGGAGCTGTGACTCTCCTCCTCAGGATACCTGCACTGGTACCCTCCCCCAACTTAGGACCCATAGAGAGGAGGACCCATGCCCATAAGCCCCTGTAATCACTGCATTGATACTGAAACATGTGCACTGTCCTATACACCCCCAAATCCTTTTCTACTGACATATAAGTGGCTCCTGCAGCCATAAGGGCTATTGGGTGGTAGATAAGTGGGTCTAGGGCAGCGGTCTCAAACACGCAGCCGCGAGCCGCATGTGGCTCTCCAGGTTTTATTTGCGGCCCGCGGTCTAGAGGCGATCATTCTCTTCCTTATGGAGCAGCAGCCGGCTCGTTCGTTCAAAGCCGCAGGTTGGCGACTCCTTGCGCTATCCACTCCTGCATCGGAAGCCTCTCTGATGTCACAAAATCAGAGAGGCTTCAGACGCAGGCACGGATCTCGCAAGAAGCCGCCACCTGCGGCTTTGAACGAACGAGCCGGTCAGAAACGCTGCTGCTCCAGTGGCGTACCAAGGGGGGGGGGGGGGGCAGTCCACTGTTCTCCCTAGAGTGCGGCTCGCGGCTCATCTAGAACAGTGGGATCAGGCTGGCACCGTGTTCTTTGATCTCCCTGCTTCTCTTCCCTGCGGGGCCGACCAACTGTTGCGGCCCGACGTCAATTCTGACGTCGAGAGGACGTTCTGGCTAGCCAATCGTCCTTTCCAACTTTAGAATTGACATCGGGCAGCGAGAGTTGGCCCCGTGCAGAAGAGAAGCAGGGAGATCTCGGCCTGTTCTCGATAGCGGCAGCGGCAGTAGCCTATTCCGCGGCGGCGGTGGCATGGGGGAGGGCAGGAAGGAAGAAAGAAAGAAAGAAAGAAGGAAGGTGGGGTGGGGACAGGGAGCCAGAAAAAAAAGCAAAATATGGGGCACGGAGGAAGGAAGGAAGAAAGAAAGAAGGAGGGGGGACAGGGAACCAGAAACAAAGCAAAAAATGGGGCACGGAATCAGAGAAAGACAGACATAGAGAAAGAAAGAAAAAGTTGGGGGAGGGAATGAGGTCTGGAGGAGAGGAAGCATACAGGAGGCTGAAAGAAGGGAAGAAGTATTGGATGCACAGTCAGAAGAATAAAGTGCAACCAGAGACTGATGAAATTACCAAACAAAGGTAGGAAAATGATTTTATTTTCAATTTAGTGATTTAAATGTGCCAGTTTTGAGAAAGAAAAGATATTGAACTTTAAATGTGAGTGCTGCAGAAAAAATAGAGTACTTAGAGGGCCGCAGAAAAAATAGTTAATGTCTTATTAAAGAAATGACAATTTTGCATGAGGTAAAACTCTTTATAGTTTATATATCTTTCCTTTTAACTGTTAAAGGAAAGTTTTATAAACTATAAAGAATTTTACCTCATGCAAAATTGTCATTTCTTTAATAAGACATTAACTATTTTTTCTGCGGCCAAAAGTTTTATTGGGTTTTATAAGAAAGCAATGAACTTTCTGATAGAGAGAGAAACTTAACTGTCACAGCTTACAGCATCAACAGTCTAGAACAGGGCCTAACTCAGTGTTTTTCCCACCCCCTCCCCACTGGTTGAGCTGATGCCTCTGCACCCAGAGGTTGTGAGATCAAATCCTGGTGCTGCTCCTTGTGACCCTGGACAAGTCTGTTAATCCTTCAGTGCCCACCACTTTGAATATCTGGTTTGGAATATCAAAGCAACAAAAAGGCAGTATACAAATTCCCTTTTCCTCCAGCTGTTTTATTGAGGCTTAGACCAAGTTGGGTCTTTTTTTCAATAAATATTAATTGGCATTGATTCTGCCAACTCTTCTTTCTTTTGACCATCCTTGCTGTTTATGTCTGTTTGTATAATATGAAGGTTTCCTCCTTCTTTTCTTGTTTTAACACATGCATGAGTTCAGAAATTTGTGGATAAGTCCATTTAAGTATGGCTATCTATAGTGTTTGTTTTAGAGATCACCTGCAGCTGGTCATACTTTTTAAATGTACAGTTTCCCATCATACCATAAACATTTTAACCATACAATAGTCAAAAGCACAGCCTAAATATATTTTAAAAAATGGCATCCATTCCTTTTAACTTCACCATTGTTTCATTTATTTTTAGAACTATTAGAAGTCTCATTTTTCTCCAGGGCTATTCAATTCATTCTCAATAGGATGCAGTCAAGTTTATGTATTATTCTTGCCATGAAAAAACCCTGAGGCAGGATCCATATTGAGCCTCTTCAGTAATTGGTCTCCAGATGCTGCAGAAACGCTCAAACCCAGGAGTCCTCAAACCTCAGGAACATACAATTCCATCTGCTTTATAAGCTGCATATGTTAAAGTTAGCAACAGCTTGCATGCTTGCTCCAGTTTTATTCCACAGCTCTGGCAATATGCTTTTATTCTGTATCCTATACATCATGCATAAGTAATCTAGTCACTCACTGAGTTGGTCAAAGAAAGCAATCTGTATTTTTTAATGAGGGTATAAAGTGACTAAGCATATATTATTCTTAGAAATCAGCACTTTATGTCTATTTACTGTCTCAGCAATCAATAAATGAAGATCTTAAATGATTTCAGATCAATTACTGACAAATACAACAAATAATTTCCTGTACCATGAATGTGATTCTTTACTAAAACAATCATACTGGAAGACAACTACATTTTCTGTTTCTTTGAACTCATTTTATAAAATAGATAAACAGGAATCAGAATTAAAAATTATTTATGCAGTTAACTTTGGAATTAACTAATTATAACATTGATTTAAAAAAATTGGGGGTTGTACACCCCACGGGTGGTGCAAAAAAATAACCAGAGAATTACCAATATTTGACACTATCTGGTTAACCTTGATGACATATGGAATTTAAGTGGAAAACTCATTCAGATAAGTTTAAGAGTGCAGATGGTGTTGCAATCAATGGTGCTGTATGTTTTCGACTACTGCAGCCTGGTGGTGTTGGGAGTGCCAGAGTCAGTGCTCAGTGCTCTTCAGGTGGCCCAGAATTCAGTAGTACACTCTCTATTTAAATTGGACAGACGTGAGCATGTGACAGAATATTATCTAAGGCTGTATTGGTTGAAAGTAAGGGATAAGATACGTTACAAGCTCTTGGTAAATGTTTTCATGTGCTTACGGAAGTTGGCCCCCGAACACCTGGTCCAGAGCATCTTGCCTCAAGAGCCGGCTCGACTGCTCCACTCAGTTGAGCATTGTGATCTGTTTGTGCCAGCTGTGCGGGACTTAAGGCTTTCTTCTTCCAGGAACAGTGTTTTTCACTGTATTGGTCCCAGGGAGTGGAATAACCTTCCAGGATATATTTGCCAACAGCAAAATTTACAGAACTTCAAGAAATTGTTGAAAAGACATCTGTTCTGTAAGATGAAATATAGGGTATGAGTTTGGCTGAGGGGGTAGGAGTGATGACTGTTTAGGGCTGAGTGCTGGTCACAGAGGTTTTCGATGGTCTAGTTTGTCTCATTTGGCATAAAGATGTTTTTCATTGAGGCATCTTGTGTGCCTTATGTAATTTTACATTTTGATGTAGGATAGGATTAGTTAGTATGTTTTATGCAATCTGATTTTATATGTTTGTATGTAGTTGTTACAGTGTTGGTCTTGATGTGTTTTGTATGATAAATGTTACGTTTTATTTTGTATATTAACATATAACTCGCCCTGGATAAGGGCGGGCGATAAATAAACAAACAAACAAATAAATAAATGGTCTAATTATTAATAGGAAAGAAGACATTTATGGAAAGAACAAATTGGGAGGGTTTGAAACGAGTGCCTGGAGGATGGAACAGATGTAGCTTTGCTCATATCCGATTATGAATTGAAGGCGTCATTAAATAAAAAGCTTTTTTTTTAAGTAATTATTTTTTATTGAGAAAATTGTAATAAAGTACAAACATACATTTCAAACGAAACAGTACAAAGTCAAAAGCAGAAAAAAAAAAAAAAAAAAGCTTTTCAGATTGCCTTTAAATCTGTCTAGGTTTTATTTCTCTCTTTTGTGTATCGGTATAGCGTTCCAAAGTTGTGGGGCGATAATATAGAAAATGTCTTGGCATCTTATGCGATTATCTTCAATGACGGTACTGTTAGATTCTGGTCAGTGGATCTAAGAAGACGGAAGGGCTTATATGGAATTGAGATTGCAGATACCTTTGTGTTTTCATAATGTATTTGTGAAAACTCATTTATTGACAGTCATATCCACAAGAGTAGAAGTAAGGAGGAGGTTGGGATTTACATGCCTTTTATTTTAAACTCAGTAGTGAGTATATTAATGGAAATGCTTCTTAAGAGGAGGATAGTGAGATTTCTAGAATTGAATGGACTACAGGACCGAAGGCAGGTCTTGCCAGACAAATCTGATAGATTTCTTTGCCTGGGTGACCAAACAGTTGGATATGGGAGGGGCGCTAGATAAGGTATATTAGGGACTTTAGCAAAACCTTTGACACTGTGCCACATAGGCAGTTGATAAATAAACTTGAGTGCCTTCAGTATGGACCCTAAAGTGATGAACTGGAAGGAGACAACGGGTAGTGGTAAATGGAGTTTGCTCCAAGGAAAAGGATGTTGTTAGTGGAATGCTGCAGGGATCTGTCTTTGGGCAAGCTCTTTTTAAAATCTTTGTGGGTGATATTGCGGAAAGACTGACTGGCAAAGTTTGTGTTTTTGTGAATGATACCAAGCTCTATAATAGGGTAGATACCCTGAAGGGTGTTGATAACATGAGGTGAGATCTAGCGAAGCGTGAAGAATAGTCCTGTAATTAGCAATTAAGATTTAATGCTAAAAAATGCAGAGTCGTGCACTTAGGCTGCAAAAATCCAGGAGAATAGTTTGGTGAAACCGCAAATAACTGGTGGGAGACCTGGCCTGTTCCTGAAGGAGATGCAAAACAAGGTGAAGAAAGTGTTGGGAATCAGCGATTTTCTCTGTAAACACTTGGAATCTTATATTTCTCTATGCAAGCTGATGTAATTTGGGGGGAGGAGCCAACAAGCTATAAACCGTGAATAATCGAAACCGCAATTGCTGAAACCGCGAATATGGAGGGAAAAGTGTAGAAGGCACATCATTCCCTCCCCTTTCCCTCTGTGGCACCATTTCTTCCCTTCTCTCTTGTCATTATCTCACTTGCTTTTTCCATCCCTTATTTCCTGTATCTGGTCCTCTCAAACATCACTCCCCTGTCCATATCTCTCTCGTTCTCTGTCTCTCTTTCTCCCAGCAAAATCTTTCTGCACGCCTGAACCCTCCCACTGCCAGGGTCCACATTCTTTTTCTCTCTCTTCCCCTTTCTCTCAGCAAATCTGCCGCTATTCCTGAACCCCCCCCCCTTTCAACATTGCAAATCTTCCTGATTTCCTAACGCCCTCTCAACTCTACCCCCCCCAAACACACACACACACACACATTCAGTGTTCAATGTGTAGTGTTCTTTCACTCTCCTTCTTTCTGCTCCTCTTGGCCCTCTGACCTTATCTTTAGCTGTGCAAGTTTGCTTCTTCTTTCACCGCCAAAGCCTCTCTCTGTAGCATCCCACCTCCTCTGATAGAACTTCCTGTTTCCGGGTGGGATGCTACAGGGAGAGGCTTTGGCAGTGAAAGAAGAAGCATGTGTGCACCGCTAAAGATAAAGTCAGAGGACCGAAGGAAGTAGAAAGAAGGAGAGTGAGAATGCAGGCCACCTCTTCTGAGTCCCAGTGCTGCTGCTCAGTGCCTCTCTTTCCTTGCTCTGGCGTGCCACAGACTTGTACCTCCATGGTTACTTCCGGATCACAGGTATGTGGCTCTGAGTTCCCCACACCACTGAGTGGTGCCTCAACGTGGTAGCTGCTTCTTCACACAACAAAAGGACTGATCCAGGACAAAGCAGCCAGTCTCTTCAATTCAGGTGAACTCAGGAAATAGAGCAATGCTACATCATTGTGGGTGAGGAAGAAAGACTTGCATTAACATACATTAAAGCTTACAGTACACGTTAAACATTTACAGCCCCTTTTAAGAAGCTGCGCTAGAGGTTCTTTGCATGAGCCTGTATGGAAATTGCTCCAATGCTCATAGAATTCCTATGAGTGCCAGAGCACTTACCTCGCCACTCCGTACTATAAACCTCTAGTGCAGCTTGATAAGAGGGGCTGTGTTAAATATGAAGCCCTACTTTTTATTGGACTTAATAATTTTATGACTAACTTTGGGAGAAAACATCTTGTTCTTTGGATCAGAAATAAGCAAAAGATGACAAAATCAGAATATATAAGTGAAACATAACAGAATTCCAAAGATATTTTGGGAAAAGCTAGGGGTGGGGAGAAGGCATGAGAAACAGGGCAAGATGAGTGGGTGATCTAAAGGTGATAAACCAGTATAATTTTATAGTTTATAATGTGACAGAACACCCAGATCTCTGCTAAGAACTCTTTTGCTGGTGAAAAACATTTTTTCATCATATATAACATTCAAAGGTCTTACATGCCTGGATTGTTTTAATTTTTTTTTCCCATAATATTCTGGCCATAAATCATTGGTGCAGTGCTCTGACCTTGCAAAGCACCCTCCTACAGATGTGTAAGCCTGGTTTATAAGTTAATTCTTGGCTTTAGCATCCGACCTGTTTCTCCAATGTAGCACCCTTACTTAATAGATACTCCTTGTTTTTGCACTCTATCCTGTCCTTTCCAAAGTTCTTCTCCCTCAGAGTCGTTCTCAAAATTATTCATTTCTTATGATGGAATGTACATTTGGTCCATGACCTTATCATTAATAACCATCTAGATATACTCTGCCTGACTGAGACATGACACTCTGATTCCGATATATCCCTTCTTCACCAATCTTGTCCTTGTGCTTATCAATTTGTCTTATCCATTTGTGGCTTTAAACAAAATGGAGGGCTAGCATCCTTTTTTTTTTCTCCAAAACTTGAGATTTGACAATTTCACTGGTATGCACTTCCCCTTCTAGAAGGATTATCATTTCATTAGTCGCATCCTTAGCCTCTTCTTTTTATTCTGGTGTGGTCACTCCATGGTACAAATCACAGTTAAATATCACAAATCCACTCATCTGGAAAAGTGCATTCTGTGCAGGAAGAAACCTCTCCACATGTACACAGGAAAAGGCCTCAGAAATGGAGCCTACGCACAGTCATGATATCATAGACTGAATTATTCAGCATAGTTTACAAGCTCCTTGCTCCAGTCATTGGCCAAAAAACCTGTTTACTGTTAACTCTTCCTTATAGTTTAACGATCATCATTTCTATTTAGACTGATTTTTCAATATTATAAGATCATAAGAAAGAGTTCGCTCAATCACACAAAAATTCTTTTTTTCAAACTTTTTATAAATATGTCTGTAAAATTTTTGTTCTTATACACTAATCCACTCAACTGAAAAAAGTGACCACAAAGTCATTCATCTAAAGGCAGTATTGCATCTTAAAAAAACGCCACTTATCTGAAGGCAGTTTTAGCCTGAAGAAATGCCGACGCGACCAGCGTTTCGCGGAATATTCTTATCCGCTGCGTCAGGGCCATAATTTAGGCATTACAGGCTTCTGTATGCAGAAAAAAACAATTACATCCATGTACAGTGGTGCCTCACACAACGAACTTAATTCGTTCCAGGAGCAAGTTTGTTATGCGAAAAGTTCATTATGGGAAACGCGTTTTCCCATAACAATACATGTTAAAAAAAATTATTCGTTCTGCAGCATAAAATATGCTAAGATGACATAAAAAAAGATAAATTTGTCAAAATGGTGAAAATGGTGGTCTTGCTGAGGCCAAACTCTTTGACGAGGTCACACTGTTTTACCCCCCATTCACTCCTTCTAATTATTTCCCGTTTCATTTCAACAGAAATCACCTTCCTGCTTTTTTTAGAAGCCATGATATATAAAAAATATTGAGTTTATCTTAAAAGGACGACTGCCGTGATACGTGCGTGCGTGCGTGATTTAATTCGTAATGAAGAACGATTGCTGCGATACGTGCTTAAGTTAAGCGCAGTGACTAACGACTGCCTGCAGTGCCTGCGCGGAAGGATGCAATACATCGGCAGCGATCATGGAAGCTCGGGCGACTTCATTGTGTGAAACGAAGTTCGTTGTATGAATCATGACATGAAGTTCGTTGTGTGCAGCGTTCGCTGTGCGAGGCGTTCTTTATGCGAGGCACCACTGTATATGAACATTCTTCCTAATCAGTCTAAATAGAAATGACGATCGTTAAACTATAAGGAAGAGTTACAGTAAACATGTTTTTTGTCCAATGACTGGAGCAAGGAGCTTGTAAACTACACTGAATAATTCAGTCTATGACAGTGGTCTCAAACTCAAACCCTTTGTAGGGCCACATTTTGGATTTGTAGGTACTTGGAGGGCCTCAAAAAAAATAGTTAATATCTTATTAAAGAAATGAGGTAAAACTCTTTATAGTTTATAATTCTTTCCTTTTGGCTAAGTCTTAATAATAATATTGTCATTTATAGCTAAAGAGACATAGGATCAAGAAATTGTTTTTTTTTACTTTTGTGATTATGATAAACATACCGAGGGCCTCAAAATAGTACCTGGTGGGCCGCATGTGGCCCCTGGGCCACGAGTTTGAGACCATTGGTCTATGATATCATGAGTGTGTGTAGGCTCCATTTCTGAGGCCTTTTCCTGTGTACATGTGGAGAGGTTTCTTCCTGCACAGAATGCACTTTTCCAGATGAGTGGATTTGTGATATTTAACTGTGATTTAGAACCGATATACCACTCGAGGTAGTTTATTTAGGTTATACACTCCATAGTGCAATCACACCTCAAATACTATGTAGGGGTTTGGTCAGGCAGAGAAGGATAATGAAAATGATAGAGGATAGGACTACTTCCCTATTAGGAAAGGCTAAAAAGGCTAGTGCTCTTCAGTTTGGAAAAGAGACAGAGAGGGGAGAAATGATAGAGGTCTATAAAATACTGAAGGGAATGGAAAGGGTAGATGTGAATTGCTTGTTTAGTCTTTCCAAAAATACAAGGATTAGGGGGGCACACAAAGAAGCTACTAAGTAGTAAATTGAAAATAAATTGAAGAAAATATTTCTTCAGTCAATGTCTAAACTCTGGAATTTGTTGCTAGAGTACGTGGAAAAACCTCCCACAGTTAGCTTAGCAGGGTATAAACAAGATTTGGATAATTTCCTAAAAGAAAAGTCCATAAGCTTTTATTAAGATGAGAAAATCCACTGCTTATTTCAAGATAAGCAGCATAAAATTGATTTTAATCTTTTGAGATCTTACCAGGTACTTGTGACCTGGATTGGTATCATTGGAAACAGGAAAAAGGTTTGGATAATTTCCTAAAAGAGAAGTCCACAGGTCATTATTGAGATGGCTTGGGGAAATCCATTGCTTATTCCTTGGATAAGCAGTATAGAATCTGTTTTGCTACTTGGGATCTAGCTAGGTACTTGGGACCTGGGTTGGCCACTGTTGGAATCAGGATACTGGGCTTGATGGACCTTTGGTCTGTCCCAGTATGGCAACTCTTATGTTCTTATGATCCTGGGATTGATGGACCTTTGGTCTGTCCCAATATGGCAACTCTTATGTTCTTATGATCCTGGGCTTGATGGACCTTTTTGGCCTATCCCAGGGTGGCACCACTCATGCTCTTGTATTTACCCCCACCATTCTCTCATACATCTCTTCAGGCCTGCTATAAGATGCTCCCTCCACTTATCTGATTGATCCACAACTCATCATTCTTCTTAAAGGCTTTAATCTACATTTCTCTGACTCACATGATTCTATAGAAAAAGACCTTTTATCTTTTTTGGCTCATTCAAAACTCCATCAACATGTGCTTCTCCCTGCCTATACTATGGGGCATACTCTAGATCTCATAATCACTGTAAGAACACGTTTGTGTATAAATATTCTTATAATAATAATAACTTTATTTTTTATACCGCAATACCACAAATAGTTCAGAGCGGTTTACAGAGGAAGAGACTGTATACAGACAGCGATATTATAGATAAATCTTAAAAAGACTTTTTCTAAACAACTCAAACTATCTCAAAATCCTTCAAGTAAATCTTTTGCTCTTTATTCCAAGCTCACAAGGAAATGTCGTTCTGCCCATAAGAATACTAATAGTATGCACCTAAATTAGGCCCTAATTCAAAAAGTGGCATCTAACTCAAAAACATGATCTACTCCTGACCATACCTACTTTCAACAGGTGCTTTGGACTAGATGTTTATATTTTATAGAATCATATTTTTGAGTTAGGTGCCTAACTTTCAATTAAGTCCAATTAGCAGCAATTATGAGGTGTTAAGTGCCATTTATTGGTACCAATTAAGCCTAATAACTAACCCCCTCTTTACTAATGTGTAGCATGTGTTTTAGCGCCGGCAGCGGCGGAAACTACTCCAACGTTCATATGTTCGTCAGAGCAGTTACCGCCGCTGCCGGTGCTAAAACCCGCACTATGCGTTCGTAAAAGAGGGGGTAACTTAGGTGCCTAACTTTAGGTAGACTACTGTATATAAAATTTCCCAGTATATTTTTACCCTTCTTCCTCCCTATACTTATATTTATATTGTAATGTGCGTGGAGGGGCATAATAATTAAAAAAAAGGTCTAAGTCCCCTTTTGACCTATGCCCTAAATGCTGAAATTAGAAGCAGGGATAATGTCCATTCTAAAAAAAAAAAAGTCCAAAAGAAGGTTTTTTTGATAATGGCCTGCCTCTGCGTTCAGCTGTTTAAACGCCCAGACCACCACAACGTCTACACTTACCACATATAATCAATGAAAAAAAATCCTAAGTCCCAAACGCCCAACACAAGAGCTTTTAGGCGAAGGAGGATCCAGTCTTTCGCCTAAAAACCGGATTCTATAACCGGTGTCTGCCAAAAAGAACACCGGTTACAGAATCCACCCCCTCCACCGCAACGATCGTGGCAGGAGAGATGACTCATCTCCCCTGCCACAATCCCCCCCGACACGACGGGGGCAGGAGGGAGCCCAAGAACTCCTGCCCGAAGAACCACCACCCTTCTCAATACGATCAGGGCAGGAGAGAGCCCAAGCCCTCCTGCCCCGGAGACTGGCACCCTCCCCGACATGATCAGGGCAGGAGGGAGCCTAAGCTCTCCTGCCCCGGCAAGCTGCAACCACCCTCCCAACAACATCGGGGCAGGAGGGAGCCCAAGCCCTCCTGCTCCGGCAAAAACCCCTACCCAATCCCCTCTAAGATATAGGCAGGAGGGATCCCAGGCCCTCCTGACCTCGTCACACCCTCCTTACGATCGCCCCCTGAACCCCCGCTCGGCCCCCCCCAAACCCCGTAGACCCCATCCCCACCCCTGACGCCCCCCACAGAAGGTGCCTAAGGCAACTGGACCTATTCCGGTTGGTCCAGGTGCCTCAGGCCCCACCTGTGGGCGTGGCTTGAGGCACCTGGGCCAATCAGGCCCTAAGGCCCGCCATTCTGAGAATGGTGGGACTGCCGGATGGATGGGCTTGGTATGGGGGGAGGTAGAGGGGGTGGGGGTGGAGGTCACTGGGTGAGGGGGGTCCACCGGGTGAGGGGGGGGCCGAGCGGGGATTCAGAGGGGGCAATCGTGTGTGTGGGGGTGCGACGAAAGCAGGAGGGACTTGGATCTCTCTGCCCGTATCTAAGATGGGGTGGGGGTAGGGAGTTTCGCTGAGGCAGGAGGGTTTGGGCTCCCTCCTGCCCCGATGTTGTCGGGAGGAGAGGTTGCAGCTCATCGGGGCAGGAGGGCTTGGGCTTCCTCCTGCTCGATCCGATCGGGAGGGGATGGATTGCGGCTGGAGAGATTGGCTATCTCTCCTGCCACGATAGTGATCCAAAGTGCTACGGTTGGCGGAACTTCAGGATCGCTATCGCGGCAGGGGAGATGAGCCATCTCTCCTGCTGCGATGGTTGCGGTGGAGAGTGGGCAGGTTGCTGTGCCGCTGAGCTCATCACGGCATCCACGATCAGCTCAGTGACCCCTTTTTCGGCACTTTTGATTTCTAAAACCAGCTGTGGTTATGGGTACTTGGACGATCAGGCGTTTTGATTGTCCAAGTACCCTTTTAGGCCACTTTGTAGACTTTTTTTTTTTTTTTAAATTATGAGCCCCACAGCTTTTTATTTTCTTTGTGGTATATAAATAAAGTTGATATGTGAATGTGAAATGTTATACTTAGTGCCCTGTGATTTTATCTTGAGTAAACATGGAAAATATAATCAACACAATCTTTGGAAGAATGTGATTGTTGAGTCACAACCCCTTTTGTTTTTAGGGGCAGATCAAATGGATACTCATTTCTTGAAAGGTTCAAGGGTCAGTATATCAGCTTATAACACTGTCACAGAAAACAGTACATCTTTGGTAAATCTCCCCACTTCTTACTTTCACATCTCATATGAGATCTCTTACTACTGGGACCACTTTTTATGAGCATTCAGTGGTACCTATGAGTATAGAGTGAATTATTTTTAGTGTGTGCAAGTGTGTTTTTTTCCCCCCTCCTTATTAGGTCTTATCACCCTGATTCCTTATAGATCATCTCAGCTTTGGCAAAGGCCGATATGCTTCAAATTGCATTCCATCTTTTTTTATTGTATTATCATTTTTTAAATTAATTAATTAATGAAGACATTATGGGCTCCTTTTACAAAGGTGTGCTAGCGTTTTTAGCGCATGCACTGAATTAGCATGCGCTAGCCGAAAAACTACCGCCTGCTCATGAGGAGGCGGTAGCAGCCAGCGTGCGTGGCCTTTTAGTGCGTGTTAAGGCCCTAACGTGCCTTTGTAAAAGGAGCCCTATATTTTGAACCTTCAGGTACACAAAGTAATTTACAAAAATAATCTAAAAAGGTGAGGAGCAAAAGTTTAAGTTTATTTAAATTTTGTTATCCCGTCTTTTCAAAGTTTCAAAGCGGCTAACATTCATAAAACATTTGAGTGGGGTAAAGAATAGAATAATAAAGATTAAGATAGAATAATAAAAAGACATCAAATATTAAAATGACATCATTAAAAAAAACAAAAAAAAACCCCCAAACTCAGAACAAAAACAAAAACAGCAATGACAACAACTAAGCATTAAAATATACGACTGTACTGGCACAAAAAGGAGGGAGAATAACCAAATATTTTTGAAAGGAAAGAACAAGTAAGGATAAAACCAAAGGTAGGTTGGACACAGCAGATTTTCTGAGCAGAAAGGCTGGTCAGAAGAAAATTCTACTATTTGGTTAAGAGAACATCCTTAAAAGGACGGTTGTGCTGCAAAAGCATCTTCAAGAGCATAGTTTAAGCTTGATTTAAATTTGTCTAATGAATTAATTTCTCAAATATAAGCTGGCGCTGAGTTCCATAATGTGGAAGTGATGACAGAGAAAACGCAATTTCTCATAGTATTAATAACCCTTAATGATGGGATTACAAGTAAGATGAACGGAGTGTACGATGGATGGAGTGGGGCATAAGGAGTCTATTAATGAATTCTGGTTGCCTGGTTTGTCTAGTTTTAAAAGTCAACAATATTATTTTATAAGTGATACAATGTGAGATTGGGAGCCAATGGGATCTAATCAGTAAAGGTGTTACGTGATCAAATTTTTTTGCATTATGGATTATTTTGATGGCTGTATTCTTGAATTAACTGTAGGCGCCTGACTTCTTTTTTTGTAATTCCGTTAAGAGGAACACCAGATTCATTTGGTGTGATATAACATTAGCTGAGCTGATGTCACCGGCTGGTAATTTTTATTGGATGATGGTGTGGGTAAAATGGGAGGGGGGGCAGAGGGTAAGGGGAATATATGAGGTGTTATCAAGGGTCTGTAGAATAAGGATTGACAATTTTATAAGAGGAAGTAAGAAAGGGTTAATAGACAGAGCTTGTAAGAAAGAAAAATGATTAGGGAGGTTTCTAAGGTGATGGGGTGGAGCAGTCACGTGATTGGTTGGATGTTGTGGCAGGCTGGAGTGAACTCTGTGAGGAAAGGGGAACAGTAGAGTAGTCTCTTCAGGAAAAGATTACCATATTTTCACGCATATAACGTGCGCGTTATACGTGTTTTTACAAACCGTGCATAACCTTGCGCGGTATACGCGTGAGCGCGCTATATAAATTTTTTTTACATAGTTCCCCCCCCCCCGACGTCCGATTCACCCCCCTCCGCAGGACCGCTCGCACCCCCACCCCGAAGGACCGCTTGCACGCCCTCCCACCCGCACCCCCACCCTGAAGGACCGCTCGCACCCCCACAGCCTCCCGACCCCCCCCATCATGTAGAAGCTCCTACCGGCGTCCTGCTGCTTCCTCTTGGCGGTCCCGGCCCTTCTGTCAGACCTGCGCCTGCTGCTTCCTCTTCCGGCGGTTCGCCCTTTCTCTAACATCAAGCCCTCTTGCTCCGCCGACTTCCCGACACGATCGGGGCAAGAGGGAGCTCAAGCTCTCTTGCCCCAGCCAACCGCGGCACCCCCGACACGATCGGGGCAAGAGGGAGCTCAAGCCCTCTTGCCCCAGCCAACGGCGGCACCCCCGACATGATCAGGGCAAGAGGGAGCTCAAGCTCTCTTGCCCCCCCGACACGATCGGGGCAAAAGGGAGCCCAAGCCCTCTTGCCCCGCCGACTCCCCAACTCCCCGACAATATCGGGCCAGGAGGGAGCCCAAACCCTCCTGGCCACGGCGACCCCCTACCACCACCCTCCACTACATTACGGGCAGGAGGGATCCCAGGCCCTCCTGCCCTTGACGCAAACCCCCCTCCTCCCAACGACCGCCCCCCCCAAGAACCTCCGACCGCCCCCCCAGCCGACCCGCGACCCCCCTGTCCGACCCCCATGACATCCCCACCCCCCTTCCCCGTACCTTTGTGTAGTTGGCCGGACAGACGGGAGCCAAACCCGCCTGTCCGGCAGGCAGCCAACGACGGAAAGACACCGGATTGGCCCATCCGTCCCAAAGCTCTGCCTACTGGTGGGGCCTAAGGCGCCTGGGCCAATCAGAATAGGCCCGGGAGCCTTATGTCCCTCCTGGGGGCGGGGCCTGAGGCACAGAGAGGTTTTTCTGTTGAGGTTTAATTTTGCCAGGGTGTTTCTTAGTAGGCTAGTTTGGAGGAACTGGCAGGTGGTTGGTCTTTAGTTCACGAGAGTAGTGACTGGCTGGTCTGTGTGCCACATGGTAGGGCACTTTTAGACAGGTTTGCGGCTTTGACGCTAAATTCTGGTGTTAGAGGGAGGGAGTTGGGAGGTGCCGATGCTGCATTCAGGTGTTTGTTTTTACAGCTAGGCAGAGTTGTGGATTTGCGGCCTTCGCGGATTTGGTGTTCCGGTGTCTGGGAGCGGATTTGGTGTTCCCGTGTCTGGGAGCTGAGGAGCACTGGCAGCTGCCATTGCAATAGTTATGTGCTCAGCGGCTGCATGACTGTATGGCATCACCATTTTCACAGTATTGTGATTTAAAATTTTGTTTGGAGTGTCAATAGGGGCCATCTTTCTAATTTTCCTTTTATGCTGTGGCCTTTCTGGGTCTCTTGGGTCTTCCTGTGACTGGCATTCTTTCTGTGGCAATTCAGCTTGGTGTCAGCTGTCCTGATTTGTTAGCTTAGCTGGAGATGACCTGATCTTGGTGTTTCAGGTACATTCATTTTATGTACTTGTGATGTTTTTCGGGGTATGTGGTGTGTGTGTGTTAGGGGGGGAAATAGATTTCTTGGTGTCTGTCTCTGTGGAAAGGGATTCAATGTAGTAAAGTTGAGGGTTTATTTGTGCTGGATAAATTAAAGGGAAAAAGTTTTTATGGTGTTAGTGGGGAATCATCTAGGTAAGTGGTGAGCAAACCTGAACAAAGTTATTGTAAGGGTAACAACCTATTGTGTATGTCATGTATAGGAAATACTGAGTGGAGTGCAGTGAAAAGGGTTGATGTGAATCGCTTGTTCACTCTTTCCAAAAATACTAGGACTAGGGGGTGTGCAATGAAGCTATTAAGTACTAGAATTACAACAAACCAGATAAATATGTCTTCACACAACATGTGATTAATTTATGGAATTCATTGCTGGAGAATGAGGTGAAATCAGTTAGCTTAGCGAGGTTTAAAAAGGTTTGGGTACTTTCCTAAACGAGAAGTACATAGGGCCTTATTGAGATGGCTTGGGGAAATCCTCTGCTTATTCCTATGATAGGCAGCATAATTTCTGTTTTATTACTAGAGCATGGAATTTGGATTATAGGATCTCACTAGGTTCTTGGGTCCTGGGTTAGCCACTGTTGGAAACAGGATACTGTTCTTGATGGACTTTTGGTCTGTCCCAGTATCACAATTCTTATGTTCTGTTCTTATAAGGTGCAAGGCATCACAGGCACTATTGGATAGAGTTAAGGGGGGTGGGGGGTTGGTCGAGTAGTCTGGAAAGTGAAAATGGAGATGGAAGGATAAATAGCTACCACGGTAATGATGGGGGATAATACATTTTTAGATTTATTAGGGATAGGAAGACATGCAAAAGTGGCATTGTGGAACCCAAGGGTACAAGGGGGCAATAAGTAGCAGCTGAGAAAGAGATAGCTGACTTCTTCACTAATATTTTCTGTTCTGGGTTCACAGCTGAAATGTTTTTTTTTGGGGGGGGAGGGTGTACAAACACCTCATGTGACTGGGGCAGGAGGTGTAATAAACCCTGATTGATTTTCAGTGGCTTGGGTTTGTGAGGGTTCGTTAGAACTACGGGTGGATACTGCGAGGTACATCCAAGGGTAATGCAGGAATTTGGGGGTAGTTCTGTGACTCTGCTGACTGACCTTCTCATTGCTTCTTTAGAGTCGGGAGTGGGTAATGCAGGAAAAGAGCAGGGAGGATGTGGTTTCTCTCCACAACAAATGGAGCAAAGGCAGCACAGGCCGGTAAGTTTGACTTTTTGGTAAGTAACTCAATAGAAACACTTTTACAACAAAGCTTGGGATTCACTACAGACGGGCTTGGATCGACAAATCTGCCTACTTTCTTTGGGTGATCTTGGTATTAGATAAGGAGAGTGTGGTGAATATGGTGTATTTTGATTTTAGTAATTTTACCATTTTCATAGGCATATCGTACTCTCAGTGTTCTCGTTATTGGGGGCTCCACTGGGGGTCTGGGGCAGGAACTAGTTGGTCAGTAAGGTGTCAGTGGGTTGTGGTCCCAGGAGATGGTTATGCCAAGGGGGGATCTTATCGGTAGTGTGTTTGAAGGTTTGTTATTGGGCTTGTTCTTTTCACAATTTTGTAAGTGGGATTGTTGTAGGGTTATAAGTAAGATTTGCCTTTTTGTGGAGGAGGCCAAAGCAGTAATGGACCAGACAGTCCTGATGGTATGCCTAACGAGGATGGGCTTAAGTTTGTAGAATGGCTTCATATTGTGTAGCTCAGATTTCATGTTCAGAAATGCCAGGTCATGCATTTGCATTGCCAAACCACAAGGGAATGGTGCGATTAAGGGGTGAAGACCTTGGTGTACGAATGAGGAGTGGGGGTTTGGTGTGATTGTATGTGATGAGCTTCAGGAAGCAACCAGGTTATAATAGTGCTAGCAAAAACTAGACAGATGTTTGGATGCTTGGGAATCAGTATGGCCAGCAGGACAATGGAAGTTTGCTGCCCCTCTACAAATTTTGGTGAGACCTCCTTGTGAATTTTGTGTACATTTAAGTTCAGTTCAAAGGAAGGCTACTACAAGGGTTGATGGTCTATGTCCTATAGGCATATGGGAACTGAGTTCATGATCTCCATCTGTATACTTTGAGGAAGGGCATGAGAAGGGAAATAATAGTGATGTTTAAATACCTATGTGGCCTAAGTATGCATGAGATGACTCCCCTTTTATTAGACAGCAAATCCAGAGTAAGAGGGCAGGGGATGCAGTGCAGCAGTGCTGGGCTCTGCAGTACAGTATGGGACTACATTGTTACAGAAGGTGAGGTAGATGCATGAAATAGTTTTGGAATTCCAGTAGATGTAGGAATAGTAGATGCATGAAATAGTTTCTGAATTGAGGAAGGCATTGGATATGCATATGGACTCTCTGGGAGAGAGGAGTTAATTGTTGCTGTGGAGGGGTATACTGACTGGACATTTTGGTCTTTATCTGTCCTTATGTTTTTTCTAGGTGGCTTTGCTTGTGTCCTCAGACTGGGTTACGAGGAACTGCAAGGCGCTGGCTAGGTGCTGAGAGCTAAACTGCTTTGTTTGACTCATTTTCTGCAATTTTGGATGCCAGAGATGCATTGCTCCTTTCTCATATGGAGCAGCTGCATGTTCTATTAGTACTGTATTGTTTGTTTGTAGGATGATTTTGGAAGATGGTTCACTGGACATTTGCTGGTGTGGGGATTTTATGGAAGTTATGAAATTGGTTGTGGGTGAGTGTGATCTGGTGTTTGTTTTTTGCATGAGGGTTTGGTGACATTTGTTTGCAGTATTGCCTGATGTGTGCACTTCATGATTTGTAGTGGTGCTCTGGCGATTAGCCTTTTTGCAGCACTTGGCAGCTTATTGAGTAGGTGAGCTGGCACCTTCTCGACCTGCTATTGTGTTCACAGGTTGGGTTGACTGCAGGTTAAATGCAATTGCCTATTCCCCGGTCACCTGCTTGGAAGGATCAGGAATTTGGATTCTTTTGTACGTGTGTGTGGAGTAACGGGAATGTGCAGTATCTTGTGTACCATTCTAGTGGGCTGGGGAGGATTGTTTTAGCTGTTTCTGAGTCCAGTGGGGCATGGACTATAGATTTTATGGTTAGGTTTATGGAGCATTTGTTGGGAGTGACCCTTGCTAATCCTTTTCCAGCAAAGACAGTTTCCTAATCTTCTATTCTGCTTCACTTCTGATTCTTTTGGTGGGTTGTGACATTTGTTCAGCAAAGGGAGAGGATTTCATACTGCCCCTGAGGCGGGATCTGTTGTCTGCTGTCTGTGTTTTCCCTAATGCTCCCATCCCTTTTGTTTTGTTTGCTCCTCTATTGAGTGAGTAAGGAGGATTGGGACATGGTTGCTATTGAGTGGTTGCAGTTGAGCTTTGAGCTTTTGAAGTTTGAAGGTTGAGCTTTTGAAGTTATGGATAGCATTTGGAGGTTTAGAGTGGCTTCTCATAAATTTGTTGCAGCTATTTTCCCTGGACATTATTGTCCTGATGCTGTCTACCTTTCAGGCATAGGTTTGGCCAATTTTATTGGGATACTCTTTAGGATTTATAGGAGACTTGTTTTAAAGCTGTTGGCTGCAGCTTATGTGGTGGGGGAGCGGTGACAAGCTCGAGGCTGTCACCGCTTGTGGCAGAAAATGGGGTTTGGCCCAGTTGGATCTGGGAGATGAGCAGTTAATAAATAAATAAATGTAACACTCGTATGCGATACCGCTGCGAAGGGAAGCATGGCCTTGCGTCACCGTGGATCATGTTTGGGGGGAGGGGAAGCATGGCCTTGCATCACTGTGGGTCATGTTTGGGGGGAGGGGAGGGGAAGCATGGCCTTGCGTCACCGTGGGCCATGTTTGGGGGAATGTTATAAATTTAAAGACTTAACGGGAGCTAGTTTCGACACCGAATAGTTCCCTGGGGGTGTGTGAAATATGCATTGGGGGTTTGTTGGTTTTTGAACACAAATTGTATTGTAAGTGAAGATAATATTCAGATAGATAATAAAGCTGCGGCCAAATATTTATTCCAATAAAAATGAGTTGTGTGATTATTGATTGATGGTGATTAGCTTTCAGTTGCAGGGAATGCGAATGCTAATGTTATAAATAGCGTTGCCGTAGTCCAGACAGGATATGACTAGTGAGTGGATAAGGACATTGAGGGATGCTTGATCTAGAAACTTAGGGCTCCTTTTACTAAGGTGTGCTAGCGTTTTTAGCGTGTGCTAACACCGCACTACGCAGCTAGAACTAACGCCAGCTGGCGTTAGCATCTAGCACGCACAGCATTGTAGTGTATGCTATTCCGCGTGTTAAAGCCCTAAAGCTGCTTAGTAAAAGGAGCCCTTAGTGAGAGAACGTATCATTCGTAAACGGAAAAAGCATTTTTGTACCACTGAACTAATTTGATCATGAAATGAAAGTGTATCATCTAGGATAATTCCCAGAAGTTTAATAGTTCTTACAGATTG
Organism: Geotrypetes seraphini; assembly: GCF_902459505.1. Classification (NCBI taxonomy): domain Eukaryota; kingdom Metazoa; phylum Chordata; class Amphibia; order Gymnophiona; family Dermophiidae; genus Geotrypetes; species Geotrypetes seraphini. The sequence goes on along the minus strand of NC_047084.1, from coordinate 181,634,481 downwards.
GATGGATGTGGATCTAAATTCTATAGGTGAAAACAGTGCTTGACCCTTTTTGAGTGGGAAGACCATAGATTTAGGTTTTTTTTTTAATATTAAGAGAAAGCATGTTGGAATTAAGCTACCTACTTATTTTTTTTCAAGTTTTGGTTGATAACTAATATGTCATTGGGGTCATTCAAATCGATTGGATAAGTTAGCTGTATATTATCAGCATAAGCGAAGACAGTAAAGCCAATCGATTGTCCAAGAGTGATCAGAGGAGCTAGGAATATATTAAAGGGTAGGGGAGATAGGATAGACCCTTGGGGAATACCAAAATGATTAGGAAACCTGTCTGAAGAAGATCCATTGAATGAAACTGTAGATGAGCAATCTGTGAAATATGAAATCCAGCATTTGTTCTATTATACCTATTTCTTGTAAACAAAGGAAGAAAGAAATAAAAAGAGAGGAAAGGAAAAAGGACATTGGGCAGGTGACTCTATCCTCTAAAGACTGGGGAGCGAGGGAGGGAAGAAAGAAAAATTCTACCAGTACAAGGAAATAAGGAAAGTCGAGAGGTAAGGAAAGACTCCAATTTGGTGAAGAGGGATTTCTGCTACATAGACAGGAAAAGCTTTCTGAAAAAAAGCTGGTTTTGATCTCCTTAAACTTCAGAAGAGAAGACTGTTGCTGAATGGGCAACAATATGATGTAGATATTGCAGTGGGGGTGGGGAGGGTAGCCAACTTTATTAAGCTATGTATTTTGTACATTAAGAAAGTCCTTGTCTGGTTGGTTCAGAACATAGCTCCTACTCCCTTTTTTGAAGTTCACAGGGACACATTTTAATTAGTCCATCTACATCAAGTATATTCATCAAACATCTGTTTTGCAGGCTCCCTTCTTCTCTGAATATCTTTTACATTCAGGACCAAGTGCATGTCTTCATTACATAACATTAACATTCATGGGATGCAGTAAATTTTGACAGTGAAAAGGTCTCTATCCCTTAATTTCAATTGCACAACAGTTTAATTCCCCAGGATATAGCAGCTGCCAATGACTTAATTAATGCTAAAACATAAAAAAACAACCCCACAAAAACTGGAGGCTGGCAGTGAAGATAGAGAAACCAGATCTTAAAACCCAGAATTGTAATATGTTCACAAAAAGGAATAACTCAAACTATTAATCTGTTTATTATTATTAAAGATGGGCATCCAAAATCTTTTTGGGACAGATTCTCTAAAAGGTCACCAAAATTTAGCTTAGATCATGCTTATCGGCGCCTAACTAAAGTGTTTTAATTGGTGTTAATGGCACAATAATTGGTCATGCCATTATAAACAAATTAAAAACTCATTAAAAAAATATTAGGCACCTGGCACCCTGCTCCATTGCACCTAGCGACGCCGAAGCCCGGAAATGTGCATGTTTAGGGGTTACGCCAGACTTCAGCATCACTAGGCACCTCTGGCCATGATTCTGCAAGAATCTGAAGTGCCGGAAATGTAGGTCTGCGTTTCTGTAAGTGGTGCTTATTTGTGATTGACACATGGCAGGTGCCGCTTACAGAATCAGTCCCTTTATGTTCATGTTCACTTTTTTTTTTTCAAATGAATTTTGTCTAGAGTGTGCTACCATATGTAACCTTATTCTATATGTGAAAATTTTGACTATAACTGTTATGCAACACAATATTATCAATGGGGCCTGTTTATTAAGCACATAACTATCATTAACTTGTATTAAAATGATGATACATTTTGGTAAAGGAGGCCATAGGATTGCACCTTTTGACATCCTTTTATTTTCTCAAAATGCGTTCTTGTATTTTTGTATTTTGGTTCTCACAGGAAATGCATTTCTATTTCTAATCTAATCTAGTATTTTTGAGTCATGAGATGCATAAACAGGTTCAAGGCAAATTACAACATAAGGAATTACAGAATGTATATACCACATTATAGCAGTTTGAGAAGGGTAAGTTATGAGCGGAATAATGGTTCTATGACTATACTAGTATAACATTTGAGTCAAGTATGGGATTTAGTGACATTAGGTATTTCAAGTTAGTTGTCTATGGCAGTGTTTTTCAACCTTTTTTGGGCAAAGGCACACTTGTTTCATGAAAAAAATCATGAGGCACACCACCATTAGAAAATGTTAAAAAATTTAACTCTGTGCCTATATTGACTATATATAAAGTAATTCTCTTGAATAGGAATCAAATAAACACAAAGAAAGTATTTTATAATGCTGCCACCGCCAACATCACCGTTGGCGGCGGTGGCACTCAAGTGGCTAAAGAGCCGCAGTTTGCCGGCCTAGGGACAACACTGGAGGGTGGCCAGCTGTGCACCCCCTTGGGACGTAAACCCGGGGTGGGGCAGACCGCCCCCCCCCCACCCTGGTATGCCACTATCTGTACCTCACTCCCTCCCTATGACCAAAAATTCTCCTTTCTTCTATTCCCCGTGTACACAACCATCTCTTTCCCTCCCTTCCTCTCTCCAAAGTCCATGCTTTCTGTGTCCAAACACTCATTCCCTCCCCCACCTCAGCATCTCTTTCTCTCCCTTCCTCTCTCCCAAGTCCATTTCTTCTGTGTCCAAAAACGCATTCCCTCCCCCACCTCAGCATCTCTTTCCCTCCCTTCCTCTCTCCCAAGTCCATTTCTTCTGTGTCCAAAAACGCATTCCCTCCCCCACCTCAGCATCTCTTTCCCTCCCTTCCTCTCTCCCTCCCTTCCAAGTCCATTTCTTCTGTGTCCAAAAACGCATTCCCTCCCCCACCTCAGCATCTCTTTCCCTCCCTTCCTCTCTCCCAAGTCCATGCCTTCTGTGTCCAAAAACCCATTCCCTCCCCCACCTCAGCATCTCTTTCCCTCCCTTCCTCTCTCCCAAGTTCATGCCTTGTGTCCAAAACGCACTCCCTCCCCCCTTTTGTGTTCCGTGTTTGCCTCCCAGCCCATCTTTGCAACTTTCTCAGCAAAACGAAGCTCAAGCCGCGAGGCTTGTCTTCTGCTTCCTGTCTGCCCTGCCGCACACAAATAGCCGAACGGAAGTATTCTCCGACGTCAGCGCTGACGTCGGAGGGCAGGCTTTGCTTAAGCCCTCCCTCCGACGTCAGCGCTGACATCGGGGAACGCTTGCGATCGGCTATATGTTAGCTGCAGGGCAGGCAGGAACAGAAGACGAGCCTCGCGGCTCGAGATGTATTGAACTCTGCGGGTCCCCCGTCCAGCTCTCTCCTGTCCACGTGGGGCGGACCGCCCCTCTCCCTAGACTGGTGGTACTGCCCTGATGGCGGCCCTAACCGTACGGCACACCAGGCAACATCTCGCGGCACACTAGTGTGCCGCGGAACAGCGGTTGAAAAACACTGGTCTATGGTGTGTATGCTTTCAAAGAAGAGAGATTTTAATTTTTTGGGGGGGGGCGGGGGGAGGGGCGAAATCTGTCAATTGGGAGATTGTTCCAGGTCTTGGTGCCAAAATGAGTGAAGAGCAAGCCAAATGTGTGTTTGAATTTAACCCTTTTGGAAGATGGAAGGAGTAGTTAAAGCAATTCTAGTTTTCTGGATGATGTTGACCAGGAAATGAAGAATAAGTTTGTGAGTGGTTCAGTGGTTTTTGCATATAGAATTTTGAACATTGTACATAATAGTTTGAAGGTGATACAAATTTTGACAGGTAGCCCATGTAAGTCAGATTTTTTTATTTAGAATATTAGTCTGATAGCTGTGTTTTGGATCATCTGTAATTTGTTCAGGAGAGTAGAATTTAGACTTGCATAGAGGGAGTTACAGTAATCTAGCTGAGACAGTATAAGCATCTGCGTTAGTACAGCAAAGTGACACTCTTGAAAAAAGGGTCTGATAAGTCTTAGTCTTCTTATATTGTAAAAGGTTTTCTTCCTTAAATTAGATACTTGTGATTTGTCCACCAAAATCAAGTAATACTTGAGTGTTGGCCACCAGGCAATCCTCCTTCAATTTGACATATCTTCCGCTTTCAACTCAGTCGACCACCAACTACTACTAGTCAAATTCAATGAAATACTGTAGGCATTGTTAGAACCATTCTGAACTGGTTCTAAGACTTCCTACAAAACAGACAATATTTTGTCTCTAAAGACGTGGAGGGGCATAATAAAAAAAATGTCTAAGTCCCCTTTTGCCCTAAGGCCCTAAACGCTGAAAGTAGCAGCAGGGAAAATGTCCATTCTCCAAAAAAACGTCACCTACTTGCAGAAGCCCCTAACCACATTATAGAATGGCTAACAAATTACAGACCCATAGCTGGAATCCCAATACTAACCAAACTTCTCAAAATTCACATCTGCAAATAACTCTCTACTTACATCGAAGAACACTCTTGCCTCCATCCCTTCCTATGATTCCACTCAAATTGTGCTGTGCTATGATTCAAATCATAGCACAGCACAATTTGAGTGGAATCATAGGAAGGGATGGAGGCAAGAGTGTTCTTCAATGTAAGTGGAGAGTTATTTGCAGATGTGAATTTTGAGAAGTTTGGTTAGTATTGGGATTCCAGCTATGGGTCTGTAATTTGAGGGGCTCAAGAGGTCTACGTTCTGGGATTTGGGGTTTTGCATGAGGGCAATTTGCCCCATTTAGGATGTTAGTTGGCCGTGATGAAGAAGATTGTTTAGGAGTTTTGTTAGCCATTCTATGATGTGGTTAGGGGCTTCTGCAAGTAGGTGATTGGAGTATCGGTCATGCATACTGCTGTAAGTGGACAGTTTTTTCAAAAGATTAGAAGAGATTGGGATAAAAGCTGGAAGGTGCTCCAGATTTGGTTTGTTGGGTTTGATTCCAGAGGTGTATGAGTTGGTTGGAGAGATGGTAGCTTTTTTGACTTCTGATTGTACTTTTTAAATCTTATTTTGGAAGAAGTCTGCTAAGATCTGTGCATTAGGTTGAGAGTCAATGTCTGATTGATCTAAAATTGGAAGTGAAGTCGTGGTACAAATTAGGTGGAATTATATTTTGATATCAAAGTTATTGTTCTCAATTTTGAGAGTATAGTGGGGGTTTTTGGGGGGCTTCAGCAATATAGAATTTGTATTTGTTGATAGCTGATCTCCACGCTGATTTGTGTTCTGGGAGATTACTCTTTCATCTTGTCTTTCCAGTCTTCAGCAAGACTGTTTTTCTGCTTTTAGGGTGTCCATGAGCCAAGCTGAGTACTTGGTTGATTTTTGACTTTTGCAACATAGTGGTGCAATGGAGTTGAGGGTTTTCTCTAATGTGGTGTTCCAGCTGTTGAGTGAAGCTAGAGGTTTTGTTCCAGAATTCATTGATATTAATTTTGCCTCTTGTTAGAGGTTTCCCAGTGATGATCTGGAAGGTATGTTTTTCCTTGTGGGGGTTGAGACTGAAGGATAATAAGTAGTGGTCTGACCAAGGGACTAATGTCGACTTTAGTTTCTGCAGTAAGCGTAGGGGGATGTGAAGATATGAAATCCAGGTTATGACCTTTCTTATGTGTAGGTCCTGATGACTTCAGGTTTAGTTGGCTGTGAAGGCGAGGCCTGCATTGCTGGCAGAAATCAAATCATTTATTAGTAGGAGTTGTTGGCTACTGAGTTGGCATTAATATACAGTAAATGCATGGTATTGGAATGGTGGTTTTTTCTATAGGGAGAGATAGGTATAAGGGGATTCTTTGCAAGCTGGTAGAGGTTCTGTGAGGTGGGGTTTAGGGTTTCCTTTTATTAGCTGGGCAGTTGCTGGTGATTATGGAGATTATTTTATGAGTTGAATTGTGATTGTTCATAGTGTATTGGTTCATAGATGGAAAGATTCTGCATGTATGGTGGTTGTGATATGCAGGATGCCATGTTGAATGAGAGGTGTTAATTGGTTGGTAGTCAGTAGCTAGGTTGAATTGGCCAAGAAGGAAAATGGGTAATGCATGAAAACATTTCATGGTGGTGGTTTAGGCACTTGTGGGTGAGAAAGATATGAAGAGCTGGGAAGACTGGATGCTGTTTTGCTATAGGGAGAATTAAGGTATCTAGTTGATGTGTGTGAGCCTTGGTTGTTGTGTTCTGTTTGCTAGAATGGAAGGCTGGTGATAGATCTTGAGAGTCAGAGGGGATTGGGTTGGAAGTAATGGTTAGATTGTTCTAGATCTGTTCAGAGCTGTGCAGGAAAGTGTTGAAAAAAGTGTCTGATGGTGTGGTGGATCACGAAGTAGGAGAGGGAAATGTTATCTGGGTGGGGTGTTCAAGATGGGTCAACATACACAAGGCTTATATTGGTAGTAGAGTTAGTTTGTGGAATGTGAGGTCCTTATGGTGGGGTGGATGAGTGTGATTGAAGGCTGTTTTAAATTGTAAGTAGGTGGGGGTTTGAGTTTGTGTTGTATATTTGTGTGGTAGAGAGGAGTGAGTAAGTATATGGAATCACTGGGCTGGTGCTGTGGTTTGAACTCTTAGTTTCAGGATACAAAGGCAGTGTTTTTGTTGTTGGTCTAGTTATTTTCAGGTATGAGTAGAGGGTGGGATGATAAACAAGAAAGTAATTTGGTAGTGGAGGCTTTAATTAGTGCTGAGCACCAATTGTTATGGGTGATTGATGTGTGTATAAGTATAATGTGAGCCTAGGGATGGGTGGGATGTGGGGCAGGGTGGGAGGGTATAGACTTCAGGTCTGAGTTTCCAGGTAGGGACAGATAAGAACATAAGAAGTTGCCTCCACCGGGATCAGACCAGAGGTCCATCGCACCCAGCGGTCCGCACCCGCGGCGGCCCATCAGATGGAATTAATGAATGCTGATCAGGTAGAATGTTTGTGTGAAAGCTTTTGCAGTCTGTTTCAAGGGATAGGAGACTGGTATTTCAAACCTTTTAAGAAGTATTTGTCCCAAAACAGAGGATGAAGTAGAAAATAGTTCTGTCTCGGAGCAAGAGAGCACCAGGTTCTGAGTTTCCACGTAGGGACAGATGGAATTAGTGAATGCAGATTAGTACAGTATTGCAGCTGGGCTTCATAGTACTGTATTCACCTAAGCAGCAGACTATTTTATGCTAGCTAATTTTGAAAAATAAAATATTAACTTGGTTTCTTTTTGAAAAATTGAGATAGGCACTCAAAATTGCCCCCAAAGCAGAGGAATCCAATATTTTGCTTTAAATGACAACATGCCTCATTAAGTTATATATCCCATATGAAGCCGTTAAACCTTAAATCACTAGCAAAAACAAACACTGTTAATTTGCTCCATTAATTTCCTTTTTATAAACAATTTTAGAAAAGTTAATTTTGAAACTGTAGCTACTTAGTTTAATAATTAGACTTATAATAGCACCGATATTTTATCTTCATCATACGAGTATAAATAGGTTTTATTCTAATAGGTCTAATTAACATTCCTAGAGAAATGTTTAATTAGATCTCCTATTAAATAACCATTATCAAGCTATACATAGATATGAAATTACATTTTAAATTACAGCCCAATTTAATAAATTGTAAATAAAGACTGTTGTAACCTATTTCTCACTATTATTTCCACTACATTCCATAGACATGCTTATAATAAATTTTAGTTTAAGACTCAGCTGACTGTTATTTGATGGTTGCTTATCCATTTTTAGGCCTAGTAATAAGATGATGATGCATTGCTCTATAAAAATTAAGTCTTGAAATGTGTGGCAACTTAATAGTGTGTGTTTTATAGTTATTAGAAAAAAAATAAGAGCTGCATGCCACAGCTAAGGAATTTTAGACTTTTTATTTTGGTGCAAGATAATTTCTACCTCCTTCTTTTGGCTTTCAGAACACAAACTCCAGTCAAATTACTTTCAGATGCAATAGGTATTTTCCTGCCCCAGAAGACTTACCAAACTGGGGAGATATGTTTCTAACAGGGCACCTATAACATTTTCCAAAAATGTACTCATACATAGTAACATATTACATGACAGCAGATAAAGACCTGAACAATCCATCCAGTCTGCCCACTAGCCACACACACTATAAATTCATGATTCAATTGTTTTTTGTTTAATGTTTCTGGGACATAGAGCATAGAAACCCGCCTGGTACTATCCTTGGGTTCTGTCCTTGGTTTCCAGCTACTAGAGTTGCTTTCAAAGCTCACTCTAGCCAATCCAAACCATCTTGTCATTTGTGGGATACAGACTGTAATAGTCTGTCCTTATTTTCCAAATTATTGGAGTCTCTTTTGAAGCCCTTCCTAGCCCATACTAAACCGAATTGCTATATACTGGAAACAGATCATGCAGGTTTGCACAGTAATGGCTTTAGTTCTTCATTTTATACCATTCTTTCTCTAATTGGAGATCCTTGTGTTCATCCCACGCTTTTCTGAATTGTATCACCATTTTCATCTCCACCACTTCCCTTCGAAGGGCAGTCCAGGCATCAACCACCATCTCTGTGAAAAAATTTCCTAACAATACTCCTACCACTCCACCGCCTCAATTTTTGCCCTTTTGTTTTACCATTTTCCCTTCTCTGGAAAAGATTTAGTTCTATATTTATACCTTTTAAGTGTTTAAATATCTGTATCATATCTCCCCATCCCTCCTCTTCTCTAGAGCATACATATTTAGGTCTTCAAGTTTCTTCTCATATGTCTTTTGGCACAAACCCCTTACCATTTTTGTCATCTTCCTCTGGACTGCTTCAAGTCTTTTTACATCCCTAGCCAGATGCAGCCTCAAAACTAAACACAATACTCCAAGTGGGGCCTCACCAATGACTTGTAAATGAGCCTATAGGTATCAGAATGGGGGGGGGGGGCACAGGGACCATGACACTCCCAGAAATTGGCATTAGGAAGTTATATGCCATATAACTTCCTACCGCCTTCTGTGCAGTGTCTGTTGCACAGGATACAGGATCACTGACACAATCACTGCCACCAGACTGCCCCCAGGTTGGAGATCCTCTTTCACTGCCTCAACTGCAACCTGTGCTGTCCAGGGCCTCCATTGCTGCTACCACAGGCTGCTGTGGTTATCACGGGATTTCTCTTCAGCTTCCTCCAGTGTGATTAAGGTCAGTTGGGCTGGAGCCTAGAAAGCATGGGGGGGGGGGCTGGAGACAAAAGCCTAAAAGAACAATCTGCATCAGGTAGGAGGGTTGCTGGAGAACATGGCGGGGGAGGGAGGGGGCTGTAGAGAAAAGCATTTGGGAAGGGGCTGGAGAACATGGTAGGGATGTAGTGAAAAGCATTCAGGAGGGGGGCTGGAGAACATGGGGGTTTTAGAGGAAAGCATCAAGGTGAGGGGCTGGATAACATGGGGGGCTGTAGAGGAGAGCATCAGAGAGGGTGGCTGGAGAACATGGAGGAGCTGTAGAGAAGAGCATAAGGGAGGGTGGTTGGAGAACATGGGGGATGTAGAGGACAGCATCAGAGAGGGTGGTTGGAATTTCATTAGATGGTTTACAAATGGTCTTTTACAATTATAATTTCAGTTACTGCAGGATTTGCTCCCTGTCTTGATACAGAAATGTTTTTAGAAGTTTTCTGAACCTGAGATAGTGGTCACAAGATCATAGTATAAATGGTAGTTGGTTCCAGCATTTTGCTAATTGATATTGGATGGATAAGGTAAGTTGCCTGGTAGCCAACTGCTGGGAATTTTAATTGGAAAAGATATCTGGTATGTTGGAGGCTCCCTGGAGTAGGATGGCCAACTCTGTTAGGTAGTCGGGGGCATTCCCTCTCAGGATCTTAAAGGCAGTGATGCCTAATTTAAAAACTTGATCCTTGAAGTTATGGATACATGCAGTTTCATATAGTAGTGCTGTAGGTGTTCCAATATCCAAAGTCATGAGTCTTACTGCTGCATTTGAGCTAGTTTTAGACGTGATAGCAATGTTTTAGAGCAAAGAAGTAGTGTTATATTACAATAGTCTAGTTGATATAGGATTAGGGATTGCACTATACTGTAAGTTGGAAAGCCTCTATTTTGAAGTATTTTCTGATTGTTCTTAACTTTATCACAAGGAAAGATTGTTTTATTATTGATTGTATGTGGCTTTTCATGGATAGGTGGTTTTCAATTTCTACTACTAAGATTTGAGATTATAGTTCAAATAGAAAATATATGCCATCTACTTTGATCCTTGGAGTGTACCATTGATCAGTAAAGAGTCCTAGCTGAAGGACTTTAGTTTTATTCTTATTTAATTTGAGGTAATGGGTTGAGGTCTAATTTTCTATTATGTGGATACATGTTTTTGACAGCAGTGAGGGTATTAATTAATGCAGTTGTAACAGATAGTATGGTCATTATGTCATCCTCAAAGATTAAATGTTTTATTTGTGTGAGATCTAGGTTGGCTCCCAAGTATTGCATTAAGAGGTTGAACACTGATGTAGGGAAAGTAGGGATCCTTGGGGACCCCACTTGGAGGGTGTCAGCTATCAGAAAGTTTTCCATCCTTACATACCACATAGTGCCGAGTTGTTAGGAAGCCTTGGAAGCAGAAAAGGACTGAGCCGCTTAATCCAAAATTGCTGAAGATCTCAGATATTTGATCGAAGTCTACTAGGTCAAAAGTGCTGCTTAGGTCAAGTTGGATTATAAGAACATAAGAACATAAGAAAAGCCTTCACCGGATCAGACCGAGGTCCATTCAGTCCGGTGATCCGCACACACGGCGGCCCCTTTAGGTATTGCCGAATGGAAACCCAGATATACCGTAGCCCTCAATATGATTTGCAAGAAGGTGTGCATCCAACTTGCGCTTGAATCCCAGAACAGTAATCTCTGTCACAACATCCTTCGGGAAAGCATTCCAAATTCCCACCACGCGCTGTGTGAAAAAGTTCTTCCTGATATCCGTCTTGAACCTGCTGCCACTCAGTTTCAGTCTATGATCTCTTGTCCGTGTCACATCCGAAAAAGTTAGTATTGCTGCTTCTTGGTCTATTTTATCAAATCCTTTTATTATTTTAAAAGTCTCTATTAAATCCCCTCTCAGTCTTCTCTGTTCGAGGGTAAATAGTCCCAATTTCCTAAGGCGTTCTTTGTAGCTCAAATTCTCCAATCCCTTGACAAGTTTCGTGGCTCGCCTCTGTACCCTCTCCACTGATTGCACTGTGACCTTGCTTAGTAGTTCTTTTCTGTAAATTACTAGTGCTGCGACCACTGTCTCAGTGCTGTGATTTTTCCTGAATCTCGATTGTAAAAAGTTGAGTAGCTTCCATTGATAAGATAAGATAATCCCTCCTCCTGATTTGGGGAAGAGGCCAGTTTTTAGTGATAGTCCAGCCATTGGGTTATTTTGCCTATGATTATTGGGGTGGTTGCCCAGGGTAAGAGTGAGTTTGTGACATTTAAGTGGGAGGATTCAAAGTTGGAGACTCAATTAGTGAATATTTCCTTTATCAGGAAAAGCTGAAGGGATGAGAGCAATGCCTAGTAGTATAAATGTAATGTGAGCTTCGGGATAGTTAGGATGAGGGTGGAAGGGTGTAGGCACCAGCAGAGATGCGTGTGGTATAAGCAGAGAAAAACTATCTTCAAAAGTCACTAAGTTGGAGCCTTGGATCTGTAGGAATTTCTTGAAGGATTTGGAGGTGAGCTATAGGGTGCGGTTTCAGTTAGTTTAGTTTAGTTTATTTCTAGTCTGCCTTTATCCAAGGTGGATCATAAAACAAACATACACAATAAAAAACCGTAGATAAGAAAATCTAACTATGTTCTGGAGGTTTTATAATTGTTTCCCAATCTGCATAGATAATTAAATAATGAAACATGATTACATGTACATTTTATAAAAGGTAGAAGAGCATTATAGCAATATAGTTGAAAGAGAGAGCAAATATATTTATCAAGCATATAACAGAAAAGCAGTATAATTATCAGTCTTAAATCAGAGATAAGGCCAGCCACAGCAGGGTGTGGTTTCAGTAATTTTTAGGCAGTAGAAAAGAGAATTTGTTCAAGAAAATGTTCAAGATCTGTTGGAGGCTTGTTTTAGTGGTGGGTAGGTCGCAGCTTTGAAGGGGGGGGGGGGTTAACGGTGACAAGCTAGAAGCTGTCACCGCTTGTGGCAGAAGGTGGCAGAGTATTGAGGGCTTAGGCATCAGGTGTTAGTAGGGAAATTAATCCAATGCCAAGAATGTGGGTATGAACCTTTAACACCATGGATCAGGCATTAGTTATAATGATATTTAGTTTACTCACAAGTGGATAGTTTATCACTGACAAGCTTGATAGTGATGTGATAAGAGATTTTATTGCAAAATAGCTGCAGTCAATGTTTTGTCATGACTTCCTGTGTCTTTTTTTTTTTTACTTTATTGAAGGTCCTTTGTGTGTCTGTCTCTGTGAAGAGATGGTATGAGTACTAATGTTATTAACCCTTTTTTCTGGTTCACAATGTTGACTATAAGTTTTCAAATATTATTTCTTCTGTGATGTTGGACTTCAGTATTAACACAGTGAAAAAAAAAAAAGATGGATACAGAAAGCCTGAAATATACCATGCGTTTTAATATATTTCATTAATTCCTGTAATTCAGGTCATTTGGTGATAAATTGGAATGCACGCTTTACAAGCCTGAATTGCACTGACCCATATTAAGCAGCATGTAGTCTTCCTAGCTTTAATCATGAAAAATCTATACAATTACTTACATAATGACCTCCTGAACTCGAGCAGATACCAGGCATAGAATCCTTTTTTTCCCTGACACTCCTTTCATTAGCCGTAAAAGGATTAGCATACTTCCACTGACTTCATAAAATCGTCATTTACATGCATTAGCCTCAGTGGAATGCACGGAGCATTCTAGTTTGTCTTGTTTAATATTGTATGGTTACATCAAGCAAATCAACCTTCCATTTTCATTCCTATCCCCATTTTACTGTTGATGACTGTTGGTTTAAAGATGGGAGACTGTAAAGACATGCTCTCAGTCTTTCATCTGTTAATTCTAAAAGTGCATTCATGTGCAAAGCAGCATGGGCTTACATACTGATGATTAATTTACCCATTTTGATATGAATTTCTATGTTCTTTAAAAGCATGCTCACAGAACAAAGGGAGAATGGCATTGCAGGACATTGGTTGAATGACAGCCTCATTTTTGTACACAAAAATGACAGAAAAATGAACAAAATGTTTTTCTAAAAACTATACAATACATGGCATTACCAAAATCTCTTAAACGGAGGGTCTTTCTAGCAACTGCCTACACCCTCAATCACATTTGTAAAGATAATAGATTCTCAGATCCATTATCTTCACAAATGTGATTGAGGGTTTGCTGGTGTATTCATTTTTTTTTCTGTTATTGTTACTACATCTAGCAAGTCAACTAATGTCAAAAACACCCCAGCAAGTCAACTAATGTCAAAAACGTTAAAACAAAATATCCCTGGGTTTATCTCCATTCCTACCTTCTTCTCTTCTGCACTCATCTGAGCACTAAAGGAGCAATTCTATAACTGAGTATTTCCAAATAGATGCCAGAGAGCACATGGTAGGTGTCTATTCTATAACAGGTATCTAGATTACATTATAGAATATTAGCATAAGTGGCTTTCAACACTCTTAACATTTAGGCAGTCATGTGAGTCATAGAACTGGTGTAACTGCATGCATCTAAACGCAACAGAGATAACTTACAGAGTACTGTATTTTGTAAGCTATATGTGCGAGTGGGCGCCACCACTTATGTCACACCTATGTTCTGTCCCTGTGTATGCACCCTTGCAAATCCTCATTATGGGGTAGGTCTACTAAAGGGTGATAAGCCCTAACATGTGCTTAGCACATATCACAATGCTTAATAGAAACTGCATGAGTGTTTTGAGGCAACCATGAACTAAACATGCATTATTTATATTTTATATTTATTTTTGGGAGGCGACACGTCAGGGGTGCTTATAAAAAATGAGGCCATCATATTTTTTTTTGCTACCCTCAGAAGATCCTTTATAATCATAGAAACATAGAAACATAGAAGATGACGGCAGAAAATGGCTATAGCCCATCAAGTCTGCCCACCCTACTGTCCCTTCCTCTTAAGTCTATACCTAGTGACTATTTATTCAGATTGACTCTCTTAGGGATCCCCTAGAGGCATCCCATTTATTTTTAAAGTCCCATTTATTCTTAAAGTCCAACACGATGCAGGTCTCGATCATCCCATCAAGTCTGCTGACCCATCCTCTTAAGTCTATACATAGCGACTGATGTTCCCGTTCGACCCTCATAGGGATCCCACATAGGTATCCCATTTATTCTTAAAGTCCAGCACGCTGCTGGCCCCGATCACCTGCGCTGGAAGCTCATTCCAACGGTCAACCACTCTTTCTGTGAAGAAGTACTTCCTGATGTCGCCATGAAATTTCCCGCTCCTGAGTTTGAGCGGATGCCCTCTGGTGACAGAGGGTCCCCTGAGAAAGAAGATATCATCTTCCACCTCGATACGTCCTGTGATGTATTTAAATGTCTCAATCATGTCTCCCCTCTCCCTACGTTCTTCTAGAGTGTAGAGCTGTAGTTTGTTTAGTCTCTCCTCGTACGAGAGACCTTTGAGACCCGAGATCCTCCTGGTGGCCATCCGTTGAACCGACTTGACTCTAAGCACATCTTTACGGTAATGTGGCCTCCAGAATTGTACACAGTATTCCAGATGAGGTCTCACCATGGTTCTGTACAATGGCATTATGACTTCAGGCTTCTTGCTGACAAAGCTTCTACTGATACATCCCATCATCTGCCTTGCCTTTGAAAGACATAGCAGAGTTGCCATACTGGGTTAGACCAAAGGTCCATCAAGTCTAGTATCCTGCTTCTAAAAGTGGCCAACCTAGGACACAAGTACCTGGCAAGATCCCAAAAAGTAAAACAGATTTTATGCTGTATATCCTAGGAATAAGCAGTGGATTTCCCCAAGCCATCTCAATAATGGGTTATTGACTTTTAGGAAATTATCCAAACCATTTTTAAACCCTGCAAAGCTAACATTCCCAAACATTGAATATGAGAGTTTAATTACCCATTGAGTTAAGAAACATTTTCTCTGGTTTACTATAGATCTACTATCGTAACCTAGTAGCGTCAATGCATACCTCCTAGTCCTAGTATTTTTGTAAAGAGTAAACAAGCAATTCATATCTACCCTTTCCACTCCTCCTAGTATTTTATAGACCTCTGTCATATCTCTCCAATACATCTCTTCTCCAAGCTGAGTAGACCTAGCCACTTTAGCCTTTCCTCATAGGAAAGTCTTCCCATCCTTTTTATCATTTTTGTTGCTATTCTCTATACTTTTTCTAATTCCACTATATCTTTTTTGAGATATGGCAACCAGAATTGCGCACAGTATTTGAGGTGCAGCCATACCCTAGACTCTAGATCAATACAAAGGCATTGTAACATTTTCATCTTTGTTTTCCATTCTTTTCCTGATAATTCCTAACATTCTATTATCTTTCTTAGCTGCTGCCACCACACATTGAGTTAAGGGTTTCAACGTATCCTCAATGATGAAACTTCTCATAGACCTTTTTCCTGGGTGGTGACTCCTAAGGTGGAATCCTGAATCACATAGCTATAGTTCGGGTTCTTCTTTCTAACATGCATCACTTTGAACTTTCTCATGTTAAACATCAGCTGCCATTCTCCCAGTCTTACAAGGTCCTGTTGCAGTTTCTTGTGACTTAACTTTGAACAAAACTCTGTGTCATCAGGAAATTTAATTAGCTCACAATTAATGCACAAATACTATAAAGAATATTTTTGGACACTAGATGCACTTTGACCAGAGGGCCGCCGCATGAGCGGACTGCTGGACACGATGGACCACTGGTCTGACCCAGCAGTGGCAATTCTTATGTTCTTATGTAAGATGTTTTCCAATTGCTGGTCTCCATCTTAAGGAATGGGAGCTCTTAGGCCCATATTCTATAAATGGCGCTTGTAGGCATCCTACCAGCGCCCTAAACTAAGTGAAAAAATGCCATTTAAATTATGTTTTAAACTGATTTTCAAGTTGCTTACCAGTGCCTAAAAAACAGTGCAAAATGGCGCCTCCATAGGCATGGATAATGCCAGAAGTGACATTAGGTGCTGATAGGTAACATCGGATGCGCAATTCACGTCAAAGGCAGGCGCCGGAAATGTAAGCCTTGAAAGCCTTGGCCTACATTTCCAGGGCTTACCTTTGCTGGAGGTGCAGTTCTCTAAACTGTGCCGTAGCGTGATTGACATGTTATTGGTTGCTGCTGAACACGGCGCCGTGTAGAGAATGCAGGCCTTAATGGCTATGTATCACGCATGAAGGAATATGCTGTTGGGTATAAACAGAAAGAAGTTTCTGAACTTTCTGGAACATGACCCCCAAAAATTACAATTAAAAAGCAAAAATGCAAAGAAATGGAAAAGAAAGCTACTTCTGAAGAATAAGGAAAGACTTTTAAATATACTGTAGCACTCATATATTTATTTCAAAGACAAGTGACTCAATAATCTGTAAGCAACAATGTGGAACGTATGCAAGATGACTGGGTAGGAGGAAACATATGCTGGTGTCAATGCTGCTGGCACAAAACAAACAGGTTGATGTAGCCAACTTGGCAGAAGCTAAGAAGTGATTTCTTTATTTTAACTTAAAAAATTATTCCTACTGTAAATATCAGCCACAGTACAATCAACATTTTTTTCATAAGAGAATTCAGATCAGCAGAAAACAATTCCTTGCTATACCTTCAGAATGTTTGCTTAGAGCACTGTGTTGCAAACTTTTTAAGGTTTGGCACAATAACCCCATGGCTGCAGCTGCAGGGCATACGTGGATGTCCTCTAGCCGTGGCCTTGAGCCTTCTTTTATTGCTGGTGGGGTGCTGCAGATGGAGAGTAGAGTACACTTCTCCCTCTGTATTCGCTGTGATAGGGGATTAACAAAACCGCAAATACAGAAAAACCGTGAATAACTTTTTCATATGTTATTCGCTGTTTTCTATTAAAAATCATTGTGAATATGGTGAAACCTCAAATAACATGGTGGGAGACCTGGCCTGTTCCTGAAGGAGAGGCAAAACACAGTGAAGAAAGTGCTGGGAATCAGCGATTTTCTCTGTAAACGCTTGGAATCAGCGATTTCTCTAAGCAAGCTGATGCAATTTGGTGGGAGGAGCCAGCAAGCTATAAACCGTGAATAATCGAAACCGCGAACGATGAAACTGCGAATACAGAGGGAGAAGTGTAGAAGGAGCAGAGGCGCTGGCCAGGAGAAGAGGCGCAGGTGCCGGCTGACTGACTACAGGACGTGTCTCTTGCTGTGAAAGACACATCCTGTAAGCAGTCAGCCGGCACTGGCGCCTCTCCACCTCGCCGGCATCTCACGGCACACCTGGAATCTGCCGGGGCACATAGTTTGCGATACGTTGGCCTAGAGGCATCATTTTGTTTTCTTTGTATTAGTTGAAAGTGTTGAATTTTGTTCAACAAAATTTTTGATTTTATTGACTCTAAACAGCATGGAAATGTTCTTAATGGTAAGGTATTATCAGGCTGAATAGTGGTTCATGTCTACAGGACCCTTTTAGCAAGCGGTGATAAGCATTAATACATGCTTACCGGTACTGCTGCCTACACACTCTGGGACACACTCACTGTGGTATTGGTGTGCATCACTCACATGATAAAAAACTAAATTTTATTCTTTAGCATGAGGGCGTGTTTGGGGGCACAGAGTAGGCATGCCCTGTGCTATTGGTTAGCACTTGGGCATTAGCATGCACTGATCAATTAGCACAGGAGCCCTTAACATCTAAAAGGATGGGTTGAAGGCTCACGCTCTAATGGTCATGCACTAATTTTGCGATATGTATGTGGCCATTAAAAAGAAAACAGCTCTATCGGCCATTTTAGAGCCAAGCTAAAAAGAGGCCTCAGCATGTAGGAAATCCACGTGCTAAAAACAATACTGGATACTTTTTGCAACAATACAATAAAATTAAATTAAATGCAATAAAACTTCTTGTATCCCGCAATTTTCAACAGGGAATCAATGCAGCTCACAGCAAGATGATTTTACATTTGTGATTCTAGTTTAGGATAAGTAAATTTAACATTGAGAGCTCGGTTTAGAGCAGTGGTCTCAAACTTGCAGCCACATGCAGCCTGCCAGGTATTATTTGCGGCCCACGGTCTGTATTAATGCTGTCTATACTAGTGCTGCCGACTCTGCAGCGTCCTCCAGCTTCTCCCCAGCCTCCCGCTCTTACCTTCAGATAATTACCGCAGCCTGCAGTGAGGATTGCCAGTGCTGTAGCGATCCTTGCAGGCTGCCATCGTTCTCAGCAGCACGTTCCCTCTGCCGCAATCCTACCCCTGAAGTCAGAAGAGGGGTGGGATCGCGACAGAGGGAACGTGCTGTGGAGGCCGGTGGCAGCTTGCAAGGAACACTATAGCACCAACGATCCTCTCTGCAGGCTGCGGTAATTAGCTGAAACTAAGACTGGGAGGCCAGGTGGGAAGCTGGAGGACGCTGCAAAGAAGGGGGGGGGGGGGAACATGCAGGCCTTTGGGGGAGGGGGAGAAATTTATAAACTATAAATAGTTTTACCTCATGCAAAATTGTCATTTCTTTAATAAGACATTAACTATTTTTTTGCGGCCCTCCAAATACCCACAAATCCAAAATGTGGCCCTGCAAAGGGTTTGAGTTTGAGACCACTGGTTTAGAGGGAACAAGAGATGGGATGAGGGGAAGTCCTCGGACTTTTTAGCACCTTAGTAAAAGGATCCATATGAGAACATTGAATGGAGTATTAATTAATTGCACCTGAAAATTGTTGCCTTTTTTACATGCGTTTCTTTTATGTGTGCTCCTCAAAGATCTCTTTCAGATGGTTCTCTTCTCTTTAATATGGTGGACTACAGGGTGTGCTTTCGGTAATAGAGATAGCTTCCAACTGCACATACTTTTTATATCACTGTTTCTTCATTTGTTTCATATATTGGAGTAAATGTACAAACTGCTATAATAAAACCCTTAGCGCGGATGCGCACTTCAATCTCCGTGTTCCGTGCCTCCGTATGGCCATGCTGCGCATGTGCAGTGCCTGCCTCAGCTGATTTCCTGCCTTCTGCCCCGATCTCCGACGCCGGCTGACTTTATGCCTTCTGACTACGCTGCTGCTGCCGGGACGCTTCTTCTTCTCACCCCCAGATCAGCAGCCGCGGTTTCATCATGCCGTGGGACATTTGCTAGGCTGGCCCACTTTGATAATGCGAGGCGGGCCAGCCTAGCAAAAGCCCCAAGGCTGCCTGGGCTAGTGGATGTCAGACAGGGGGAGAAGGTGTACTACTGGACGGGGGTGGTAAAAGTAAGGGAGAAGGGCTACTGCTAGACAGGGGGAGCAGGGAAGCAGGGGGAGCAAGGCAGGGGTGCTGTTGGACAGGGGGGAGGTGAAAGGAAGGGAGAATGTCTACTGCTGGACAGGGGGAGCAGGGAAGGGGTGCTTCTGGACATGAGCAGGTAAACGTAAGGGAGAAGAGCTACTACTGGACAGGGAGAGCAGGGAAGGGGTGCTGCTGGACAGGGGGGGATGTAAAAGGAAGGGAGAAAGGCTACTGCTTGACAGAGGGAGCAGGGAAGGAGTGCTGCTGGACAAGGGGAGGTAAAAGTAAGGGAGAAGGGCTACTGCTAGACAGGGGGAGCAGGGAAGCAAGGAAGGGGTGCTGTTGGACAGGGGGGAGGTAAAAGGAAGGGAGAATGGCTACTGCTGGACAGGGGGAGCAGGGAAAGGGGGCTGCTGGACATGAGGAGGTAAAGGTAAGGGAGAAGAGCTACTACTGGACAGGGAGAGCAGGGAAGGGGTGCTGCTGGACAGGGGGGAGGTAAAAGTAAGGGAGAAGGGCTACTGCTGGACAGGGGGATCAGGAAGCAAAGAAAGAAAGAAAGAAAGGCCTCAGCACCCCATTGTGCTAAAAGTTTACACATCTATTCTAGAACCCATTAATGTAATTGGCTTAAACACTAGTTTTAAAATAATTAAGAGGTTTCTGACATGAAATTAGTTAGAGAAAGGTACATTGAGAATAAGGAATATTTCCTATGGGCCTGGTTTTTAAAACTTTTGTTTCAGTTTTCTCTATGTGGAAAAATATGTTAATAAGGCCCCATTCTGAAAGCCTGAAAATATGAAAGGAAAGCAGAGAAAATATATACTATATATGCATTTTTGCATTTATCTTTGGGGTCCTTTTTACTAAAGTTTAGGACACATTAAATGTTGCGGATCCAGTTTTATATCTTTGGGCCATGTGGCACTTAAGGGATAAATTCTACAAATGGCGCCCTACTTGTGCATAAATTAAGAAAGAAACATCATTTTAAACAGCATTTCAGTTCAATTTCAAAGCACCTACTGTTGTCTACACAAAAAGCATCAGAATCATGCCTACCAGTGCCTACTGGCACTATAGGTGTGGCTAATGCTTAAACTTGCAACTCTCCCGCAGCGATTGTTTAAATTTCTTCACGCTTCAGAAGTTAGAGCCGATAGATTTTGAATAGCTTTCTGTCTAATTTCAAGTATTTCCCGCTCCTAACGAAGATGACGAAACGGAGCTCTGTCGAGTGGCAGTACTTTCTTTATACAGGACTAAGCTAAGTACTCCTCGAGTTGTAGTACTTTAGAAATAGGATTGGCTAAGTACTTTTTTGTGCATTGTTGTTCCTGCTACGAATGAAGTGGCATTATGAACTGTTTGTAGAAAGATGAATTGTGACGAACTAGTATGAACTATTATGAGGAATATATGAATTGGTACGAAGAAATTTAATGTCTTATAGGATTTCTTTATTTTTCTATTTTTTGACTTCTATATATTTTTCTTAGTATTTTTTTATTGTATTTATATGAGGATTTTTGAATATTTATTTATTTATATACGTTTTCATGAATTTTCAATGACCTAAGTACTTAGGGGTTTAACCATGTATTACTCTATGCCAGGGGTGCCCAACACGTCGATCGCGATCGACCGGTCGATCGGGAAGGCAACGCCAGTCGATCTCGTGTTGCCGTTCCAATCGGCCGGCCGATCAGCCTTCCTCTCCCCAAGGTTCCCCACCGGAATCTCCCCAAGGTTCCCCACGCACACTCATTCTTGCTGCGCCCTTCCTGCCCGACTGCATCTTCCGACTGGGGGATGAAGTCACTTCCTTCGGGAGAAGGCGGGAGGGAGGTCTAGGGAAGTCACGACCCTTGAGAGCTGAGCGCCGGCTGCCCCTGGCGGAATTGACAAGCCAGACTGGAGAAAGGCGGTCGGGAGCAGGAGGTGCTCTGCCCAAAAATGCCGGAGCTGCTGCTGCTGCTCTGACGTCTTGAGCCTGAAAATGTGAAGTTGAGTGTCCTGCTAAAAAGAGACTGGAACGGCTCTCATGGAAGACTGGCTTTTTTTCTTTTCTTTTCCTCGGCCCTGGGGATCCAGAGATTTGGGCCTGCAGAAGCCTAACGCTGACCAGCATTCCTCTCCCCGACATCAATTCTTACATCGGAGAGGAATTTCTGGGCCAGCCAATCGCTGCCTGGCTGGCCCGGAACTTCCTCTCCGACATCAGAATTGAAGGGGAGCAGAATGCTGGTCAGTGCAAGGCTTCTGCATGCAGAGCTTGGGGGGCGGTGGCTTGGAGGCCTGTTCCCCGGTGGCGACGGCAAACCTAGTGGCTTGGGGGAGGGCAGGGAGAAAGAAACAAAGGGGGCAAGCAGGGAGACAGAAAGAAAGTGGGCATGGAGAGAGAGAGAGAGAGAAAGAAAGAACAGGAGGCAGGGAGAAAGAAAGAAAAAGTTGGGGGAGAGAATGAGGTATGGAAGAGAGAAAGCATATAGGAGGCTGAAAGAAGGAGTGGGCTGAAATCAGAAGATGTCAGAAGTGCAGCCAGAGTGAAGTGAGAAGAAGTCAGAAGAAGAAAGTGCAACCAGAGACTCATGAAATCATCAAACAAAAGTAGGAAAAATGATTTTATTTTCAATTTAGTGATCAAAATGTGTCTGTTTTGAGAATTTATATCTGCTGTCTATATTTTGCACTATGGCTCCCTTTTACTAAACCACAATAGCGGTTTTTAGCGCAGGGAGCCTATGAGCGTCGAGAGCAGCATGGGGCATACAGCGCAACTCCCTGCGCTAAAAACTGCTATGTGGTTTAGTAAAAAGGGAGGGGCTATATTTGTCTATTTTTGTATGGTTGTTATTGAGATGACATTGCATAGAGTCATCTGCCTTGACCTCTTTGAAAAAAACCCGGAATATGAATGATAATTAACATTTTCTCTGCCTTTCAGTGTGCTTTGTGGGGGTTTTAAAAATTTTTTATTGTTGGTAGATCATTTTGACTTGGTCATTTTAAAAGTAGCTCGCAAGCCCAAAAAGTGTGGGCACCCCTGCTCTATGCTTATAACAATCATTCCATGGTTCTCATGTTATGCCCTTTACAACCTATTTATGTGTTTCTATTCATCTATTTATTAGGGCATCTTGAGGGGTTCTTTTATATTAGAGTGCGCTTTTTATCAATTTCATTAGTTTGTATTATCTGTAGCACTTTGCACTTTATATTGTATTTATAAGGCAGATTCTTGGGAGTATATATAGTTTTGGTTAAGAAAAAAAATTTCCTTCCTCGGTGTGACTGTTTGACCTTGATTAGCACTTTATTTATTTGCATGGTTTGCACATTCAGGACTAATGATGTATGAGGCAGTGCTTATTTAGACTTATGTCTGGTGCTGGTCACCTATGAGTTGCTACCTGAGCTCAAAATCCCTCGTTTACACTCTGAGAGCTCATACTGATGTCCATTTATTTATTTATTATATTTAAAAATAGGTTTCTATTTTTTCAAGATCAAACACTCTCCTCGATGATTTAATAAATTAAGCCAATTATAGATTGTAATGCTGGAAGTGTCACTAAATTAGTACTGAACCATATATCCACAAATGAAAAGTACTAATTGCAAATGCTGAAACCTTATCACACTTTACACAGAGCTATATGTTCGCCACTTAGCATATAACGGCTACATATGTAAAAGATTTTTGTGTGGACCTTCAGAGTGCAGCCAATCATTTCATACTACTGGCTGCTAGGGTCTTTGCCAGTCTAATCATTTATTGAAATTTTTAAATAGCTGTTAGATTCAAATTTTTCTTTATTTTCTTATTTTTAACCTATTTTTACTTTATCCATAAAATTAGTGTAAAACACTTGGAAGGGCATAATCGAAAGGGACGTCTAAGTCCGTTTACGTCCATCTCGCAAGTCGTCCAAAGTAAAAAACAGCTTAAGACACATTTTCAAAAGATATGTCCAACTTTTTTTTCGTTTCGAAAATCGTCCAATTATACGTCCTGCCGATCTGATTGTCCAAGCCACTAAATCGTCTATCTTTATACCACATTTTCGTCCAACTTTACGTCCAAGTCCAAAATAGAGAGTTGCGCGGGGACAGAAATCCCACCCATCCCCACCAAAATCCCACCCGTCCCCACCCGTCCCCGTGAGGAATCCCTCCATCCCCACCCGTCCCCGTGAGGAATCCCTCCGTCCCCACCCGTCCCCGCGAGGAATCCCCTCCGTCCCCACCCGTCCCCGCGAGGAATCCCCTCCGTCCCCACCCGTCCCCGCGAGGAATCCCCTCCGTCACCATCCTTCCCTATAAACTTCAGAAATAGTTATTTTATTTAATTATGCTACTGAATTAAAGGCTCTGGTAGAGACCCATTTACAAATAAGCAAAGAGACTTTATTAATTTGGAAATATTAATTGGGAAGAATACATACTTTGTAAATGGGTTTCTACCAGAACCTCTAATGTAAATATAAAATATAAATACTCAGCTGATGAGAACCCACAAACTGTCAGCTGAGGACTTCCTTTGCAGTTGGCCGGGGGTTCCTTTTGCCAAGCTTGGCAGGCAGCAGTAGCGTCCCTGAGTCACAGATGCTGGCACCTCAGTGGCTCATGGATGCTGCCAGTGACTGCTGCGCTTGGTGGAGGGGAGTTCTGGCCATCTCTAGAGGAGGTCCTCTGCTGGCGGTGCTTGGGGATCCCCACCAGTCACAGCAAGGGTCAACAAGTACTTCAACACTGTAGAAATAAAACCAGAAATGCATTTTCTTTTCTTTTGAACACAAAACAAAGACATCTGCCATATACATTTCCCAAAGCTAACATATTTTAGTCAATAAATTCCGTTTTTTATCTTCGTTGTCTGGAGACTTATTTTTCCATAAAGTTGGTCCCAGTTTCTTTTTTCCGCTTTCCCATCTTCTGTAAATTCTTCTGTTGCTGTCCATTGGTTCCCCCTACCATGGTCCAGCATTTATCTCTTTCTCATCTTTCGTGCCTGCCCACCAGCCCCATGCCCAACATTTCTCCTTCTATCACCCCTCTCCAACACTATGCCACATCTCTCCCTCCATTCCCTTCACCACTGTCCAATATTCCTCCCTCTTGCATCCTTTCAATCTGTCCCATTGTTCCCTTGCCACATTTCTCACTCTCATCTTTTTCTTCCCTATCACATTCTGTACCTTCCTCCCTATGACCAAAAATTCTCCTCTTTCTTCCATTTGCCGTGTGTGTGCCGTGAGGGAAGTCTGGTGCCCCAGAGTAAGAGCAGGGGTGCCCACACTTTATGGGCTTGCGAGCTACTTTATAATGACTAAGTCAAAATGACCTACCAACAATAAAATTAAAAAAAAACACAAAGCACAATGAAAGGCAGAGAAAATGTTAATTATTCATATTCCGGGTTTTTTCAAAGAGGTCACGGCAGATGACTCTATGCAATGTCACCTCGGTAACAAAATACAAAAATAGACAAATACACCCCCTCCCTTTTTACTAAACCACAATAGTAGGTTTTAGCACAGGGAGTTACGCTGAATGCCTTGCGCTGCTCTCAATGCTCATAGGCTCCCTGCGCTAAAAAACGATATTGCGGTTTAGTAAAAGGGAGCCATAGTGCAAAATATAGACAGCAGATATAAATTCTCAAAACCGACACATTTTGATCACTAAATTGAAAATAAAATCATTTTTCCTACCTTTGCTGTTTGGTGATTTCATGAGTCTCTGGTTGCACTTTCTTCTTCTGACTGTGCATCCAATCGTTCTTCCTTTCTTTCAGCCTCCTGTATGTTTCCTCTCCTCCAGACCTCATTCTCTCCCCCAACTTTTTCTATCTGTCTCCCTGTTCCCCCTTCTTTCTGTCTCCCTGTCTGCCTCCTTTCTTTCTTTCTCCGTGCCCTCCCCCAAGCCACTCGGTTTGCTGCCACCGCCATCGGGGAATAGCCCCCAAGCCACCGCTGTCCCAAGCTTTCCCTGCAGAAGCATCGCGCTGACCAGCATTCCACTCCCTGATGTCAATTCTGACGTAGGAGAGGAAGTTCCGGGCCAACAAGGCATTTCTCCTCATTCCATCCAGCCTGAGCCCCATCTCTCCTTGATCCAGCATTTCCCTTCTGTGTTTGTCAGAATTACCATTCCACCTATTTTCTAGCATCACCCTTCTTTGTGTCCATCTCACCTATATCCCTATCTCACCACTTTTTCAGAATCTTCATTTGTCTCTGTCCTTGTCTTTACCTCATGTTCACCATTTGCCCTTTCAATGTCTTTATCTCCCCCCCACACACTTTTTCAGCATTACTTCTATGTCTCTATTTCACCTCATCTTCATGTCCCCTCTGTATCTCTATCCTTATTCAGTAGGTCCTGCTTACCCTTTCTCTTCTTTGTGTCACTATCTCCATTTTCTGCTTTCCCCCCTTTTCCTTTGTTACTGCACCCTGTAGCCAGAATCTTTCCACCCTCCCTCCATTCCGGCCCAGCCCATTATTAAATATTTCCTTATGTTTCCCTCTCCTCTCTCTTTCTCTCTCCTGCTCCCTCACCCACGAGTCCTGCATCTGGCCCTCTCCCTTCTACCTGCACCTGGCAAAACCCTCCCTGCTCCGCGGCTCTCTTAAGCAACTCGTCAGCAGCGGTGATCAAGACAAGCTGCCGACATCAAGGCCTTCCCTCTACGAGTCCGCCTTTGTGGAAAAAGGAAGTTGAAACAAGCGGGACTCGCAGAGGGTAGGCCCCGACGTCAGAAGCTTGTGTCGATTGCTGCTGCTGAGTTGCCGAAGAGAGCCGCGGAGCAGGGGGTGTGGCCGGAAGCAGGTAGAAGGGAGAGGGCTGCTGGAAGAGGTAGAAGTTCCGTAGTATGACACCGACCCGGGCCAGGATGATTTCTTTTTCAGGCGTACAGCTTACAAGTCCGGCGTCGCGGCGGGAAATAGCCATGCTGAGCAGTGAGCTCAGCACGCACACAGATGAAAGCCTTGCTTGCTGATTGGTCCGGCGGCACGGCGGAGCGGGGCCGCCGGACCAATCAGCAAACAAGGCTTTCATCTGTGTACGTGCTGAGCTCACTGCTCAGCATGGCTATTTCCCGCCGCGACGCCGGACTTGTAAGCTGCACGCCTGCATCGCCAGAATTTAGGTAGGCTGTTTTCATTCCCGTGGGCCAGGGGGCGTCCCCGTGGGAGTCCCGTAGGTCAGGGGGGCATCCCCGTGGGAGTCCTGTGGGTCAAGGGGCGTCCCCGTGGGAGTCCCGTGGGCCAGGGGGGGAACCCGCGGGACCCGCGGGATCTCCGCGATCCCCATTCCCGTGCAGACCTCTAGTCCAAAACGCCTAGAACAAGACATGGGAGGGGTCTGCAAAGTGATGGACTGAACACCCAGACAAGCCACCTAAATAGTGGGGTACCTTACAGGGCACTGCTATGAACTTCACAAAAAGGGTGCCATGTCTTCTCCTTCCTACAGCTCCCTTATAGGTTATGGTAGGCCCCCCAAACCACCTCCAGAATCCCCTAGACCCACTTACATACCACCCCAATAGCCCTTATGGCTGCAGGAGCCACTTATATACCAGTACAAAAGGGTTTTGGGGGTGTATAGGGGAGTGCACATGTTTAAGTATCAATGCAGTGATTACAGGGGCTTATGGGCATGGGGCCTCCTCTCCATGGGTCCCTAACCTACCCCCAAGATGCCTCTGGGCTGGACGACTAGGCTTTCCTATGCCAGGCTGCCAGGTGATGATGGTCTGGAGGCTGAATTTTAAAGTTATGATTAAAATTTTTATGGGTGTGGGGGGGGTTGGTGATCACTGGGGTAGTGTGTGGGGGTCTGTTTTATGTGTTTGCAGTGCTTATCTGGTCACTTTAGGTGGATTTTTGTGACTTAGACCATGTTTTACATGGCCTAAGTCACAACGTCCAAGTTCCGTCTAGGCTCTGTTGTAAAACTTTCGGTTATACATGCTGTATGACTAAGTCTAAGCTGGCCCACGTCCCACCCAACTCCCGCCCTCAACATGCCTCTCGAAATGCCCCATTTAGCTTTGGTCATTCCGTGGCACTATGAAGGCCTAGGTCGTTTAGAAATACGTCGAAAATCAGTTTTTATTATCGGCACTTGGACGTTTTGAGAAATGTTCGTCCAAGTGCCGACTTAGGCCAGTTTTTGGTCGTTTTTCTCTTTTGATTATGAGCCCCATATGGCTCCGTTTACTAAGCTGCGATAGCGCTTTTAGCGCATGCAGAATTTTAGCGCGCGCTAAACCTGCGCTACGTGGCTGGAACTAACGCCAGCTCAATGCTGGCGTTAGCATCTAGCACGCATGGCAATTCTGTACGTTCTAAGTGCGTGCTAAAACTGCTATTGCAGCTTAGTAAAAGGAGCCCTTAGCTTATAGTGGATTCTTAAATTTCATCTGCGCCATCTCTCCCGACATGCATGTTTCAAAATAAACTTTCTTCAGGGTCGAGGGGAACTGAAAAACAAATCAAGCATCATTCACTCAACATCTCTTACTATCAAAAAGCTTCTAACTAAGGTAGTAAAAACATGTGTGTCCCAGAGCTGGTTAAAATTTGCTAATGATTCAAACCTTGTACAGCTCCCCCTCTGCTAGATTATATATTAATAATAATTTTTCAGAATGTTTTTGTCTGGAGAGGGGAGTTAGACAAGGTTGTCTGTTATCTCCTTTGCTTTTTGATATCGTATTGGAACCTTTATTATTGGGTATTCAGCAGGCAAAGAAGATGTAGGTCAGGAATATAAAGTCTCTGTGTATGCAGATGATATTTTGAGGAATCCTGAAACTACCATTCCACATTTACTAGATATGATTGATAGATTTGGGAAATTTTCAGAATATAAGATAAATTGGAGTATATCAGAAGTTCTTCCACTTAATGTACATTTTCCAAAAGGATTGTTTGATCCATTTCCCTTTCTTTGGAAAGAAGAGAGTATAAAATATTTAGGTATCTGGATTCATAAAACATTGGAAGAAACGATGAAAGTTAATGAAAGATCTTTATTGCTGAAGGTCACAGAAATGTGTGAGTAATGGAACCCTTTACATCTGTCTTGGTGGGGGAGAGCACAAACGGTTAAGATGATGATTTTGACTGTGGTTTGCTACCAATTGAGTATGTTGCCAGTGCTTTTTCAGGGGTCTTTTTATAAAAAAAATACCATCAAGCCTAAATAATGTGCCAAGGTATGTACGGTATTGGATCCTCCCCGAGCTTATGGAAAATCTTGCATATTGGCTGACTTAGAGTGGCAAATTATGTCTCCATTATGATTGTTTCATGTGCTGAGTATCAAGTTACCGAGATATGTTAAGGACAATAGTATTTTATTTGATACTTGGAAAACATTGAAATTTATTAATAAATTAACAGATGTTTCAGTAGAGAAATCCACTTTTCAATCCTTATGGCTAAACTCCAAGGTTCAAATAGGAGGGTCTGGGATCTTCTGGAAGCATTGGATGCAGGCAGGCATTTGTACATTAGATGATGTTATATCTAATGGGAAACTGCTGGATTTTTCATGACTGCAACAATCATTTGGTATTGCAAAGTCTCAAAATTATAGGTGGTTGCAGTTGAAGCAGGCCATTCAGAGTGGGTTTCCTGATTGGCAGAATCTCAAAAATCATTATAGCTTGCAGGTCCTGTGGTTCCAGACAGATTTGTTAGGGCATCAGGCCGCCCGATGGTATAAATTAATTTCTGAATTCTTGAATAAGAAACCGAAAAATAGTCTTAGGGACATTTGGAGCATCGAGATAAAGCAATATATTTCTGCGTCTCGATGGCCACGAATTTGGGCTTGGAGGATGAAATGTACAGCGTCAGCATCTATGAGACAAACCCCTTTTTTTTCTGTTACATAGATCTTTTTAGACCCCTGTTAGGTTACATAAGTTAGACAGTTCTAAATCTAATAGATGCTGGCACTGTCATCTATAACTTCCACAAGTGATAAAGAACCAGTGTTATAGTGAGCTTAACTATGCATACGTCAATGCTCAGGTATCCAAGGATTTTCAGACAGCCACCCGAGTAGCATAACTCATGGTGGTAAGATCCTCATTAATCCCAACCTAGCATTTATGACATTTTAATGTTTTTTTTTCTTTTTACTTATTTCATCTATGCAATGTACTTTATATATGTATATAAAGCCAACTTAGCTTATATATATATGATTACTGTCCCCTTAGAAGAAAAGCGTTTCGCTATCACTTCATCAGGATGGGGAAATCTACAAAACATAAAGAGCATTTAAAAATTTGTTAAAACGTCATAAATGCTAGGTTGGGATTAATGAGGATCTTACCACCATGAGTTATGCTACTCGGGTGGCTGTCTGAAAATCCCTGGATACCTGAGCATTGACGTATGCATAGTTAAGCTCACTATAACACTGGTTCTTTATCACTTGTAGAAGTTATATATGAGTTGATTTGGTGAATTGATAAAGAGGAAAGAAGTTTGGAAAATGGCACTGTCCTAAAGACATACGAACGCTGGATCACCTGTTCTATTGTCCTTTGATACTCAGCTTCTGGAAGTCAATATGGGGACAGATTAACCTCATACTGGAATCAACAATCCCTTTGACGTATGAGGCAATTATATGTGGAACATTGTTCCATATCAAGCCTCCCATGGATCACTACAAAGGCAGGCTTTTCTTGATTATGACAGGGATTGCTATGCAAATGATAACCCATAATTGGAAAAATTGTGACTGCCTCAACTTTCCATTTTGGTGGGCCAGTTTATGTTTAGGTTACAAATACAAAAAGACGAATGCAGATATATTTGGGAATAGCAAATTATTTAAGTTGGTTTGGGGCCCGTTGACATCCTTTGTTAATTCAACATAGTTGTCATTGTTTAAAATTTAGTTTATTTTTATACATATCCAGGATGGGGTGGGTGGGTGGGGAGGATATTTTTCTGGTTCGTTTCTTGATTAAATTGTTGGATGGGAGGGGAGGGATATTTATTTTCTGCACTATTATTAATGGAACTTAAGTGCTTATTTTGTTATTAATGTATATGTAATTTATGGCACTTTGTATTAGCTTTGAAAATTAATAAAGATTTATAAAAAAATAAATAAAATTTGCTAATGTATCCTTTAACCCACTAGGTGAAAGAAAACTTTCGTCAAAGGAGTCATATTTGCCAACGAAAAACAGCAGATAAATAAACTACAGCAGATAAAAAAAGCTGCAATAGATAAAAACAGCTGCAATAGATAAAATAGCCCAGCGCTTACCATATGAGGGAGCTGAAGTCCAATGTGTAACATGGCTGCAGTTTGTAATTAATAGACTTATATCTCAGCTGGCATTAGGCATTGGTAGGCGCTTCGGGAGGCGTGATTTATGTCAAAGATAGGCACTGAAAATGTAGGCCTGGAAAACCCTGGCCTACATTTGTGGCACTTATCTTTCCTGGAGGTGCAATTGTCTAACTGACACTGTCGCATGACTGACACACATTTGGCGGTCGCTTTTAAGGCAGCTGTCGACTATGGTGCCGGTTACCGAATCTGGGTTACACTATGCTAATTTCCATTACTGAATGCCAAGCTTTAGTAAAAGGGCTCCTTTGTTAATTATTAATAGTCACAATAATCATTTACCATTCTCCAATATTTCTACTTCAGAGATAAGAGGCAAAGGCAGAAGAAAGAATGTTACAATTGAAGCCATTTTACACTGTTCATTGGTTTACGAGAATGATCGTATCAGAGCTGGCTTGATAAAAGGACCCCATAGTGTATCTAGATTTTCAGAGAGGCTCTTGAGAAAATTAAAGTGTCAAGGTACAGGTGGAAAAATTCAGTTGTGGATTAGAAATTGGTTATCGGATAGAAAACAGAGGGTAGGGTTAAATGGTCATTTTTCTCAATGGAGAGTAAACAGTGGAGTGCCGCAGGGGTCTGTACTGGGACCAGTGCTATTTAACTTATTTATAAATGATCTGAAAATTGGAACAACGAGTGAGGTGATTAAATTTGCAGATGACACTAAACTGTTCAAAGTTGTTAAAACGCATGCGGATTGTGAAAAGTTGCAGGCAGACCTTAGGAAATTGGAAGACTGGGCGTCCAAATGGCAGGTGAAATTTAATGTGGACAAATGCAAAGTGATGCACATTGGGAAGAATAACCTGAATCAGTTATTACCTCTTTTAAGTACCTCAACTGGAAGTGCAACTTTGATATAAGATTTAAAACATGTTGGATTGATGATACTGATTGGAGTGGTATTGCAATCAATAGATAAGAACTGGAAATTCACACTTCTAAATTATCATTTTTTTGGTGGGAGACAATATGTATCTTTTATAGATATGAAGCTAACCTAGCTGAAAAATCTGGAAATATGGCCTCATTTAATGATGTGTAGAGCCCTTTAGAGGGTTTTGTTAAAAAAGTATGTGTGATAGTATGAATGACCAGCCAGGCAAATGGAAAGGAGAGAAAGTTGGGTAAAGGTGGGTGGGAGATGGGGTTTGGAAAAGGGAGGGATGGGGGGGATAAGATATTGATGTGTTACTGTAAGTATAAGTATATGATATGATATTTGTTTGTTTATTCCAAAACGTGTTAAAACTTAATAAAGATTGAACTAAAAAAAAAACCCATGTTGGATTGAAAAGCCATAAATCCTAATTGATCGTCCATCATATCACAAAAGAAACGTAGCCATGCTGGTAAAATGTCAATCAGAAATCCCTGTACACACAAGCATTCAAAGTGATTCATTAAATAAACACATTACAAAAGCACACAGCAATGCTTCTAATTCCCTTCTAGGCTTATGTTAATAGTAGACTTGGCATGAAAAGTCATTTGGGACATATAAGTTCCCAGCTGTAGTAATTCCAACATCTGAAAGGGTTGTCTGCTTCTCACATATAATATATTCTAATAAGCCTAATTTTGTCACTATCCTCTAAGAGTTTGACTCCCACAGCATCTCCTTGTGACTCTGGGCAAATCAATTAACACTTCATTGCCCCATGGAAACCACACAGAAAAAGTGGCATTTCAAGTCCTGTCCCCTTTATTTCATAAAAGGAACTCAGACATTTGCTAAATGCTGAAGCTTGACATTTTGGGGGTAATTTTCTAACAATATTTTCATGCACATGTAATGTCACAGGGAAGCCCCTATGCCTGTTGATATTAGCCCAAAACAACCTGCTCCTGTGTTTAGGCAGGAAAAATAAAATCATTTTCTGAACACCTTAAACCTATGCCATCACCCAGAAGAGGGAAGAAAATAAATACACCTTTGGGCAGGAACAAAGGTAACATCAGGGAGCAGCCAGTGGCCCATTTATATTCCCCTAGTCTTGTTATTAGGAGGGCTAACATAAAATCTAAAGGGTTCAGCCGAGGGAGATCTTGCCTCACTAATTTGCTTGACTTTTTTGAAGGTGTGAATAAACATGTGGATAAAGGTGAACCAGTTGATATAGTGTATCTAGATTTTCAGAAAGCTTTTGATAAAATTCCTCATGAGAGGCTCCTGAGAAAATTAAAGTGTCACGGAATAGGTGGCAAAGTTCAGTTGAGGATTAGGAATTGGTTATCGGATAGAAAACAGAGGGTAGGGTTAAATGGTCATTTTTCTCAATGGAGAGTAAACAGTGGAGTGCCGCAGGGGTCTGTACTGGGACCGGTGCTATTTTACTTATTTATAAATGATCTGGAAATTGGAACAAAGAGTGAGGTGATTAAATTTGCAGATGACACTAAACTGTACAAAGGTGGGTTTTTTAAAAAAATTAATTCTTTATTCATTTTCAAAAATACATTAAGTGTTAAATATATTCATTAATATTAACAATAAATACATCACTTACAAACAATCCTTGATATATTTCATAAATTCTTATCCCTTCCCCTTTCCCATCCCTCCCTCCCATATATATTCCATTATCATATAAAACATATAATAATAAACTTCCCCCCTCCCTATACCTTAAGTTGATAAATATAAGGGAAACAAATTCAAATTAATCTTTACAATACTTTGCCAATGGTTTCCACACATCCTGAAACTTCTTAAAATATCCCCGTTGTAATGAAATAAACCTTTCCATTTTATAGATATGGCATAAAGAATTCCACCAGAAGTTGTAATTTAATCTCCTCCAATCCTTCCAATTATATGTAATTTGCTGAATGGCAACACCAGTCATTATAAGTAGTACTTTATTGTTATTCGCAGAAATCTGACTTTTTGCTCTCATTTCCATACCAAATATCACAGTATCATAGGATAATGCCACTGGGTTATCTAATAAATTATTAATTTGGTCCCAAATTGATTTCCAAAAATTCATAATACATGGGCAATGAAACAATAAATGATCTAAAGTTCCTACTTCTAGATGACAATGCCAACATCTATTAGACAAAGAACTATCTAATTTTTGTAACCTAACAGGGGTCCACAACGCTCTATGCAACAGAAAAAAACCAAGTTTGTCTCATAGATGCTGACAATGTACATTTCATCCTCCAAGACCAAATTTGTGGCTACTGAGATGCAGTAATTTCATGCTTAATCTCAATGCTCCAAATATCTTTTAAACCAGTTTTTAATTTATTTTTATTAAATCCACATAACATTTTGTACCACTGGGCGGCCTGGTGACCCAAGAAGTCTGTCTGAAAACACAGAAACTCCATACTATAATGATTATTAAGGTTTTTCCAATCAGGGAACCCCACCTGAATGGCATGCTTCAGTTGACGCTGGCAGAGGAAATCAGAGCATGGGAAGGCCGCGAAGCAGCGTCTGGAGCAAGTAGGTTTGATGGTCGTCTCGCTGTGGGAGGGTCAGTGGGGTCAGCTGCACGGCGGCGATAGTGGCGGGGGGGGAAGGGTTCTATTGCACAGGGGGATGGCTGGCAGGCAGGTTGGCTTCGGAGGGTACAGGAGGGACAAAGTATGGAAGGCAGTGAGGGGGGGGGGGAGCAGGGAAGAGAAGCTGCAAGACCGGGGAAGCAGGGAAGAGGGACCAGGGGAGCAGGGAAGAGGTGCTGCTGGACCAGAGGAGCAGGGAACAGGGACAGGGGGAACAGGGAGCAGGGAAGAGGTGCTGCTGGGCCAGGGGAGTAGGGAAGAGGGACAGGGGGAGCAGGGAAGAGGTGCTGCTGGACAGGGGGAGCAGGGAAGAGGGGCAGGGGGAGTACGGAAGAGGTGCTACTGGACAGGGGGAGCAGGGAAGAGATGCTGCTGGACCGGGGGAGCAGGGAAGAGGGACAGGGGGAGCACAGAAGAGGTGCTGCTACACAGGGAAGTGGGTTGGGGGAGGGAAATGCTGCTGTTGCTGCATAGAAAAATGGAGGGGGAGGGTATGCTTCTGCTGCTACTGCACAGGGAAGTGGAGTGGGGAGGGAAATGCTGCTGGTGAGAAAAGGGGGCTGGGTCTGAAAGGGAAAAGATGGGAGAAGGGGGCTGGAGGGATAAAAATGGTGTTGGAGCTGGAGCTGGGGCTAAAAATAGGGGACATGTGAGGGAAAGAGGCTTTACTAGCACCCGTTAATGTAACGGGCTGAAACACTAGTGATTAAATAAAAACTAAAGAAAGTAATAGCAAAAGTTTCAAAGAGATTAGTTTTCAAAATGTTTGGCAAAAAGAAAAGTTTTTAGAAATTTACGGAAAGATTGGAAAGAACTGGGGCTCCTCAGAATTAAGGGGAGTTCATTTCATAGTTGAGAAATTTTAAAAGCCAGACATTGACTGAAGATCTTAACTACTTTAATTCCTTTTCTAGAAGTAAGGGAGAGTTTGAATTGTTGGATGCCTCTTGCAAAGGAAAATCTGTAAGCATTCCATAATAAGGGAACGAAGGGAATAAAAATGCCATATAAAAGTTTGAAAGAGATGCAAGCACATTTGAATTGAATTCTAAGATAAAACGGGAGCCAATGAAGACTCAGGAGCAAAGAGGTCACATGGTCAAATTTGCTTTTTCCAAAGATCAGCTTTGCAGCAGTATTCTGGATTAATTGTAATCTTAAGAGACAGATCTTTGTGATGCCAAGATAGATAGCGTTGCGGTAATCTAGTTGAGATAATATGATTGATTGGACCAAGACAGAGAAATGTCGATGATGAAAAAGATGTCTAACCTTCCTCAACATTCGTAAACTAAAAAAGCATTTCATGACCAGGGAATTTATTTGGTCCTTAAAGGTAAGAGAGGAATCAAAAAGGACTCCCAATATCTTAGAAGAGAACTCGATCTGCAAAGAGGCCCTTTAGTTACATGAAGCTTCATCCGGACAGAAAGAGCCCAGGCTTGAAGTTTGGAAATGCAATGATTTACTTTGGAAACTAAATTGGTAATATCCGAATCGATCTCAATCAGTATAAAGATATCATCCGCATAGGTGAACAGCGTTTCCCAAGCTGACAGCTTAAAAGTATTCGGTGTGGTCATATAGAGATTAAATAAAATTGGAGAAAGTAGAGAGCGCTAGGGAACCCCCACAAGGAGGCCGCCAGGAATTGGAGATATCACCTTCAATATTCACTGAATAAGAATGAGACATACGGAATTTAGAGAACCAATCCAGAACAACCTGATGGAGACCTATATCTGAAAGTAAATGAAGTAAAATGTCATGATGTACTACATCGAACACTGCAGATAAATCAAACGAGCAAAATAGAACATTTATTTTGAAGACATAATTGTTGAATTTTTGAAAGAAGAGAGATCAATAAGGTTTCAGTACTAATATTAGAACAAAACCCATGTTGAAATGGCTGGAGTAATGATAATTTCTCCAAATAATCAGTAAGTTGACCAGCTACAATTGATTCTAGCATTTTTGTTAACAAAAGTATATTGTCAATTGGTTGGTAGTGAGAAGGGATAGTTGGATCTAAATCTACTTTTTTAAGAAGACAAATAAGTGTTATTTGTCTCATGGATTGTGAGAAGTATCCATTTTCCAAAGAGAAATTCAATAAAGTAGTCAACCATGTTATAGCTTGAGATGAAATATTAAGAAATAGATATGATGGAAAAGGGTCCAGTGAACATTTACAATTTCTCATTTTTTCACACAGTTTAGAAACTTGAAGTTCAGATACTGGATTAAATGAACACCAATAACGATCAGCTGGTATCTCCTCTGTAGAATTTTTGGAATATGTAGGGAGATATCCAATTTCACCTAAAGATTGCCAGATAAGAGAAATTTTATCTTGAAAAAAACAAGCTAGAATATCAGCATCATTCTGTTGCAAAAGGAGAAATGGTGGATTTTTTGTTTAGCTTGTGTAACTCTTAATGGTTTTGACCGTAAGGGAGGAGTGGCCTAATGGTTAGAGCTACAGCCTCAGCACCCTGAGGACGTGGGCTAAAGCTCTATACTGCTCCTTGTGACCCTGGGCAAGTCACTAGGGCCTAGATTCTCTAAAGGTCGCATTAAATATCAAAGAGCCACTGTCGCAGCTGTTATAGTGGCGATTTTATAAAAGCAAGTCATTCTCCAAAAAAAAATGCTCATGCATTGAGGTTGGCGGAGAGTAGCGAAGATTTGCTAAATTTGCATATATCTATCACTGGTGATAGTGATATGCACATGAGAAGAATAAAGGCAACCCCTCCCACCCAAAAAAAACTCCAACAACAAAAAATTGAGCCGAAAGTAACCCTCCACCCAACAGCACCGCTGTCAAGCAACAAAACACCCAACACCCCCCGGCAGCGGAAAAGATACCCAATCTTTCTTGCCGTCAACCAACACCCCCCCCTGGCAGTGGGAGAGATACCCAATCTCTCCTGCAGCCAAGCAATCCCCTCCCCCAAACCCCCCTCAGTCCTCCATTGTTGCAGGTACATTAGATAGATTGTAAGCCTACCGGTGCAGTTAGGAAAAAATGCTTGTGTACCCTAATGTAAACTGCTTAGACAATCTCCATTATTTATTTAAACAATTTATATACTGTTTAAACCTAAACTGTTTACATATCGTTACATACATAATTCAATAAAACAAATAAAATAAAAAAACATTAACATATAATCATCAGAAAATCACATGAAGGGCCCATCAAAAGAACAACCACAAAGATCAGTTCCTAGAAAAATGCATTAACAAATAACTGCATTTTTAATAGTTTTCTGAAATTACTCTTGTCATGACATTTTCATAATTGAACGACAAGTGAATTCCACAATTTGACCCCTGCACAGCAAAAGGCCATTTTACTGGTCTCAGCATATTTTAGATTAACATTCGTTTTTAATAATGCTGAGTTCTCAGAACGCAGAGACCCTAAATGGTAAATAATTTGACATCTTACTTTTAAACAATTCAGGTATGGTTTCATACAAGAATTGATAGCAAATCATTATTGCTTTATATTGAGATCTAAAAACAACAGGCAGCCAGTGTAATTGTTGGAGATAGGGCAAGATGTGATCGTATTTAGATATGCCTGTTATCAATCTTGTTGCAGTGTTCTGCACAATTTGCAATGCCCTGTATCTTGTCTTAGTTATTCCAAGATACAGGACATTGCAATAGTCAAGTCTAGGTAATACCATTGCCTGAACTACTGTGCGGAAATCGTAAGGAGACAACATAGGCTTTACGCGATACAATAAGTGTATTTGCGCAAAACATGCTTGTACAATTTTTGCAACTTGTAAATTCATTGAGAGACCACAATCCAACTTTACACCTAGAACCGTCATTGACTCACTTACTGGAAGAACATCATCAATAACCTTTAATTCTGTGGGCCATTTAAGA
The DNA here is from genome assembly GCF_902459505.1 of Geotrypetes seraphini. Taxonomy (NCBI): domain Eukaryota; kingdom Metazoa; phylum Chordata; class Amphibia; order Gymnophiona; family Dermophiidae; genus Geotrypetes; species Geotrypetes seraphini. The sequence goes on along the minus strand of NC_047084.1, from coordinate 181,596,282 downwards.
TCAGGTTTCCCCACATACACATTCAGTTTCAGACCCTGTCCTTCCATCCACTCAACAATCTTACTCATATAATTACTCAGTAACCTTTCTAAATCCTTTCCCCATTCACACACTGGAAAGAAGAAAATAATATAATCCGCATAAATTCGATATTCAGTTCTCAGGGATTGAAATAAGTGGCCTATTTCAGCCATATAGATATTAAATAACAGTGCAGAAAGTGCTGATCCTTGAGGAATTCCAGTCTTTACTAAATGTTCACCTGAAATCCTACATCCACTACGCACTTGAAATGAATGTCAGGGAGATACGTATTGAACCATTTAAGGACAACATCGTTCATTCCAAGATTCAGCAATCTCAACAATAATCTAAGGAGATTTCCCCAATCAAATGCTCCTGATATATCCAATGATACTAGACAAAAATTGCATGTTGGTCCATCCCTAATCATAACGTGTCTAATAACGAAACCAATAGTAGTTCTACACTATGTGCTCTACAGAAGCCGAATTGATTATAATCCAAACAATCACTATTCTGTACAAAATTACCATATCTAATTGGGAAAGAACAATTTTTTTCTAAAACCTTACCTATAAATGGTACAATAGAGATTGGTCTGAATATAAACAGTACTAAAGGAGCTTTAGCTATGCATTGATGGGGGGGGAGGCTTTGACATCAACATGTAGTTACACACCCTGGAATATCTTATAAATAGATATAGATATCCTTTTGGTGCAGTGTTTTTTTGGAGCTTTGCCGACTTTGAGCTTTAATGGCATAAAGCCCCATTAATAGGGTGTGTGCAGTTGGTTTAGTTTTTTTTTTGTGTGTTTTTTTTTAGAGTGACGATGTGTGAAATCCCCCGGGGCAGATTGTGATAATCAAAATGCTATGAAGATGTTACAGTGATCGTTGGGAGTAATTTATTATACCAGTACTTGGAGATAGATAAGTGTTCACCACATGTGGACTTTCTATGTGATGATTAAAGTAGAAAAAATATTCTTCTTGTTTCTTGGTGACTGAGATTGTTTGAAAATAAATTGAAGAAAAATAACCACTGGACTGTGCATCACACATGTATAAAAAGTGTGTGGGGAGGGGGAGGGGGAGAGAGGCAAATGATTGGAAGCTGAAACATGGGAATTGGGATCTGAAATAACTGTGCATTATAAGAGGTTCAATGATCCAATTAGAAAAAGTTATTCTGATGTTCCTCTCCCCCTTGTCTTTGGCAAGTCACAGTTGTGGAAAAAGAGCTTTTTAGAATACTGCGCACAGCCTCATATGCAGCATTGTTTCATGATTACAAATGAGAGTTTTTCACTTGACCTCTTTTATGTTATATCTTGTGTATCACTGACAATGCTCTGTAAGTTACACATATACTTGGTGATGTGACCCTGGCACACTTATGCCCCTCCCACATACACACCCTTGAAGTTACATGCTTAAGTGCATTTATGCACACCCCTGCCATTTTGCTCCCATTTTGGCACATAACTGCCACTGTAGCATGGAAGTTACATGCTGAATTGGTGCCTCATGTTTGGTGCATTATATAGAATGAGGGGCTTGTTGCTTGTTAAGTGCAATTACGGATAATATGGTTACCTGTTTTATAAAAGCACACGGGGGCCCTTTTACAAAGTTGCATTAAGGGGAGTGTGTGGCGCAGTGGTTAAAGCTACAGCCTCAGCACCCTGGGGTTGTGGGTTCAAACTCACGCTGCTCCTTGTGACCCTGGGCAAGTCACTTAATCCCTCCCATTGCCCCAGGTACATTAGATATATTGTGAGCCCACTGGGTCCGGCAGGGAAAATGCTTTAATACTTGAATAAATTCATGTAAACCATTCTGAGCTCTTCTAGGAGAACGGTATAGAAAATTGAAGAGATATATGTATATATATATATATATATATATATATATATATATATATATATATATATATATATATACAGTCAAACCTTGGTTTGCGAGTAACCCTGTTTGCGAGTGTTTTGCAAGACGAGCAAAACACTCAGCAAACTTTTGACTCGCAAACTGAGTGTTGACTCGATTTGCGAGCACCCCCCTGATAACCGGCATCGCTTCTCCCCCCCGCTCGCAAAGGCCCCCTCGCTCCAACTGGCACCCCCCCACCGCGCGAACCGGCCGCCCCGCCAGTACAACTTAAATTTACCCACCTCCCCGTCTAGCACCAGCACCGGCACCGGAACGCAGACACAGCTCGTGTGCCTAGAAGATCTTCCCGCTTCCTGCTTCGGGTCATAGATAAAGCGCGCCTTTGTCCCGGCGCGCTTTTGACCTGACACCTCCGGTTTCTGCCTGCCTCCCTGCCTTGAGCATGCATCTGCGCATGCTCAAGGACTTCTATTCTCCCTCTCGCCGAGAATCTCGGCGAGAGGGAGAATTAGAAGTCCTTGAGCATGCGCAGATGCATGCTCAAGGCAGGCAGGCAGAAACCGGAGCTGTCAGATCAAAAGCGCGCCGGGACAAAGGCACGCTTTGTCTATGACCTGAAGCAGGAAGCCGGAAGATCTTCTAGGCACACGAGCTGTGCCTGCGTGCCGGTGCTGGTGCTAGACAGGGAGGTGGGTAAATTTAAGTTGTACTAGCGGGGGGGGGGGGGGGGCGGTTGGAGCAAGGGGGCTTTTGCGAGCAGGGGGGGGAGTGATGCCGGTTATCGGGGGTGGGAACGTATCAAAGCGAGTTCCATTATTTCCTATGGGGAAACTCGCTTTGATAAACGAGCATTTTGGATTACGAGCATGCTCCTGGAATGGATTATGCTCATAATCCAAGGTACCACTGTATATATAAAGAAATAATGCCCAACTGTCATGGCTTAGAATGACATGCCATAGGATACACTCACAAAATCTATAGAAAATACTCCAAGTATAAAGAACTCTTTCAAAAGTCCGAAGATAATTTTTTATATATATAATAACTTTTAGAGCCTCAGTCCCACCACTCCACCGCCTTAAAAAACTTTCATCGTGGTGAGCTTTATGTGGTAAACTCCTCATCGGCTCAGCTGTTCAAAACTTTTTTTACTTTTTTCAAAAAGTTTAAACTGCACCGTGCTTTGTGCTAAACCTTTTATGTCTCTATAGTGCAAATGCTTTGTCATTATTCCATTATTCCACATCTATTAATACCAATTTTGAAAGATTTTAAATATAGAAATAAATATTAAATATTTAGAAGCTTAGCTTCGCAGCTGTTTTCAAAGTTATTTCCTTAATTAGTTTTCACTCATTATCAGAATAACTCGGCTTGGGAGGGTTGGACCCGACATGTTTCGCATAGCGCTGTTTCAATTAGTAGATTGGAGATTTGGTTGTTGAGTTTTGCTGCTTGTGTGGCTAGGAGGCCATCATATAGTTTTTTCTGTTTGACTTCTTTGATTGGAGGGTACTTAAATGGGGTGTGGGTTTTCCTATGTCTAGTTGATGTAGTTTGGATGAGACGCTTGTTCAGGTAGATTAGGCTGTCGCCATTTATCGTTTTAAATAGTAGACAGTAGAATTTGAATAGCATTCTTGCCAGAATTGGAAGCCAGTGTGAATGCACCACTATTCATATGCCTCTAAAACTTTGTGCACGTATCACTGTAACCCATTCTGAGCTCCTGGGGAGGACTGGCTAGAAATCTAACTAACTAAACTGCCAAAAGTGCGTGCGCTAACCACACTCTAAAAATATTTTAAGTGCGTGTCAGAGGATGGAAAGTGGTCATACCTGCAGTAACATTAGTGCGGCTATATTACCATGAGACCTTAGCAAGAACTGCTGCAGAACGGGACCTAGGAGTAATCATTAGTGAAGATATGAAGACTGCCAATCAAGTAGAGAAAGCTTCATCCAAGGCTAGGCAAATGCTGGGTTGCATCCGAAGAAGTTTTGTCAGCCGGAAGCCCAAAGTTGTAATGCCATTGTACAGGTCCATGGTGAGACCTCATCTGGAATATTGTGTTCAATTTTGGAGGCCACATTATCAAAAGGATATGCTGAGAGTGGAGTCGGTTCAGTGAATGGCCACCAGGATGGTCTTAGGACTCAAGGATCTCCCGTATGAGGAACATCTAGGTAAGTTGCAGCTATAATCTCTTGAGGAACGCAGAGAGAGGGGAGACATGATAGAGACGTTCAAATATGTTACTGACCGTATTGAGGTAGAAGATGATATCTTTTTCCTTACAGGACCTACGGCAACAAGAGGGCATCCGTTGAAAATCCGGGGTGGGAGATTTCATAGCGAAGTATTTCTACACCGAAAGGGTGGTTGATTGTTGGATGGTCAGAAATTTGAGTTTTGTTGTGAATACTTTTCCTTTGATATTTATTCATTTGCACAGTTATAAACATTACTCTCTCCAAAGTGAACAGGGATTTTGAGCTTTGATAACCAACTGGAAAAACAGAACAGAGCCCTTAGATTTTTCGTTATTTGAATTTGCTAATATTGTTAGAATCACTTTCTAGAGAACTAGTGAGTCAGTGTAGGATCATCATCATCTCTGTTTACTCCATTGCCATCTACACATTTTGGTGCGAGTCTGTTCTGATACTCTCTCCAATATATTTATGGGATTATTTCTATCATTATCAGTTTTCAGGACGTAGTATTAGGTATATTGCTAGGGTGGTAATCTCTCTGAATATGGATAATTACCTGCCTGTATACAGTACTTATATTCTGTGGTATACTCAGCACATGATGAAGTCATGTATTGGCTGCAAAACACAAGGTAAATATTTATTTACAGTACAGCTATATATAAATCTTTTAGCATCAGATGTTAAAAAATAATGGGTTTAAGTTATAAATGATCCCCCTAATTCTATAAAATGTATTTATTATGCATTGGGTTAATTACATTTCTTCATAATCCATATAATTGCCTAAGCACTATAAATTATATATCAATATTATAAATGATATTGTGTGCTCAGAATAATTTGCCTCATCATTTATTATACAAATGAGAAGGCGACTGCTCATTCATTCATCGTACACTCAATTGTCTGAAACTGTCACTGGACCATTATTAGTATTATTTTACTTCTCTTCAGACAGTAATACTAAAGTGTGTGTGGTTAGAAACATAGAAACATAAAAAAAAGCAGCAGAAAAGGGCTATAGCCCACCAAGTCTGCCCATTCCAAGTATCCCCTCCCCTGAATTTACTCCCTTAAAAATCCCACGTGAGTATCCCATTTTCTCTTAAAATCCGTCACGCTGCTGGCCTTTATCACCTGGAGTGGGAGTCTGTTCCAATGATCCACTACTCTTTCGGTGAAGAAGTACTTCCTGGAGTCGCCATGAAACTTCCCTCCCCTGATCTTCAGCGGATGCCCTCTGGTGGTCGAGGGTCCCATGAGCCAGAAGATATCATCTTCTGACTCGATGCGTCCCGTGATATACTTATATGTTTCAATCATATCTCCCCGTTCTCTTCTTTCCTCAAGTGAGTACAGCCGCAATTTTTTAAATCTTTCTTCATACGTGAGATCCTTGAGCCCCAAGACCATCCTGGTGGCCATTCGCTGAACCGACTCGATCCTCAGCATGTCCTTTCGGTAGTGTGGTCTCCAAAACTGAACACAGTACTCCAAGTGAGGCCTCACCATGGCTCTGTACAACGGCATCATAACTTCAGGTCTCCTGCTGACGAAACCTCTGCGGATACACCCCATCATTTGTCTTGCCCTGGAGGAAGCCTTCTCCACTTGATTGGTAACCTTCATGTCCTCACTAATGATCACTCCTAGGTCGCGTTCCGCCGTGGTCCTAACCAAGGTCTTACCATTTAGTACATAAGTTCTACGCGGGTTTCTCTTACCCAGGTGCATTATCTTGCATTTTTTTAGCATTGAAGCCTAGCTGCCAAGTAGTTGACCATTGTTCCAGCAACAGTAGGTCGTGTGTCATATTATCAGGTAATAAGCTTTTGCCTACTATGTTGCAAAGTTTGGCATTGTCGGCGAACAGTGATACCCTTCCTCTAAGTCCTTGCGTCATATCTCTTATGAATAAGTTAAATAGAATCGGGCCCATTTTGATTGTCTGACACCATGTTCACAATTGAGTTATCATGAATATAACAACTGTCCCTAACCATAAGGGAGAACATAAGAACATTAGAATAACCTTACTGCGTCATACCAATGGTCCATCAAGCCAATAGCCCGTTCTCACGGTAGCCAATCCAGGTCACTAGTACCTGGCAAAAACCCAAAGAATAGCAACATTATATGCTACCGATCCAGTGCAAGTAGTGGCTTGCCCCATGTCTTTCCCAATAACAGAGTATGGACTTTTCCTTAAGGAATTTGTCCAAAACTTTCTTAAAACCAGCTACGCTATCTGCTTTTACCACAACCTCTGGTAATGTGTTCCAGAGCTTAACTATTCTCTGAGTGAAAAAAATATTTCCTCCTATTGGTTTTAAAAGTATTTCCCAGCAGTTTCATCGAGTATCCCCTAGTCTCTGTAATTTTTGACGGAATGAAAAATCGATCCACTTGTGCCCGTTCTACTCCACTCAGGAGGAGTGGCCTAGTGGTTAGAGCTACAACCTCAGCACCCTGAGGTTGTGGGTTCAAGCCCCATGATGCTCCTTGAGACCCTGGGCAAGTCACTCAGTCCTCTGTTGCACCCAGGTCCATTAGATGGATTGTGTGCCAGCAGGGGCAGTTAGAGAAAAATGCTTGTGTACCTGACTGTAAACTGCTTAGATAACCTCCACTGATAGGAGGTATATAAGTAACTAATAATAATACTACTGAATATAAACTGTATTAGTGTATCTTTGGCTATGCAATGCCAGCTTCATCAGGGTGGGTGTGGGGGCTCAAATCAAAATCTCCTTCAGCATGGCGATGTGCTGGAAAGAATTCATGGGTTGTTATCCATTCTATAAAAGGACGTTAACATTTAAGTGATAATTGAGCATGTACGTGTAAAGAAAACTGCCAGTTTAACAGGTAAATGCATACCGGAATAAACTAGATTATAGCAACACGGTTTATGCAGGTTTGCCACTTGTGCAAACTAAAAGGTTACAAACAGTTCAAAATGTTGATATAAAACTCCTATCTAATGTCCGTTTTTATGACTGTTACACCACTGCTTTATAACTTCAATTACGTTACAATGAGTCATACTCAGAGAATAGTTAAGCTCTGGAACGCATTGCCAGAGGTTGTGGTAAGAGCAGATAGCATAGCTGGTTTTAAGAAAAGGTTTGGGCAATTTCTTGGAGGAAAAGTCCATAGTCTGTTATTGAGAAAGACATGGGAGAAGCCACTGCTTGCCCTGGATCGGTAGCATGGAATATTGCTACTCCTTGGGTTTTGGCCAGGTACTAGTGACCTGGATTGGCCACCGTGAGAACGGGCTATTGGGCTTGAGAAAACAAAAAAAACTCTGTAGAGTGACGATGTTCCTAAATGGACTTTATATGAAAGTGTCAAAGTTCCAAAGATACACTGAAATCATCCACATAAAATAAATTCATCCACATAAAAGCCTTAAAGGACCTAGTCCGCTAGGGATACAGGACCCAACACGGTCCGCGTTTTGACAAAAAGTCTTCTTAGGGGTCCCTGGGGGTCCTATAAAGGTGAGTACATGGGAAACAATTGTGTGGTGAGCCGGAAGTGAGACTTAGCTCACAGAGCCCTTTGGGAAATGATACCAGCCTACTTCCTTAAAACCTTCTCCCTTTATACACCTAACAGAGTTCTTTGATTGGCGGAAGGTTTTAGATTGACCACTCCCTCACCATCTATGGCTCACTGGGCAGTTACCAGAAACAGAGCCTTCTTCTCTTTAGCTCTCTCTCTCTATGGAATAACCTTCTGTTACACATCCGAAGTGAGCTTAGTTTTTAAAAAAATTTAAGGTAAAGTTAAAAACTTTCTACTTCAAACAGGCTTTTGAGGAATTTTCCCCTTCCCTTAGTTTGCCACAAAACTAATTTGACTATGTAAGGCCTCTATTGGGCTTTCTGTGCAGACTTTTTAAATTGAGATTTGATTTGACGTTGCAATTATTTTATCTTCTCTGTTCTACCTTCCATCTAATTTATGGAGCTCATTTACATTTTCAGTTTTATGTACATTCCTTTATTTGTAAACTGCTTAGATTAGTCAATGCCAGAGCGGTATATCAAATTCATAATAAATGTAAACACCTACTGTTAAGTAGCAGCAAAACACCTGAACACTATTTTCTTATGGATGTATGTAAGTGGTACAGTATACAGCCTTATTTTATAAAAAGCCCTAAAAATTGGGCACACAAATTTACGGTCACTTCCAATTTCCATGTGCAATTTCATTGAATAATGTGCCAATTAGCACTGATAATTGGGATCGTAACAAGAAATTATTGGTACTAACTGTAATTAATTAAAAATTTCACACACATTTTTAGGCATGGGATCTATGTATACATTTAGGTCTGGATTTTGTATAGGACAGCTGGCCTCAGAAGCTGACGGGCGGCCTATATAGAAACAGGCCTAGGACTGCCTAAAATAAACCCAATTCTATAACCGATGTCCATGTTACAGACGCTGGACAGACAACTGGGTTATTGTAGACGTGGTTGCTACACTTATCGTGGCAAGGGATCTCCCTGCTGTGATAAGTATAGTGGCTGTGGCCGCCAGACCCCCACCCCCCAAATGAACATGGCAGGAGGATGCCAAATCCTTCCTGCCCAGAACCCCCCTCCCCCTGAAGATTACTGGCAGGAGGATGCCCAATCCCTCCTGCTGGAATACCCCCCTGAAGATCATTGGCAGGAGGGTGTCCAATCCCTCCTGTGGGAATACCTCCCCCCCGAAGATTGCCGGCAGGAGGGTGCCCAATCCCTCCTGCCGGAACATCCCCCATCCCCCTGAAAATCACTGGCTGGAGGGTGCTAATCCCTCCTGCTAGAATACCCCCCTCCCCCGAAGATCGCCGGCAGTCGGGTGCCCAATCCCTTCTACGGAACCCCCCCGAAGATCACAGACCCCCCCCACTAACCTTTAAAGATGGCCGGCAGGGTCTCCCCACTGGCTGACAGGCCTGCCTCCGTCAGAATGAGGCGGGCTTGCCCCTTCCCAGTGCATTGTGGGATGCACCAGGGAGGGGACTAAGGCCTGATTGGCCCAGGTGCCTAAGGCCCTTCCTGTGAGCACTTTCCTTGCAGTTTTGTGACAATTGTTCCTTGCAGTTTTGTTCCTATGTTCAAATGCATGAAAAGCAAACAAACATAACAAAAAATATTCTACTTTATATAAAGAGATGGACCTGAAAGATAACATTTGTACTTATATTTGCTGGTTTCTTGTTATACCACTTTTTTCATACACATCAAAACAATTTGTAATAGGAAACATTAAAATATAGGAGTGAAATAGAAAAAGACAGATATGATATACTGTAGATTAACTTGACACAAAAGGACACTGACAATGAGGGTGAGAAGTGAACAAGAAAGGAAAGATGTACCACACTCAAGTTCATTCTAGGACTCTCCAGCAGAAGATGAGCTTTTTAACTCAAGCTTATGCAAGTAGCCATGCATTCAGACCTGACTTAAACGCAGAGATGATTATTTTCTGATCATACATATAGAGATAAAGAAGCACTGAATTCCACAACAGCGGGGCCTGCTAATGATAGGTGTGATTGCAGTAGTTTGAATGCATGTGTACAAAGCTAGCCCCGACAGTGGTACTTGTAAGAGGGATGTATGGCCATTTGTATATGGGGTGGGGGGTATACAGAGTGGTATTTTTATAATGTGTTAAAAATGCTATACAGTTTATATAGAGGCCTTTTTACTCAAGTGTGGCAAAAAGTGGCCTTAGTTTGTCCTTGACACAGGTCATTATTTTGTGCTAATGCCATTTGGACTACAGGCTAAAATGACAGCATGTTCTACTTTCTTATTAATGGCCATGTGCTAATTTTTTCATTAGCATATGAGCCCCTACTGCAATCTATTTTGTAGTGTGGGGGTGGGGGGGGGGGGTAAGGGCTCACATTATAACCTTACACTACTTGGTTAGCACACAGCAATGCAGCTGTAACCGATTTAAAGCAAAACAAACAAATTTTCCAGCCCCGATCCGTTATCAGTGTTAACACATAAATTCTATTTTTTTTAGCGTGTGGGTGTTGCATGCCAAAAATTACCATGGGATGCCTGAGTGTTTCCTGCACTAGGCCCTTTTTTGTTGTAGTAAGCATGTATTACTGTTACCTGCAGCTTAGTAAAATGATCCCATACTAGGAAGAAATGATGTTAATGTCACCTTTCAATAGAAAATTGCCATCTGAGGCAGTATAAATTGTCATTTCACTGTCTCTCTAAAAGCAGCTAGACATTATTGCCAGTCTTCTTAAATCTTTTTCCTGAATTTACTTGGTTTCCATTCCAAAGGAACTGGAAAGATTAAAAGAAGTGTGTGTCAGGAGCCATGATTTTCCATGGCAAGGAAAATAAGTCAGTTTTCCTTCTCTAACATATTAATGGCAACCATCCAGGCAAATCAAACAAAGACTGATCACTGTCATTGTGTTCCCTAGTGTGACATATGGCTGCGAGACATGGATACTTATGAGAGCAGATAGAAGAAAAATTGACGCCTTCAAGCTGTGATTCTGGAGAAGACTTCTACGAATCCCAAGGACAGCTAGGATGACCAACAAAGATGTTCTTGATCATATAAACCCAGAGTTGTCCATGGAAGGCAAGATTACCAGACAGAAACCGACCTATTTTGGACATGTGATGAGGGTGAATTCACTAGAAAGAAAGCGAACAGAATGCTGGGCATTATCAAAAAAGGTATCACTACCAGAACGAAGGAGGTCATCCTGCCATTGTATCGAGCAATGGTGCGACCACATCTGGAATACTGTGTCCAATACTGGTCGCCGTACCTTAGGAAAGACATGGCGATACTTGAGAGGGTCCAGAGGAGAGCAACTAGGATGATAAAGGGAATGGAGAACCTTTCATATGCCGAAAGGTTGGACAAACTGGGGCTCTTTACCCTGGAAAAGCGGAGACTGAGAGGAGACATGATACAGACATATAAAATCATGAAAGGCATAGAGAGGGTGGATAGGGACAGATTCTTCAGACTAGCGGGGACAACAAAAACAAGAGGTCACTCAGAAAAACTGAGAGGGGACAGATTCAAAACGAATGCAAGGAAGTTTTTCTTCACTCAGAGGGTGGTGGACACCTGGAACACGCTTCCAAAGGAGGTAATAGGACAGAGTACAATACTGGGTTTCAAAAAGGGACTGGATGACTTCCTGAAAGAGAAGGGGATTACAGGGTATAGATAGAAGGTTACACTACAGGACAAAAGCGAAAAGCATATGTGAGTTTTAGGGTAGGAGCACTATCAGGTCCTGGACCTGAGGGGCCGCCGCGTGAGCGGACTGCCGGGCACGATGGACCTCCGGTCTGACCTGACAGAGGCAAGTCTTATGTTCTTATGTTCTTACTACTCAGAATGGTCAGTAGTAAAGGAAGCAGGAGAGACCAAAAGCCCGTTGGCTGGATACCATAAAAAAATGACACGGGAATGAACATCAAGCAATTGAAAGAAGCCATGGAAAATGGAAGCATGGTGAGGACTGGCCTACAGAGTATCCAAGGGTTGGACATGACTGAATGGATAGTAATAATAGTAGTATTCAGGGAAAATGGAAGGTCAGTAGAGTTTATGTCTGCTCTGGGCTGCTGTAAATATTTTCAGCTTAGAGGCTTCTAGGAAGCATATAAAGCCCATATATCAAATTAGGAGGGGAGAGATTAACTTGATGGAGATAAACTGATCTGTATGCTGGCAAATATTGTCTAAAACAGGGGTGGGAAACTAAGGTCTTCAAGGGCCACAAATTAGTCAAGTTTTAAATATTTCCACAATGAATATGCATGAGATTTATTTAAATACAATGGAAGCAGAACATGCAAATCAATCTCATCCATATTCACTGTGGACATCTTGAAAATTTGGCAGGGTGTTGTTCCTCAAGAACTGTCGATGCGCATTCCAGATCTAAAAGGTCAAGATCTTCTGGAGTAGAATCAATCTTGATATTCCCTCTTCTTTACTTAGGTTCAGCTTAATCTATGGACAAGGTAAAGTTCTGGTTCAGGGTGCCAGTAAAAAATGATGCCAAATGCCTGGGCCAATGACAACCTAAAGGGCCAGTGACAAGCCTGTGTTCTTTTTTCCCCTTCTCTCTCACTTCAGATCTAGAACATCTCCCCTCCTCCTGTCTCAAGTCCAGCACCTCTTCCTTGGCCTCCCTCAAGATCCCCAGACCAATAAACCTGTTCTTCACCAGCAGCAGCAATGGCAACATGATGCCTGAGTTGAGCTGGATTCTTCCCTCTACAGCGTCCAGCTTCTCTTGACGTAACTTCCTTTTTATGCACAGGTGGGATGCTGTAGAGGGAAGACACTGGCTCAGTTTGGGGAGTGGGTTATCACTTCTGCTGCCAGTGAAGAACAAGTTTACTGGTCTGGAGGTGCTTAGGGAGGCCAAGGAACAAGCACTGGCAAAGAAAGATTTGCTGGACCGTGGGTGGTGAGGGAAGACGAGGCAGAGATGCTGAATTCGCAGGATTGGGGGGAAGGGGGAGGCACTGAACCTGTGTGTGGAAGGGGACAACAGAGATTTCAACCCTTGGGTGAGGGAACAGGGGAGGGTAAAATGTCAGACCATGGGAGGTGGAGAGAGGGGTTAGAGAAAAAAAGAGGAGGACATGTCAGAATGTGGGGTGTAGGGAGAGAAGAAATAGTAGACAATGGAGGAAAGAGAGATACTTGACTACAAGAGAAAGGGCGTGGCGGAGGCGTAAAAACAAAAATTGGTCCAGGATGCCACAGTCTCTGTTTTTACTGTAACCTCATTATGAATCATATCACATCCTTGCTGTAGATTCCTGTTTTCCTAAAGCTATAATTCTTCATATAATTATGCACAGTCTAATTAAAACAATGACTAATACTCAGCATTTCAATAGCGTCCCAATCAGAAATATTGCTCAAGCTAAATGAAAAGTAATGAAAGTGTGCCTGAATTTAAAACCGAAGTCACTGTCTACTTGAATTAGTCACAATAATTTTTTTTTTTTTTTTTTGCTTTTGATGGCAATGCACCCACACTCTATTTTATGAATAGAAAAAACACAGGAATTATAATCTCTTACCAATTATTTCAAGATGACAAAGCTATTGAATGTTTATAGGTTTAAAGTCTAATTGAATTCTGCTTGCCTAGCTGGTTCATAATAGATTATTAAAATAGGACACATTGATTAATATTTAGGGCTGCAACCTGAAAGCTATTAAAAGCTAACAACGAACAGTTTATACAAGTTTTTCATTTGTTTCAGCAGTAAGCACAATGGATTCAATTCACCCCACTCTGGACCTTAGAAATATGTGAGAGCAGATGCTGTTTGCTGCGTTCAGTGAATTAAAAATAACAACATCCTATATTAAAAGAGCATTGGCTCCGAGCCTCTACAAATCTCTCTAAAACTGAATGAACCCTCTTTGCAATTGTTTTAGACAATTGCCTTCTCTGAATCATTATCACCTTCTTTGAAACATGTGTCATCTTTGTAATTTTCTTTCTTTCCTGACCACATCAGAGGCATACCTCAACATATGAATAGTGGTGCATTCACACTGGCTTCCAATTCCGGCAAGAATACTATTCAAATTCTACTGTCTACTTTTTTTAAACCATAAACGGTGACAGCCCAAACTACCTGAACAACCGTCTCATCCAAACGACATCAACTAAACATAGGAAAACCCACACTCCATTCATGCACCCTCCAATCAAAAGAAGTCAAACGGAAAAAACTGTATGATGGCCTCCTAGCCACACAAGCAGCAAAACTCGACAACCAAATCTCCAATCTACTAATTATGACCCCGGACTACAAAACATTCAGAAAAGAAATTCCTGCAAACGACTTAATACCGCTAGCTCCTTCACACTTCCCAATACCTTGCCGATTCCCCAAAGCAACCTCATCTACTCCATATCTCCACTAGAAATTACCAGATATCTTCTTCATGTAATATATTTTTTGTAATTCTTTTGTAATCTGCCTTGAACCGCAAGGCAATGGCGGAATAGAAATCTCTAATGTAATGTAATGATATGGAAAGTTACTCTACAGATTGAAGGAAGTATATTAAAGAATGTTTTGATTGATATTTGGGTTGTTACTTGTCCACTTTTTTCTAATACTGTTGTCTTAGCTTTCCACTGTTTGATAAAAGAGCTTTGTAATTTAAGGGGGTGGGGTGGGGAGAATTCATCAAGGGATGCTAACAGCATTTTGACTGATATAAACTCAAAATAAGGGCTGGAAACCAAGAAATACTTGCACACACTATCCCACTAGAAAGCCAGCTAAAACACTCAATAGAAATCAATGGGTATAATGAATAATGAAATACAGTTGTCAGTAATATTTGTGTGAGAAAATATTTATCCGTACTGAGAAGGGAATATTCATCAAGGGGCACTAACTGATTTAGGGGTCCTTTTACTAAGGCGCGCTAGCCGTTTTAGCGTGCGCTAAATACATTATATTCTACTAGTCTTTAAGCCCATTACATTAACGGGTGCTAGGATAGATGTGTCTGTCTGTCTGTGTTTCTTTATCTCTCTCTCCTTGACCGCTGTCTGTGTCCTTCTGTCTCCCCCCCTCCCCCCCGAGCAAAGCTGTGTACCCCCAGCACACCTCCCCCCCAAAGCAGCCCCTTTCCCTCTCCCTATCTCTCCATGGCCCCTTCTGTCTCCCCCAGCACACCCCTCCCCCAAAGCAGCCCCCTTTCCCTCTCCCTGTCTCTCCATGGCCCCTCGTCTTCCCCCCAGAGTAAAACTGTCTGTCCCCAGCACATCTCCCCCCAAAGCAGCCCCCTTTCCCTCTCCCTATCTCTCCATGGCCCCTTCTGTCTCCCCTCAGCACACCCCTCCCCCAAGAGCAGCCCCCTTTCCCTCTCCCTCTGGCCCCCTGAATTAATCCCCCTGCTTACCCTCCCTCCATCCCGGCGTCTTCTGGCCTGCTCCTCTTCAAAGCAAGCCGCGATCGTGGTGGCCGGCCCCAACCCGGAAGCATGTTCCCCCCGATGCGATCCCATGCGTCAGAGGGAACGTGCCACCGAGGCTGGAAAGCGGCCCGCGAGGCCCGCCAAAGCCGGCCACGATCGCAGGCTGCCCCGAAGAGGAGGATCAGCGGCAGCAGCGGTGAGCGGGGGCGGGAGGTATGTTCCAGCTTGCTTCGGGTTGGTGAGGTGAGGGCGGGAGGTGTGTTGAGCTTGCTTCGGGTTGGTGAGGGCGGGAGGAGGGGAGTGGCCAGAGTAATCCCTGGCTGGGTTCTAAAATGGAACACGGCCATGAATCACACACCACAGCGGCAGTAATCACGCTTTTTTAAAAGTGCATGCCACACTAACGTTTTACTATATAGGATGGACGCGTTAGCAATTAGCGCATGCTAATATTTAGTGTGCGCTAAAATGGCTAGCGCTCCTTAGTAAAAATGACCTCCTTAGTGAGAGCTAAATGCTAAGATGCCCATAGGAATGTAATGTGCATATCTGAAAAGGAGGGTGCCAAAAAGTTACACATGGATTTACAGAATATGGCAGTGGTTCCCAAACCTGGTTCTGGAAGAACCTCAGCCAGTCAGGTTTTCAGGTTATCCACAAAGAATATTCATGAGAGAGATTTGCCTGCACCACCTCCATTGCATGCAAATCTCTCTCATGAATATTTGTGGTCTATATCCTGAAAATCCAGCTGGCTGGAATGCCTCAAGGCCATTATAGAGATGGCTTGGGGAAATCCAATGCTTATTTCTAGAATAAGAACCATAGTTTACTACTTGGGATCTAGCTAGGTACTTGGGACCTAGGTTGGCCACTGTTGGAAACAGTATACTAGGCTTGATGGATCTTCGGTCTATCCCAGTATGGCAATTCTTATGCTCTTATGTGAGCCAAGTATAGGATAATCAAGCCATTGTGATATCACTGATGAGGCTGGCTCTTAAGCATTGGTGGAGTGAGGCTTTATAATATCACAATCTCAGCTCTGGAATGTTGCTACTCTTTGGGTTTCTGACAGGTACTTGGGACCTGGGTTGGCCACTATTGGAAACAGGATACCTGGCTTAATGGACCTTTGGTCTGTCCTAGTATGGCAATTTTTATGTTCTTAATTCTTAAGGTCCTGACCTCCAAAAGTAAAGAATACTTTGGGGCCCTTTTTACTAAAGTGTGTTAGATTTTGCATTTAACACAATCTAATGCATGAAATTAACATTTGGCGGCTGCAAAACTAATGCAGTTCCTAGTAGAGAGTGTGTCCAGAATATAATCTGCAGTTATTGCAGTAAAATTCCCATTATAACTAACAAATCAATTCTGGAAGAGATCAAACTGGCTATGTCACTTGAAGCCCAAATGATGAAGTTACGACTGTCTTATTTTGATCACACCATCAGAAGAGAGATCACTGGAGAAGGACATTATGTTTGGGAAGATTGAAGGAACCAGGCAAAGAGGGTGACATGCAAGAAGATGGCTGGACACATTGAAAACAACCATGGGGATGATGCTGGAGGATCTTTCCGGACTAGAACAAAACCAATTTCTTTTTAGATCCACAATTCATCAGATCACTAGGCGTCGGAAAGGGGGAAGCCACAGGGGCCATGGCCTCCTCAAAAATTCTTGGTCACTTTTTTTGGGGGGGGGGGCTTTTATCTTTATATGAAAGATTATTTTATTGATGTTGCAGACCAAGGGAGGTGGATCCAGAACATACGAAGGAGAGTTGTGAGCGCCTTTGGGAGGACAGGCTAAAAAAATTGAATAGATTTGTTATGCCATTATTTATATCACTTCAGTGGCTGGCAATCACATTCCTAGGTAAAATTTAAAATTCTTGCCTGCCCTAACCTTTATGGCTTTGAAGGAAATTAGCCCAATCTATGCAGAGGCACGGATCATAACTCGAGCATCTAAATATGAGCATATTACACAAATTTTGTGTAGTTTGCATTGGCTACCTGTTACTCGGCGTATTGAGTTTAAGATTTTGAGTCTGATTTTTAAGGTTTTGAGAAACAAATGCCCTGTAATTCTAAGTTCACTGCTCTCCAATTATCAACCAAAGAGCATTGCGGTCTGAAAATCAGTTGAATCTCAAAATTCCGTCATTGAGCTTGGTGAGACAAGTAAGAATTCAACAGTCTGGTGTCAGTGCAGGGTACAACTCTGTGGAATTCACTGCCAATTGAGATTAAACAGTCTTCCACCGTGATGCAATTTAGAAGTGTAAACACACTGATATTTGAGAGTGAATTTAAGTAAGTTCTTTTTGTTATTGCAGGTGAACTCCTGGTTTGCTGTGTTTTTGCAAAATGTCTAGTGCAGGGGTCTGCAACCTTTAAGACATAAAGAGCCACTTGGACCCGTTTTCGAAAAGAAAAAAAAACTTGGAGCCGCAAAACCATTATAAAACAAATCTAACACTGCATATATTGTTTCTTATCTTAATGCTATATACAGGATCACTAAATTGAAAATAAAATCATTTTTCCTACCTTTGCTATTTGGTGATTTCATGAGTCTCTGGTTGCACTTTCTTCTTCTGACTGTTCATCCAATCTTTCTTCCTTTCTTTCAGCCTCCTGTATGTTTCCTCTCCTCCAGACCTCATTCTCTCCCCCAACTTTTTCTTTCTGTCTCCCTGTTCCCCCTTCTTTCTGTCTCCGTGCCGTCCCCCAAGCCACTCGGTTTGCTGCCACCGCAATCGGGGAACAGCCCCCAAGCCACCGCCGTCCCAAGCTTTCCCTGCAGAAGTGTTGCGCTGACCAGCATTCCGCTCCCTGACGTCAATTCTGACGTAGGAGAGGAAGTTCCGGGCCAACAAGGCATTTCTCCTCATTCCATCCAGCCTGAGCCCCATCTCTCCTTGATTCAGCATTTCCCTTCTGTGTCTGTCAGAATTACCATTCCACCTATTTTCCAGCATCACCCTTCTTTGTGTCCATCTCACCTATATCCCTATCTCACCACTTTTTCAGAATCTTCATTTGTCTCTGTCCTTATCTTTACGCCATGTTCACCATTTGCCCTTTCAATGTCTTTATCTCCCCCCACACACTTTTTCAGCATTACTTCTATGTCTCTATTTCACCTCCTCTTCATGTTCCCTCTGTATCTCTATCCTTATTCAGTAGGTCCTGCTTACTCTTTCTCTTCTTTGTGTCACTATCTCCATTTTCAGCTTTCCCCCCTTTTCCTTTGTTACTGCACCCTGTAGCTAGAATCTTTCCACCCTCCCTCCACTCCGGCCCAGCCCAGTATGAAATATTTCCTTTTGTTTCCCTCCCCTCTCTCTTCTCCTCCCTCACCCACGAGTCCTGCATCTGGCCCTCTCCCTTCTACCTGCACCTGGCAACACCCCCCTGCTCCGCGGCTCTCTTCAGCAACTCGTCAGCAGCAGTGATCAAGACAAGCTGCCGACATCGAGGCCTTCCCTCTACGAGTCCCGCCTTTGTGGAAAAAGGAAGTTGAAACAAGCGGAACTCGCAGAGGGTAGGCCCCGACGTCAGAAGCTGCTGCTGAGTTGCCGAAGAGAGCCGCGGAGCAGGGGATGTGGCCGGAAGCAGGTAGAAGGGAGAAGGGAGAGGGATATAGGAAGGCTGTAGATCTCCGGAGCATGACACCGACCCCGGCCAGGATGACTTCTTTTTCAGGCACCTTACAAGTCCAGTGTCGCGGGGGAAATAGCCATGCTGAGCAGTGAGCTCAGCACTACACAGATGAAAGCCTTGCTTGCTGATTGGTCCGGCGGGGCGGGGCCGCCGGACCAATCAGCAAGCAAGGCTTTCATCTGTGTATGTGCTGAGCTCACTGCTCAGCATGGCTATTTCCCGCCGCGACGCCGGACTTTAGCTGCATGCCTGCGTGACACACTACCGGAGCCGCAGCAAAGGTGGAAAAGAGCCGCATGCGGCTCTGGAGCCGCAGGTTGCCGACCCCCGGTCTAGTGAATAGAGTAGTAGAGTATAATATTTTGTATGCTGATTGTAAACTGCTTAGAATTGTAAGCGGTATATAAATTTTTTAAATAAATAAAAATTTCTCATTTTGCTCCAACTTCAGCAGAGTTTGTAATGCTCCTTATCAAGATGAACCATATACTCCTAGGTGCTTCTAAAAAGACCATTTCAGCCGATGCCTATTTGCAATACAAAAACAAAAACAAAAAAAATCATTTGGCTAGACCAGTGAAAGATCACAATAACAGCCTTAATAAATTGTCTGCCAACCCTGAAAATGTGAGAAGACAAAATACATCATTGTACCTCAGCTGGGGTAGATAATACACAAGGAATTAATGAGACTTTAAGGATACTGAGTATGGATTTTGTGAAAAAATGAACAAGTTCACATTGAGCATGTCTGCAACGTAAAGTTCAAGATGTCAAGGAAGAAAGAAAAGTTGACAAGCAGCTGCCAGCCACTGAATCAGCCAAAGGGTCAAAGCATTAATAAACTGAATCACAATGATTTTTGTAGCACCGTGAGAAACTGGAAAGACTCAGCATCCACTTTTTCATCCTATAAAAAATGTACTGGGAATAAGTTTCAGTATCAACCTTTAACAAAGTTATGTGCTGCATGAAAAAAAGATTTTGCATAATGCGTGGTTAGTATATACATATCATATAATATGTATATACTATATAATATATCATATAATATACTATATCATATATCATATAATATATATATATATATATATAATGTAGCTATGCCAAAAAAAAAAAAAGTATAACTTCGCTGTAATGTACAGTCTCTTCATCTGTTAACCGCATAGAACTTCCATGGTAATGCGGTATACAAAAATAAAGTTATTATTATTATTATATAATAATGAAGCTAAATACTTTTTATTATTATAAATCATTATCACTAAAATAAATATCTTCATTCAAATATATTAACCATACCCTCAGATAATAAAGTACATGAAGGGGCATAATAAAAAAAAATCTAAGTCTCCTTTTGGTCTAAGGCCCTAAACGCTGAAAGTAGCAGCAGGGAAATGTCCATTCTCAAAAAAAACGTCCAAAATGAGATTATTTTTGAGAATGGCCTACCTCTACATTCAGCAGTTTAAACGTCCAGACCACCACTACATCTAAACTTACAACACATTATCAACCAAAAAATAGCCTAAGTCCCAAACACCCAAAACAAGACCTTTTAGGCGAAGGAGGGGCCAGTCCTTCGCCTAAAAGTTGGATTCTGTAACTGGCATCTGTCAAAAACAACACCGGTTACAGAATCCACCCCCCTTCCCCCGCAACGAGCACGGCAGGAGAAATGGCTCATCTCCCCTGCCGCGATCCCCCCCACACCCCGAACTGCTGCGACCCACAGCAGGAGAGATGCCCAATCTCTCTTGTCGCGGTTCGTGGCAGTTCGGGGAGGGGTGATTGCGATTGCAGCAGGGGCCTTAGGCACGGCAGTTAGGGGGGGGAGGATCGCGATTGCGGCAGGGGAGATGAGGCATCTCTCCTGCTGTAATCGTTGCAGTGGGGGTGGGTGGGCAGGTTGCCGGAGCCGCTGAGCTGATTGCGGCAGCCGTGATCAGCTCAGCGGCCCCTTTTCGGAACTTATACCTGTTTTAACTTGGTCTAAGTCAAAATGTATAAGTTCCGACTAGGCAACCTGTTAAAGGTTTTGGTTATACTTGCTATACAACTAAGTCTAGGTTGTCCCACCTCCTGCCCTTTCCCCTCCTCTATAAACCTCTTTTTGCTCTAGGCGTTTAGAAGCAGGGGGAAAGGCCTAAGCTGGTTTTAGATACGTCTAAAACCAGCTTTGATTATCGGTACTTGGATGATCTGGTATTTTTGATTGTTCAAGAAACGATTTAGGCCAATTTTTGGACTTTTTTTTTTTATTATGAGCCCCATAGAGCCTGAAGTAACCTCCCCGCTCCACTGGTGAGGCTCCAAAGAATAAATTACACAGATAAGAAAATAAGAACATAAGCAGTGCCACTGCTGGGTCATCATGCCCAGCAGTCCGCTCACGCGGTGGCCCATCAGGTCCAGGACCTGTATAGTAATCCTCTATCTAAACCTTTCTATCCCCTTTTCTTTCAGGAAATTGTCTAATCCCTTCTTGAACCCCAATACCGTACTCTGTCCTATCACACCCTCTGGAAGCGCATTCCAGGTGTCCACCACCCTCTGGGTAAAGAAGAACTTCCTAGCATTGGTTCTGAATCTGTCCCCTTTTAACTTTTCCGAATGCTCTCTTGTTCTTGTAGTTTTTGAAAGTTTGAAGAATCTGTCCCTCTCCACTTTCTCTATGCCCTTCATGATCTTGTAAGTCTCCATCATGTCCCCTCTAAGTCTCCGCTTTTCTAGGGAAAAGAGCCCCAGTTTCTCTAATCTTTCAGCATATGAAAGGTTTTCCATACCTTTTATCAATCGTGTCGCTCTTTTTTGAACCCTCTCGAGTATCGACATACCCTTCTTAAGGTACGGCAACCAATATTGGATGCAGTACTCCAGATGCAGGCGCACCATCGCCCGATACAACAGCAGGATAACTTCTTTCGTTCTGGTTGTAATGCCTTTCTTGATAGTACCTAGCATTCTATTCGCCTTCTTAGAAGCCGCTGCACACTGTGCCGACGGCTTCATTGTCTTGTCCACTATTACCCCCAAGTCCTTTTCTTAGGTACTTTCACCCATTGCCAGCCCTCCCATCGTATAGCTGTACCTCGTGTTTCTGTTTCCTACATGCAAGACTGTACATTTCTCTACATTAAACTTCATCTGCCATCTCGTCGCCCATTCTCCTAGTTTGTTCAGGTCCCTTTGTAAATCTTCGCAGTCCTCTTTAGTCCTAACTCCACTAAATAGTTTGGTGTCGTCTGTGAATTTTATTATTTCACACTTCGTCCCTGTTTCTAGATCATTTATAAATACATTGAACAGCAGCGGTCTGAGTACTGACCCCTGTGGAACATCACTCCTGACCCTCCTCCAGTCCGAGTAGTGGCCCTTCATTCCTACCCTTTGCTTTCTACCCGCCAACCAATTTTTGATCCATCTGTGTACGTCTTCTTCCACCCCATGGTTCTTCAGTTTCCATAGTAGGCGTTTATGAGTTACCTTGTCAAAGGCTTTTTGGAAATCTAAGTATACGATGACTATGGGGTCCCCTTTGTCCATCCGTTTGTTTATTCCTTCGAAGAAGTGGAATAAGTTTGTTAGGCACGATCTTCCCTTGCAGAAGCCATGTTGGCTTGGTTTCATCAGTTTATTCCTTTCTAGATGCTCATTGATGCTGTCTTTTATTAGCGCTTCCACCATCTTCCCTGGAACCGAAGTCAAACTCACCGGTCTGTAGTTCCCCGGGTCACCTCTCGACCCTTTTTTAAAGATGGGCGTAACATTAGCTATTTTCCAATCCTCCGGGATCATGCTTGTTTATGACTTTTGTCTTATGGTTTTTAAGATCTTTTTGCACTTTATTATTCCCTGTGTCTTTGGGGAGGTTACTGCGTGACTCTATGCAATTTATTATCCGATTGTATGGTTAATATATTTGAATGAAGATATTTATTTTAGTGATAATGATTTATAATAATAAAAAATATTGAATTGTGTAAAAAAATATGAGTATTTAGGTTCATTATTATATGATTTGTTCAAATTTATGTTTGAAGCTTTGTTTTTTGGTTATATTGTTTCACAGTATTTTGTGTTTGGCTAGTATACTGTATACATATGAAATTTTATTGCCACTATTGACAAAAGTGAATACAGTGCAAAGTTTTGCAGAGGAAATTTCTTGAAAGCACTTTAATGCTACTGTCAGAAGGTCATTAGCTTCAGGGACATCAAATCATTTAAAACTGACAGTGTCACTGTAAATTGTCTTGGGGGTCCTGGGGCCAAAGGACTATGAGTTATCCTCCCAGAAAGCAAATAGAATGTTAAGGATTATTGGAAAAGGGATAGAGACAAAACTGAGAATATCAATATAACTCTATTCTTACTCTGGTGTATTCTGTGCCGTTCTGCTTGTTCCATTTATAAATAGGAAGAGCATAATTAGAAAAGGCTCAGAGAAGGACTTTGAAAATAATAAAGGGGACAGAATACCTCTCTTTTGAAGGTTACAACAGATTTGGACTCTTCAGCTTGAAAAAAGACGATTGATAGATCGCCAGTACTCATTCTCTCCAATAAGTCAAACTTAGTCTTCCAGTGTGGTAAAAATTAAAAAGAAATTCTTATTAATCCAATCTTACATCCATGATAAAGCTACAACTAGAATATGCTGACGTCCTTCCAGTCTACCCTCTCACTTGCCAAACAAGACTACTACAACCATTTAGTGCCAACCCTCGCCGTCTCTTTGCCACACTTGACTCTCTACTCAAAGTGCCCCCACCTCCCATCCCCTCCTCATTCTCCCCCCAGATGATGACAGAGTTCTTCCGCGACAAGATTCACAAAATCCACCTTGAATTTTCAACAATGTTGCCTCTCCCACTGCCTCATCCGACTATCTACTCTGTCGACTCCATTCAGCAACCCTTATGACCCTTTCTTCCTTTTCTGAAGTTACGGAAGAGGAAACTGCTCATCTTCCCTCCTCCAAACCCACCACCTGTTCCTTTGATCTGATTCCTACCTGCCTACTCAGATCCATCGCTCCCACAGTAATCCCTCCCATCTGTTACATCCTCAACCTTTTGCTCTCCACTGCTACAGTTCTTGATGTCTTCAAACATGCTGTAGTTACACCTCTCTTTAAAAAGTCATCGCTAGACCCTACATCCCCCTCCAACTACTGCCCTATCTCCCTCCTCCCCTTCCTATCCAAACTACTCAAACGTGCTGTTCACCGCCATTGCCTGGACTTAATTTCTTCTCATAATATTCTTGACCCGCTTCAATCAGGCTTTCTGCCTCTCCACTCTACAAAAACTGCCCTTGCTAAAGTCTCTAACGACCTGTTCCTGGTCAAATCCAATGGACTCTACTCTATCCTCATTCTTCTTGATCTATCCGCTACTTTCGACACTGTTGATCACCACCTCCTTCTCAACACATTATCCTTGCTGGGATTCCAGGGTTCTGCTCTCTCCTGGTTTTCTTCCTATCTCTCTCATCGTAACTTAAGCGTATGTTACGCCTCTGCCGCCATCCCGCTGTCTATTGGTGTACCCCAAGGCTCTGTCCTGGGCCCTCTCCTCTTTTCCATATATGCCCGCTCTCTTGGTACATTGATCTCCTCTCATGGTTTTCAATATCACCTCTATGCTGATGACTCTCAGTTCTACCTCTCCACACCAGATATCTCTACGGGAATTCAGGCCCGAACATCAGCCTGCCTGTCTGACATTGCTTCTTGGATGATTCGCCACCATCTCAAACTGAATATGGCTAAAACTGAACTCCTTATCTTTCTACCTAAACTCACCTCCCCCCTCTCATTGGTTCTCTATTTCTGTGTATAACACTATCTTCCTCCCTGTCTTGTTAGCTCGCAACCTTGGGGTAATCTTTGACTCCTTGCTCTCCTCTGCTCAGACTGCCAAATCCTGTCACTTCCTCCTCTATAATATTACCAAAATCCATCCTCTTCTCTCTGAACACACGACCAAAACCCTTATCCATGCTCTTATCACCTCGCGCTTAGACTACTGCATCGTACTTCTCTCGGGCCTCCCACACACCTGTCTCTTGCCTTTTCAATCCGTTAAAAATTCTGCTGCACGACTCATATTCCGTGAGAGCTGCTAGTCTCAAATTACCCCTCTCCTCAAGTCACTTCATTGGCTCCCCATCCATTTCCGAATAGTTTAAACTCCTCTTACTGACTTGGAAGTGTGTTCACTCTAAAGGCCCCCCCCCCCCCCCCCATATCGCTCCTCACTTATCTCCGCTCATCGGGCAAGCCCCTCTTATCTGTATCCTTCTCTTCCACTGCCAACTCCAGACTCCGTCCCTTCTTTCCTGTGGCGCTGTATGCCTAGAACAGGCTGCCTGAATCAATACGTCATTTTCTGTCCCTTGCAGTGTTCAAATCCAAGCTAAAGGCCCACTTTTTTGAAACTGCTTTCAACTTTTAACTCCTACTCACTGCTGTCAGATACCTATACCCGCTGTATCATTTCCTCTACATAATCTCCCCACCCCTGTAATGTCCTGTCTAAATTAGATTGTAAGCTCTTCTGAGCAGGGACTATCTATTGTATGTTAACATGTACAGCACTGCGTATACCTTTTCAGCGCTATAGAAATAATAAATAGTAGTAGTGGAAGAGATGATGGTTCCTGCGGATGGGTAGACTGGATGGGCCATTTGGCCTTTATCTGTCATCATGTTTCTATTTATTATTATCCCCCACGGGTTCCTCACAAGAGGAGTCTGTCATCACTTGCGTCTTGAGATTCTCCAACCATGCCAACAGGGTTGCACGGAGCATCCGTAAGCACTGGCACGTTCTCCAACTGCATTCCACTTTTCAAGATCTTCCTAGGATTGCTTATTCCCGAGCCAGAAATTTGGCGGACCATTTGGTCCACTCCAGTTATTCCAGCAACACCACCAGGAACATCGACACGGTGACAGCTCAACACATTAAATGCAGTGCAACTTGTGACATCTGCACTTCTACTTTAGAAGGAAAGAGTTGGCAGCACCCGAGAACTAAAAAGTGCTACAGTTTTAAATCGTCAACAACATGCAGGTCTAACTGGGTGATATATGTCATTCTGTGCCCTTGTGACATGCTATACGTTGGGCGCACTCAGAGACCGATTAGGACCCGTCTCATAGAACACAGGTCACGTATACACACGAGGTCCATGACTGCTCCCATGGTCCCTCATTGCATACTAGCCGACCACTCTTTTCAAGATCTCAGGTGGTTTGTTATGGAGCAAGTTTTTGAGGATTTCCAGGGAGACAGACTGACTCGACTTCAACACAGAGAACAATTTTGGATATTCGAGCTTCAATCTTTAACCCCTAATGGTCTGAATGACTATATAGAGTGGCAACACACTTATTAAGTGTGAATGTTTCTTTAAAGGATTTGCTTCAAGTTCCTTTGCAAGCTGCTTTGGTCAGGTGCTTGATCACCTGACTCTTTCATTTCACCTGTTTCTGTTTCTGCGAGTTAAAAAGAGGGCGTCCTCTCCAAACCAGTGCCATTTCTTTCCTGCTTCATTCACGAACTTGAGAGTCATCGAGCAGTGCGGTTCCTGAGGAAGGGGGTTCTCCCCCGAAACGGAGTCCGTTGGACATTTACTTCATTTACTGCTTATGGATCACCATTTCCATTACACACGGAGAAGCTAAGTCCTTACAGCCTGTGTATTTTTGAGCTTGGTTGGATTTGGACACTAACTTTCCAGTTTGGCCCCCAGCTTAGGGGTAAGAGATGAATTCCTTCTTTATTTTGATAATGTGTGTTTTTTTCATTTGAGTTTTTTCACACATTGCACATTTTGCACTAGTTAAGCACCACAAACATTATCCGGAGCAAGCCCGGGGATGTTTCGCAGTTAACACCTTTCTGGGTGTAAATTCGCGACAGCTTTTCCCTGGAGTTTCCAGAGGTTGCTGTGTGACTGAGGGCTTGTCCGGTTAATGCTCTTAAATTAAATTATAGAATTATTTTCATTTTCTGCTTAGTTTAGAGTTGGACTTCATCTCTTTTCCCTAATCTTTGCAGACTTCTTGGGGTGAGGGAGGTTCTTTCATTTGTTAGTCTATTTATTATGTGACATAAAGCCCATTTTATGCAATGAATTCTGCAGCACATATATGACTGTTATCTTACAGCAAATATTAGTAAATAAGCATTTTAATGTATTTTACAGTGCCAGTAATTGTAGCTGACCCCTTTTCTCCCAGCAAAGCAATAAACCTGTTATAAATATAGGTCAATAAATATGATAGATTTCTTTTTCTCCAGTTTCCATGTTTTCAATATATTCCTTTAGAAACAGATGACATTCACTTAACAAATATAATGCCCCTAAATAATTACCATGATGTTGTGAATCAATTGTCTAATCTTCCTTACTGAAAGATGAACCTCTAGATGCCAAAAATTTAATTACAGCCACTATTCTTTTCCAAACTTCCTCCTAGTAGTTATGTTCTTTTCTAAATTGCTTGATTAAGTCAGAATCAATCCTATTTGACTCTTTCTGCCTGCTCATGAATACATACATTCGAGTTAGATGCTCAATTAATAGTTCATACGTTGTGGTTCTATCATGTATTGCTATACCCTTAGTTCTGTTAACAAACAGCAAACTCTTCTATGAGTGAATAAATTAACAACTGAATTCTTTTTTTATATGCTTTAAAAAAATATTTATTTTAAGTCCAAGCTCAAAATTGTCAAATAGCACACCATATACAAAAAACAATACATACAGTAGCATATATGCTAATGTAATATACCAAATATTAAGAAGTACAACTATAGACATCCATGGATTTTTTTTTTTAAGTAAGTATTTTTTTTCTCTTTTATTACAATCAATCCAGTCAATATTCAGCCAGAGAGCAGTCAGTGTGTTTTTAAGAACAATGGTATTCTAAGATAGACCTGGATATATAATGCCAGGCCCTGTCCATGCACCAGTATTCAATATTCACGTCTGAGTGGAATGCTGCTGGCTGATTACACTTATTTGGTATCTGGCCGATATGGAAGGCTAACCACTAGTGGTAGTACCAGCAGCCATTATGACCATGAAACTGAGAGAGTGGGGATTGATCTTGGATGGGATACCTCCACTGGATCACCACGCATGTAGCTAGGCCCCCAAAATAGGACTCTTTTGGGGGAGGAGGATGATCCAGGGATGAGTGAGTTAGAATCGGCAGGGGACTTTGGGTGGGGTCCAGAATTGGTGGGTGGTTTAAGAGGGGTTGTCTGAATTGGCAGAAGAGTTGGAGGGTTCTGATTATAAGGGGAGTCAGTAGGGAATCTGATATTTAGTGCTAGCACCTGCATAGCTAAGTGACCAAAGTTAAGTCCTATTTGGTTGCTTAGCTATGTGGGCTAGAGGCTGACCAAATTTAAGTTTAAGATTGGCACTGAAACCAAGTCAAAATACAGGTTTGGGTTTTGAGGAAGAATGTCTATATTTTTAGATGACACCAAAACTCAGCACCTTCCCCCACAAGCACTCTCAGTTCCCCCCATGATTACTCCCTGCCCCTCCACATGATACCATTAGGCCCTCCCCGGGTCTACCTTAGGAAGCTCTGGTGGTCTAGTGGCCTCTTTGGGGGCAGGAATAAATCTAGTATTTCTTGCCCTGTGCATTGTTCCAATGGCAATGGCTGCTGAGACTTCCCACTGCAGCCTCACAAGACTGTAACAGCCATTTTATGGTTGGAACCACCGTGAGTAGTCATTTCAATTTGAGCAACACATAGGACAGGAATCAGTGGGATTTATTCCTGCCCCCAAAGAGACCACTAGACTACCAGGATTTCCTAAGACTAGCCTAGGGAGGACCAAACGGTATCAGGCAGGAGGCTGGGAATAATCATGGGGGAACTGCTGATGGCAGCAGGGGGAGGGGGGGTTGTCCATTTTAGGTTTCTGTCTTTGGCAGCAGCAGGGAGAGAGGGGCAAGTGTTCTGGACATCTGCATATAAATGTTTCCACTCAAGACTTAACATAGTGATGAAGTTGGAGAGAAGCGTAATAATCTGATGCAAGTAGGGAGCAAGGGCCAGATTCTAAAAATGGTGCCTACATTATAAGCGCAGCTTAGTACAGTTACCAACTAACCGTTAGGTGGCACTTATAGAATCCGACCTAACGATACCTAGGCATCACTAGGCTTCCTAAAGGTAGGCACCTGTATATTAGCCCAGGTATCACTAGGCCTAATTTACCAGCACCTAATTTGAACACCTAGCGATGCCTAAGTCAACCATGCCTATTCTCTGCCTTAACCACGCCTACTTTTCAGGTATGCATCATTAGGCATCAGAGGGAGTCTCCACTTAGGCGTTCTAAGAGTTTGGCACTGAAAGTAATTAAATTTTTTTTTTGATTGGTTGAAAATCAGCATGGTAAATTACGATGCTGATTAAGCCAATTTAAACAAAATTTTAAAAGGCATTGCTAAGTGGCTGCAATTAGGGTGCCTAGTGGCGCCTAACATAGGCATCCTTTATAGAATCTGTCCCTAAGTGTTCTGTAGCTCCTGAAAAGGTTTTAAATTAACATCCTCAGTTAATACTTGATATAATTATTGAAACACTGATGACTCCGTACCCGGTATAAAGCAGCCTTGTGCTGTATAGAAAGGAAGGGTGTAACCTCTGCCAAGAAATGCCTTCTACATAACCAGCATCACATTGCCCTTGCTGCTCGCAGGAGAATGAATTCTCATAAGAGAAGTGGGTTCCTTCTTTTCATAGTATGTAGCACCCAACTATGCTTCTTGTGAGGGAGGACAATTTCCAAAGGAATTTCCAGAACAATTTTTGGTTCCTTTATACCATCCATTAATATGCTGCTTGGCGTAGGCCACTGTAAGATATCAAATATTCAGCAATTCCAAACCTTCCTGTGGTTTGGGAGTCTGAATGATTGCAATCAGTAGTCTTGCACACTTACCCTACCACAAGTAAACTTGTAATGCCCTATTGATGCGTCGTTCATCTGTAATCTTGAGAAACAATGGCAGCATCTGAAATACACAGAGCCAGCATCATATTAAAATGACAGATATTAAAATGCCTCATTGAGGAAGACTGGAGGATGGCCATCATGATGCCGATTTTTTAAAAAGGTTCCAGAGGTGATCTGGGAAATTATAGACCGGTAAGTCTGACGTTGGTGCCAGGCAAAATAATAGAGACTATTATAAAGATCAAAATAATAGAACATATACATAAGCATGGATTAATGAGAGGAAGCCTTCATAGATTTAATCAAGGGAAATCTTGCCTCACCAATCTACTGCATTTCTTTGAAGGAGTGGATGAATATGTGAATAAAGGAGAGCCAGTTGATAGGCATTTGACAAAGTACCTCATGAAAGGCTTCTGAGGAAATTAGAAAGTCATGGGATAGGAGGTGATGTCCTTTTATGGATTAAGAACTGATTGAAAGACAAAAAACAGAAAGTAGGTTTAAATGGTAAATATTCTCAATGGAGAATGGTAAATAGTGGGGTCTGTGCTGGAACTGCTTCTTTTTAACATATCAATGTAGAGATGGGAATAACTTGTGAGATAATTAAATTTATTGATGACACATAGTTGTTAAATTACAAGAGGCTTGTGCAAAATTACAAAAGGACCTTGTGAGACTGGGAGATTGGGCATCAAAATGGCAGATAATGTTTTATGTGAGCAAGTGCAAAGCTGCATGTGGGAAAGAGGAACCCAAACTATAGCTATGTGATGCAGGGTTCCAAGTTAGGAGTCACCACCCAGGAAAAGGGTCTAGGTGTCATCATTGAGGACATGTTGAAACCATCAGCTCAATGTGTGGCGGTAGCAATGAAAGAAAATAGAATGTTAGGAATTATCAGGAAAGGAATAGAAACAAAGATGAAAATGTTATAATGCCCTTGTATTGCTCTATGATATCACCGTATCTCAAAAAAGATAATTAACTGGGCATTCAGAACAACAATTGATACTGTCTAACATGCTCGATTCATTATTAATGTATGTGTCAAGAAATGTGTCCAGATTAATTTGAATTATAAACCTGACGCCTCAGCCCCACCACTCCACCGCAATGTAAAATTCAAAGAGCGGGAGATTTATTGTGGGAGCCTCATCATTGGCTGTCGGGTTTGTATCCTAAATTTATATGTTTTTATATTTTATATTTTTTTAGTAAATTTTCAGTATATATATCAGTCATTAGACTTAGACTTTAAGAAGTTTTAAGAAATAAATATTCTCTTTCTGAGTATCGTGATTTTGAAAGTACTTGATACTTATCTCAGCGTTAAACCCAGGGAGTCAGACCCGACATGTTTCACAGCATTTGTGTTTTATCAAGGGTCTCCCTGCAAAAATATTAAAAAGAGAAAAAGAGTCACATACAATTGTGTGCACTACTCCCCCCCTATCTGAAATTGTTTCAATATCCGTGGTAGTTCAATTCAAAAGTGTACTTACCGAGGGCGCCGCCGCCATCCGACTCCACTACTTTCATGAGAAAAGATGGCGCCGGCGTCCTCGGACCGAAATTTAAATCCTCCCTCGCTGTCATACAAAACTCCTCCCCCTGCATTCAATTGGTGCTCGCAAGATTATACCGTCCCCCACTCTATACCGATGTTTAATCCGTGGGGTTCAACTGTATCTAAAGAAAAAATGTATCTCTGTTCAAATTCATTTAGCTTAACAGGATCCCCCCGCCCCTCCCGTCCTGTTACTTTCTTAATAACCCGCCATTTCAACTCTGTCACTGTATGTTTAAACCTTAAACAGTGCTCCACCAAAGGAGCTTGCATGATCTTATTCACAATTCGAGATTTGTGCTCAGTTAGCCTGATTTTTATTTTTCTGCTCGTGCGCCCAACATATATAAGTTCGCACGGGCATACTATGACGTAGATCACCCCCTCAGAATCACAATTAGTGATATGTTGTGCCTTCAGAATGTCAGGACGACCCGGAACATCCCAAGTTTTTCCTTGGATGGCTGAGGGGCACCATTGGCATCTGCCGCATGTGCCGTGGTTACCTTCCACCCCCTCTCTGTCCGGACGGGTACCGAACTTCATAAAGTTCAATTGTTGGCCCAGTGTGTTACCTCGGGTGTACGCTATCATAGGGAAAGAGCATAAAACTGAATGGGGTTGAACAATGAACCAGTGTTTTCTTAATATTTGCATTACCATTTGTACCACTCTAGAGTAAGGGAGCACACAGATAAGGTTATCTTCTTCGTCCTGTGTGGTAGTTGATTCTTGCAATAGAAGGTCCCTCTGTGCATATTTGCCCCTGTTAAATGCTTGTTTGATGGATCGTGTTGGGTAACCCCTATCAAAAAAGCGTTGTTTTAGATCCTTCGCTTGTGATTTGTACTCTTCTGTTGTAGAACAGATCCTGCGTATCCGCAGAAACTGTCCCACCGGCAAATTAAATCTAAGCTTGAATGGATGAAAACTGCTAAAGTGTAAAATGGTGTTGCGAGTTACTGGTTTTCTATATAGGGACGTGTTGATTTTGTCTCCTTGTATTTGGACTGTGACGTCCAAGAAATCAATTTTGGTCTTATGGCAGGTCATTGTAAATTTGATATTTGGGTCAACCGAATTTAAAAATTCTACAAAGGAGTTTAATTCTTGTGCCGTGTCTTGCCAGATGAAAAAAATGTCATCTAAAAATCTGCCCCAGAGTTGAATATGGGGCATCCATGGTGAGGTGTAAACCCAGGTCTCCTCAAATCTGGCCATGTATAAGGCAGCTACAGAGGGGGCGAGGGTTGCGCCCATAGCCACCCCCTGTATTTGTTGATAAAATAAATGTTGGTATTTAAAGTAGTTGTTCTTAATAACCCACTTCGCTAACTGCATCAAAAATTCGGTTGGAATACGGTGGGACTCTCTCTTGTGGAGGGACTCCCTGATGACGGTCAAAGCTTCTTCCTGGGGGATCTGTGTATACAGTGAAACGACATCCAATGTCACTAGCCATACTTCGGTCAAGTTGCCATGATACCCATTTAGAATTCTCAAAAAATGGGAAGAATCCTTTATGTAAGATTTTATCTTAGGTACTTCCTCTCTAAGAAAAAAATCAACAAATTTAGAAAGAGGTTCCAAAATAGAAGACCGGGTGTTGACGATGGGTCTCCCCGGTGGGTTCTCCAGCGTTTTGTGAATTTTAGGGACGAATGAGATACATGGAATCCTGGGGTTTTTTTCAAACAGAAAAGTGTGTTCTTTCTTAGTAATGATATCTCGCTCTCGATAGTCATTCAAAAATTCCAGAATTTTCTGGCCCAAAGGTGTAGTGGGGTCCCCCTGTAAAAGCTCATAGGCACAAGCGTCCGCCAGTTGGCGATCCGCTTCATATTCGTAATTTTTTCTATCTAAAATTACCGTGGCCCCACCTTTATCAGCCTTTGTAATGATGATATCTTTATTGTTCAATAATTCTTGAAAACCCTTCTCTTGGGCTCTTGTAGTGTTGTAAGGCCCCGTGTTCTGCCAAGTCTTTTGAAGGTGTTTCAATTCAGCAGTAACTAACTGTCGAAAAGTATGGTATATATACTGAAAATTTACTAAAAAAATATAAAATATAAAAACATATAAATTTAGGATACAAACCCGACAGCCAATGATGAGGCTCCCACAATAAATCTCCCGCTCTTTGAATTTTACATTGCGGTGGAGTGGTGGGGCTGAGGCGTCAGGTTTATAATTCAAATTAATCTGGACACATTTCTTGACACATACATTAATCATTTTTTTGTCTAGATTATACCAATCTAATTTTGGCGGCCATAGGTTTAACGATTCATTATTAAGGCACTGGTTTTGAACATGGGGGATGGTGGAATAGTTTCTGGGTCCTCTCTGATTCCATTTCTGGATTGTCCCAGCAATAACTGGATAGTTCCCCAGCAGTATGCCTGAATATCCTGGGTAAGTGCTCTGAAAATCTGTGTATGGTCCACTGTACTTTTGGATTCTGGAGCCTCCCTACAAATTGAGTACTCCTCCAAGATTTTGGGAATACTTTTCGACTCTTCCCTTACCTTTAAGGATCAAATAAACTCTGGTTAAGAAATGTTTATTTAGTTTACGAATGCTGAGGAAGGTTAGATCTCTTTTCCATCAAGGTCATTTTACTGTCTTGGTCCAATCAATTGTACTATCTCGGCTAGATTATTGTAATGCCATTTATCTCGGCATCACAACATCTGGCTCCAAAGACTACAATTGATTCAAAATACCACTGCAAAGCTGATTTATGGAAAAAGCAAATTCAACCACGTGACTCCTTTGCTTTTGAGTCTCCATTGGCTCCCGGTTTATCTCAGAATCTAGTTTAAATGTTTATGTATTATTTTTAAAATGTTATATGGTATTTTTATTCCTCTTGTTCCTCTTCTATGGAATACTTATAGATTTTCATATGCGAGAGGCACTCAACGATTTAAACTTTCCCTCCCTTCTAGGAAAGGAATTCAAGGAGTCAAGAATTTTAGCCTTTCTCTGACTTTTAAATTTCCCCAATTATGGAATGAACTTCCTTTAATTTTGAGGTGTCCCAGCTCTTTCCAATCTTTCTGTAAATCTTTAAAAACTTTTGTATTTGCTAAGCATTTTGAAAATTAATCCTCTTGTATTTTAGCTTATTTTTTAACTTATTGTTAACCACATCAAGCTTCCTCTGGTTGAAGACCCGGTATATAAAGTTAAGTTTTAATTTAGTTTAGTCTTATTTGGGTAGGACCGTATTCCCTGAATATTGACCAGTACTGGACAGGCTTGCATGATCTATGTCCCGTATATGGACATTCAGCTGAGGATGGGCTGGGGAGGGCTTCGATGGCTGGGATGGTTAAGATGGGCTGGAGTGAGCTTTGACAGAGTCTCCAGTAGATAGAACCTAAGCACTCTGGGCAGGGCTCTGGGTCTCTGGCCCAGAAATATCTAAGAAAAAGGACCATTTAAATTAAATGATTAATTTATGGAGCATGTATGGTTGGGCAGACTGGATGGACCATTCGGGTCTTTATCTGCCGTCATTTACTATGGGCTCCTTTTACTAAGGTGCGCTAGCGTTTTTAGCGCACACAGGAAATAAATGCGCGCTACACCGCGTGCTATGCAGCTAGAACTAACGCCAGCTCAATGCTGGTGTTAAGGTCTAGCGCGCGGGGCAATGTAGCGCACGCTATTCCGCGCATTAAAACCCAAAGGCAGCTTAGTAAAAGGAGTCATATGTTATTATGTTACTATAAAGATCTTAGTTGGAAGTCCAGTGCAGAGCACAAGGCAGCAATCTACCCAGAATGCCATTTCTTTTCTATCAATTATTGCCTGCTCCTCAACTACATACTTTTTGACTGTTTTACAATCTTTTTAAAATCAGGATACATGTCTAAAGCCCTCCAGCACTAGTGTTTTAATGTTAAAGTAACTCATGATTTTTCTTAATAAAAGAAACTTTTTATTCCCTGGAAGGTATTTAAGGGTCAGAGGTCACACTGACCAAGTAATGCTGTACTGCTGTTCAGTATAATTTCTTTCACAGTCATGACTCAAGTTGTCCTACCCTGCAATATAAAAATAATTCAGCACTGTGTGGTTCCTTGTTTCATAAGATTCAAAACCACTCATTATATTTTGGGGAAGCTGGTAAGGGAAATACAAGGTAAGGCAAATCATAAAGGGAATATATACACATTAAACTCTAAAATGTTGATTAGAGGGAACGTGAAGTGGTTTTAATAAATCTCAGTTATGTCAGTCAAAAGTACTGTAATAAAAGTATGTGGACTGTATAAAAAGTTGGAGGAAATTATTCAGTGTGCTATACGAGGCAGGCATGGGGAAGGTTGGATGTACTTTCTTCACTATTAATCAATTATTAAAGAGATAAGGTAGACATTGATTTTTAAAGCTGGATAATTTGAAATAACATTTCATTTAGTCTGAGTAAAATGTTATTGAAGAAATAGCTACTGAGATCAATTTTCTGATAGATAGAAGACAGAAAAGTGAACTCATCAAAAGTTGCAGATCTATAATTTTGTAGCCTGACAATTTTGTAGCCTGTGGAGGGTAGTTCGATAATAGGATGCCTATTAAAGATACCTCAAGTCAATTCTATAAAGAAGAGTGGGCACCTTCTTTTCTTTATAAAATGCTAGTGCAATTGGCAGTAAATGTGCTTACTTTTAATGTATGGAACTTATAGCAGCTCTATAACTGGTGCAAAGGTCAATGCCTAACTTGGAGACAGAACACACATAGAGGGGCATTTTCGATAGGACGTCTAAGTCTAATTTGGATGTTTTTGGAGAAAAAACATCCAGAAATCCAGAAGAGAAAATGTCCATTTTCAAAACAGTCAGACATCTATCTTTTATTTCTGAAAATGACCTATGTAGCCATTTTGGTCCTTAGTACATCCATCTTTTTTGGCCATTTTCAAAAATAAAAACATCCAAATGAAAAATGCACCAAAGCAAATTTTGCAGACATACCCAACTACCTTGTCTGATCATGGCACCACATCGCATTTCTCTTCCACTAAGGGATGACTCACTGCTGAAGCCACCTCCGTGACCATTCCTGCCTGGCAACACGGTGCTGCTAAGTCGGGCCTGCTGCACGCAAGGGATGCCCCCTCCCATCTCCCTATAGGGCCGGGTGCTAAAAATGATGAGCCTTCCTCTTCCCAGCACATCTTGGGATGAAGTAGGAGGAGCCTAAGGCCCTGATTGGCTCAAAATTGCAATTTGTTGGATATGGGGGTATATTGGGGGGGGGGTCTAGGTTGTCGAGGGGGGGGAGTCCAGGGATGTCAGGGGTCCAGGAATGGTGGTAGATGTGGGGGGATTATAGGAGGTCTGGGGATGTGAGGAGATGTCAAGGGATGTTTGGGGATGTCGGGGGTCCAGAGTTGTCAGGTGGATGTTGGGAGGAAGGGTGAGGGATTGGTGGCTCTTTTTTTTTTTTTGTTAGTTTGGAGGTGTACTGGAGGGGGATCAATACCTGTGTGGTAGGGAGGGAGGGAGAGAGGAATCTCCCTGCCAGTTCAGCTGATCCGGGCAAGGGGAATCCCCATCTAAGCTGGCAGGAATCCCTGAAACCGGCTCAGCTGATGGGGATTTCCCTGTTGCGATCAGCTGATGGCACACCCTCAATGTACTGTGTCCCCCCCATCTTTGGGTGGTGGGAGGGGGGTTGGTGACCACTGGAGGAGTAAGAGGGGATCAAGCCTTAATCCTTCCAATGGTCATCTGGTCAATTTTGAGCAATTAGACTGAACTACAACAGATCTAACTGCTGGTGTCTAAGTTCCATCTAGGATGTCTTGGGAAAGCAATCTGAGAGCTTTGCAAGTTGTTCAGAATGCCACCACTAGAATCATTACCAATGCTGCAAAATACACTCATATAATCTCAGCTTTAATTTCACTTCACTGGCTTCCAATAGAACAGAGACTTACAAAGCTTTTCACAATTTGGCTTCCCCCAGCCTACTTCTTCACTGTTGCAACATTACCAGCTTATTAGGTCACTTTATTCCTCTGATGATCTTATTCTGGTTGTTCCTTCCTCTTGATTAGTATGACTAGAAACTTACAGAAGATCTCTCTTCAGCATCATGTGACCGAAACTGTGGAATGCCTTGCCCTCCACTCTTCATACAATGTCCCTCTCCAGATCTTTAAAAAAGGAGCTTAAAACCATTCTTTTCTTAAATGCCTATGGGGACTTCTTGAATGCATCCTTCTTCTAATCATTTGGGACCTATTTTCATTGTAACTTGTCCTTGACTGTTCATTGTCTATTGTCTCAATTTAATACTTTGTGTGTTTGTTGTAATCCACCTAGAACTTTGGATAATATGGAATATAAATAAATAAACAGACACATGAAGAGTACCTTATTTCTCCATATATAGGCCGCGGCCTATACATAGATTTTGCAAACCGGCCTAGTGGGTACGGCTTGCTTAAATGGGGCGGCCTATACATGGAGCAATATAGCATCCCTCCACCTTAAATAGATCCCTCGCCGGAAATTACCTTCTGGACGGCCGCACCTGCCTCCTCCAAACACGCTGTGCAGGGCAGGAGCGATGTATACGATCTCAAGCCTCACCCTGCACCTTTCCTGATTGGCTGCCGTTGTGAGAACTGACATCAGTCAAGCAGGAAGGTGCGGGACGAGGCTTGAGATCGCAAACATTGCTCCTGTCCTGCACAGCATGTTTGGAGGAGGCAGCCAGCGTGGAGGAGGTATTTAAGGGGGGGGGGGGGAATGATGCCCCAGGCAGGCAGGGCTTGGCTCCGAGAGCACGCAGACCGCTCGTACTCCTGCACTGGGCAGTTCCCGCTCTCCCCGTCACATTTCTCTTCCACCGAGGGATGATTCACTGCTGAAGCCGCCCCCATGTCTGTTTCTGCCTGGCAACATGGTGCTGCTGAGCCGGGCCTGCTGCACCCAGAGGATGCCCCCTGCCCAGGACTCCAAGTACACCAACCTCTTAAACTATCTGGATAAAAACCAGGATGGCAAAGTGGACATTGTCGAGCTGCAGGAGAGCTTGCAGAGCATGGGAATGATGCTGGAGAAGGAAGCTAGCCAGAAAATAGTTAAAGCTGGTGACACAAAAAGGCATTGTACAGGCTGATTTAGGTTTATAAAATTCTTAGATAAGCCATGGCTAGTAACATGGGGCGGCTTATCTAAGAGTTTTAAAAATCTAAATCGGCATTTCCTTCAGCCTATACAAGGGGGCGGCCTATATGTGGGGAAATACGGTATATGGAATAGTGAGACAATGAAGGTAATCTGGAACACAAAGCCAAAGTGCTTTAATTTTGAATTTAATGAGTTCGATTGAGAGCCAGTAAAATTCCTTTATCAGTAAAATTCCTTTAACATGAGCAGATTTATTCACTCAGCAAAGGAGATGGGTAGCATAATTTTGTAGTCTTCAATTTATTAACTTAAGTCTGAGAGATACCTGAATTCAAAATATTGCAATAATCTAGCCATGTAGTGAAAAGTGAAAGAATGAGCATATGAAAATACCTATTGTTAAACAAATTTCTAACCATGCACAACTGTCTCAATGTTGAAAAACAGGAGCTTGTCGCAACCCACAGGCTCCTGATCATCGCAGCGAGCTGGGTTCCCAGCGACCGTAACTGCTCCCAGCGCGTTCCCTTCAACCAGGGAATCCTTCAGTCTATCTAGGCAATCGCCTAGGGTGAAAACAATAAGGTCCAATGTTCACAGTGAAGACATGCAAGGGAAAATGCACACACCCAGGAATGTCCAAAAGTAAAGGTGTACTTTTACTTTTGACCTCTGGTTAAACTGCCTGGTTTTATTAGCAGTTTGCAGTACTTTTCAATATATTTTGTATAAGAACCAAAACATAGAACTCTGGGCCAACCTGGCCACACTGGCTTCACAAACAACAGCCTGGCTCCAGTTTAAAACACAAAATCATACAAGACTTTGGCTGGACTTTAGTCTTTCTATCTCAGTCCTCTTCACCAGCCCTCTGAGATTAGGATAGTCCCAGCAATATTCCCCTCACCAGGAAAGAACAGGAGAGAGGAGCAAACAAAAACTCTTGCAGTATGAAAAATAAAGTTTTACAAAACCAAAAAGGTAAACTGCTAACCTTGAAGCTCTCCCACAGAATACCTGCAGATAGGGAACTCATTCACATAGAGCTCCTCTGTGTCTTACCTTCTTTCAGTATCTTATCTCCAATTAATTAGCCTCCAGCTGAGCTGAGAGGGAAGAACACAAAGGCTAGCTAATTTGAAATGTTACACAGTCCAAGGAAACAGTTCAGGTTCTTGAGTGCTTCAGAAGGTAGCTCTGGGAAGCTCAAACAATTTAGCATACAAACAAACTTAGTCCCAAAACTTTCAGACAAAAAATTAAGAAACAAAAATAGCAAAAGCACTTCCAACTTTGCTCAGCTTGTGTCCATTGCATCCAGTCTCCATCCAGGAATAACCTGCACACTAATGTCCATGGGTTCCCAGCCTTCTAGCTGCCTCTCAGCTATAGTCTCAGGCTCGTCTGAAATGTCTACCATGTCCCAATCCTTGCCCAGCTCGTCAGAATTCAGCTGGAGAGGCAAACCTTGCTGCCTCTGAGGCTCTCCTTGCAGCCCCCTTTGCTCCTCCCCCTTTCTGGGTCTCAGCTTCCCTGTTTTAACAGCCTCCAATTTTCCCCTCCCTGCTCTGAAGAGGGGGAAGGGAGAAAACTCTCTTTGCAGCTGTGTCTGCCTATGTGACAACTTCCTGCTATGACTCTGGCCTTCTGGGAGCTGTAGTTTCCTAGCTCCTGAGTTCCTTTGAGATCTAATAGCAGGCTTGGGAGAGTAACCTGCAACTGGAATGAACTCTCCCTGGCAGTCAGTGTCTGGCTCAATGTCGGTACAAGTGAGGTCAGCCCTTTCATAATCGGCAGGGCCAACCTGGTCAGCTCTCCTGCATATGGGTTTACTGCTCTTCCTATCTAACCCTGTGCCAAAGCTAGAAAGAGAGCTAGATTTGTCATAAACTGCATAGAGCAGAAACCTGTAGATCAAATGTCAGTCATAAATCAAAAAGAATGCAAAGGTATGGAATGTCTTGATTGGCATGACTGTTGAACCAAATAAGCTGAGATAGCCTTCGGAATTTGGGCTCCTTCCAATTATTCCGTAAGCATCTGAAAACTAGGCTCTTCACAAAATTGTAATGTTCTCTCCCCCCCTGGACTCAACATCCAACCCCACTATGCTACTACTTCCTTTATTAAACTCTTGTAAACCATGCCGAGCTCTATAATTATGGAGAGGATTTGGTAAATAAACTTAAGGCTTAGTTTAGTTTAGTTTAGGTGACCAGACAACCATCTTTTCCGAGTTGAGAACCAGGCAATGATCAAATAATCATTGTGCGATCTTATCCAGACACTTGAAGAGATTGGAAATCTAGATTAGTAGACTTCATAGGATATAAGAGAAGTAAGCCAGCCTCATAGATATGGATTGAGAGGACAGTCAACTTCTGTGTCAGCAAAGACAATGAACTGATAAACAAATTGAACAATAAAGATAAGACAATGGAGCATTGTGGGACTCCACAGTGAAGCTGTTTAGATGAAGAAGCAGAGGAGATAGTAGGTTGTACTACAAAGGATCTATTATCAAGAAACAATTTGAGCCATGAGAAGACTGTGTTGGATAGGCCTATTTCAGACAAATGGGAAAGGAGCAAATTATGGTCTACCAAATCAAATGCTGCAGAGAAGTCTAGTGAATTAGCAAGTCCAATGTGATTCCAAGTTTCCAAGTTTTATTTATATTTGATATACCGCATTGGTAATAACATCTATGAGTTTACATGTTAAAATAACATTGTAAAAATAAATAAATAATAATAAAAAAAGAAAATATAAAGGTAATTAGAAATACAATCTAGGATAGGATAGAAAGAAAAAGGGAATAAGTTTTGTTAGTGCTTATTCTTAGACTGTTCCCAACAAGTCTGCAATGATTACTGTGGGGTTTTTTTTGCCTATTAACCATATGCATCTATAAAAAGGAATGTTTTTAACTGACTTTTGGAATCTTTATAGAGTAAGTTCCTCTTGAATGTGGTTAGGAAGTGTGTTCCATAGTTATGGAGTGCAAACAAAAAATACGATCTCGGATGGATGAATATGTTACATATCTTTGAGATGGTACAGTAAGTAAATTCTGTTGAAGGGAATGAAGAATATGAGGTTGTGTGTAGGGAATCAAATAATTTTCTAAATAGAATGGAGATCCATTAATTTGAGTTTTATAGACTAAGTAAGATGGATGATAGGCAGCCAATGTGCGGATTTTAATAATGGGGTGATGTGATCAAATTTTTTCTTCCCAGTGATCATTTTTATTGTGGTATTTTGTACCAATTGAAGATGATTTAAATCTTTTTGTTTGATACCATAATATAGAGAATTAAAGTAATCCAGCATACTAATAACTAGGGAATGAACGAGAATATTAATGGCTGATGTGGATATGGAGACGTGATAATTAATAAATTAGACATAGTTTGTAATAACATTTTTGTATTGCACTTTAAATTTGTGATTGAATTGACAATTTCGAATCAAAAATTACCCCCAAGATTTTGATAGTAGTAGATAGTTGAATTGGAGTGTTAGAAAGTATCAAAGAAGAACAGCGAGATTAATCATGTTTTGGACTGAAAAGTAATGCCTTAGATTTTTGAAAGTTCAAAGATAAGTGATTGTTATAAAGCCAGGATGAAATTATGTTCAGTTTCCTATTGATTTCTTGTATTTCGTGAATATCCTTGACATCTTCCATCGGATGAAGAAGCTGGATGTAATCTGCATAAATAAATATACTAAATCCAATACACTGAGTAAGCATGAATAATGGTGAAATGAAGATATTAAAAAGAATTGGTGCTAGAATTGACCAGGTTGCATTTTATTTTTTAAGTTCAGTATGTTTTATTGAAAATTTTGCATAACATAAGAATAAAACAATACTAATACACAACAAGAGATCTAGACAAAATTACCTGTACTGGAAATCATTAGATGTACAAGTCAAAGCCCTGAACCAGGCAATAAAAATTCAACATTCCATATCAGTGTAAAAGGGGGGGGGGGGGGGGGGGGAAAGGGAAAAGGAAAAGGGAGAAAGAAACAGTGCATGATACATAACCTATAGCAATGATGTGTCATTTGTATATAATCAGTCAAAAGAACATACCACATCTATATATAATAACCATCACCAGAAAGAATTAAAGAGAAAATTGACAATGACAATGATGAGGTGTTAATGTCAGAGGGGTTGACCAGGTTGCATTTTAAATTCTTTATTGATTTTCCAACCTTCAATAGTGCAATACATAAAAATGTAACATATAATAATACAATAAAAGCACATTCAACTTACAAGTATACATAACCAACCATTTTCTCCCACCTATCAACCCACCCAATTATTATTCAATAAAACACAAAAACATAGATTATCGCAAAAACCTTACCTTATTCTAATTAATAATATGCTCCCACCCTCCCACCCACCCCAAGTATAAATATCCAAGGGACAAAATTAAGACAGAAATAATCCCCCACTCCCCCTTCCCTGGATATGTATGAAAACAAACAAAAACTGACTCCTAATCAAAGACCTACTATAGTGAAGAAATAAATGTAAGATGTCAATGGGCCCCAAACCAATTTAAATAAATTACTGTGCCCCAAACTATTGACTAGGTTGAACAGAGAGATGCTGAATAGAGATGCTGACCAGGTTGAACAGAGAGATGCTGAAATGTTAGCAGAAACTAGGGAGACTAACAAACTGGGTAACACAATAATAATGGGTGATTTCAACTACCTTGATAATGACTGGATAAATGTTAACATCAGGACATGCTAGAGAGGTAAACTTCCTTGATGAAATCAAGGACTGCTTCATGGAGCAGCTGGTTCAGAAACTGACAAGAGGCAAACAATTCTATACTTAGGGCCAGATTCTCAAAGGTTGCTGGTAAAATGTGGTGAGTCGATGTAGTGGCCTCAAACACTTTCACCATTTGTAAGCATCAAGTCCAGAATAGTTCCGTTACTATTTGTGGATTATGTTACTATTTGTGACACCAATTCAAAATCTAGATGTACTGCAACTGAAGAATTGTTGGGACTACCAATCATACTTCACAAAATTAAAAAATCAAGAACAAAATCATAAAGACAAAGTGGAGAAAAATAGATCTCAATAACCTGGCTCCCAGACTCACAAGGTGTCTACTAGAACCCGTATCATCATGGGTCCGTAAAAAAAAAGCTCCACTTCAACATGAATAATAAACTTTCAATCAAAACTTGATAACTTTTCAGTCATATATTCCTCAATAGGAGTCCACAACAATATAACTCCTTAAATGTGATGGCTATTCAAGGGCTAGCAGCAAATGATCCTAGTGGCTGCAGTGCTCATAATATTTAGTAGGACATGTTTCAGCCAATTATAAAAAAAATCTCAGTTGGAACACATCGTTACTAATTACAGAAGTCAAAAAAATCACTCAATAGGTTTAATAATGAAATTAAT
Source organism: Geotrypetes seraphini (assembly GCF_902459505.1). Lineage (NCBI taxonomy): Eukaryota > Metazoa > Chordata > Amphibia > Gymnophiona > Dermophiidae > Geotrypetes > Geotrypetes seraphini. The sequence continues at coordinate 181,552,271 of NC_047084.1, read as the reverse complement.
ACACACTTAGAATTCAAAAATATGCTCAGAGACACAAAGGCAACAACATGGAGCCGCAGCCCCAAGAGAAAATTGCCTCACCACCCAATCATTGCATATTGTAAATTCCAGTGGAAAACAAAATTTATTGCTGCAAACTAACATAGAAAAAGTTCTTATATTTTGAACTGTCACAAGCAAACACTTAGCTTGATCAATGTTACTAATTGCCAGAACAATCCTTCCTGTAGTGAATCCAAGATCTCCTTGCTTCTAGATGACCCCGCAGCAGGGATGATCCAATTAAGGTCTGGCATATTAAAATCACCTATCAGAAGTGCTTCCCATTTCCTAGCTATCTTATGAATGTCTTCAATTAAATCTTTGTCCATTTCTTCTGACTGTGAAGGAGGACTGTATATCATACCAGCATAAATACATTTCCATTCCCTCTTTCCAGATTAACCCACAGTGCTTATTCTTTACCCCTATGTCCCACAAATATTTCACTTTAATATTATTCTTAACACATAACACCACTCCTCCACCATTTTTACCTACCCTGTCTCTTCTGATTAGATTATAGCCATGTATAACTATATTCCAATCATGGTTCTCCATGAAAAACGTCTCCGTGACTGCCACTAAATCCAATTCAGCTTCTACCATTAGAGCCTCAAGATCTGGAATTTAGTTTCCCATACTACTGGCATTGGTATACAAAGCTTTCCAGCTATTGCCCTTTTGTCTCATTTCAATAACAGTATTTAATGTCTTATATGACTAAACAACAAGAGGACAGCGTTAGCTGTGAAAACAATCTTCAAGGCTATTATAAATTAGGATGTCTTACAGTACCACTGCTTGCAGTCACCTGATCTGCCTCCTGGATCAGGTGACTGCAAGGTGGGAGAGGGGGTCATAGGCTATTACAATTTACTTAACAGGAAATATAGTTATTTGAAGGGCAACTGATAAATCTCTAATTTCTATCAAGACTGGTACTAAACAGAGATTTGACAGAGGTTTCTTCTAGATAACCAGTGCTTAAGCTTCAGGATAAGCAACAAACTTATTTCCACACCAGGGCCTACACCCTATGTTTGGAGCACAAAAGTTAGAACACCGACAGTGCATCTTTCTGTTCAGCTTCAAATTACAGTAGAAAGAAAAATGAAGCATCTTTGAATAGGCTGAAACCAAGGTAGCAGCACATCTATTTAATCAAAAAGTCTGAGAAGTACTCATCATAAATATGGCAATCACACACCAAGCACTAATATGAAGTTATCAGAAAATGATGAAACTCAAGAGCAACAAGAACCTGCAATGGGCTTAACGAATGCACAAAGAGAGAGATTGAACAAAGAAAAGCCCTGCTATTTAGCAGAAATAATAGGCACAGAGGGAAGTAACATTAGGTTCCTCTGCTATTGTGCTGACTTTTAATAGTAGGGATAACATTAAAGACATTACTCAGACTGCTGCTGGTATAGATAATTCAACTCACAGAGATAACGTTTAGCAGTAAGGCAAAGGAAAGAGATTTAGAAGGATGCATTACCACGCGAAGGAAATAAAGAACATGAGAAAACGTTTCTCTCATTGCTGGAGAGTTGTTTATGCCATCCTATGAACATCTGTCATCAGTTTACTGCTTATGTAAGGGACCTTCCTGAACAAGTTAGAAGGATAAAATACTTAGCACTGTCATCAACATCCTGCAGCACAATCGCAAATCTCCACCTTTTATTTTATATACTGTATATATTTTAAGATGGACTTGGGAAAATCTACTGCTTATTCTTAGGATAGGCAGCATAACATATGTTTTACTCTTTGGGATCTTGCCAAGTACTTGTGACGTGGATTGGCCACTGTCGGAAACAGGATACTGGGCTTGAATGACCTTCAGTCTGTCCCAGTAATGCAACTCCTATGTTTATCTACCTGTCTAAATCAGGGGTCTCCAAAGTCCCTCCTGGAGGGCCGAATCCAGTCGAGTTTTCGGGATTTCCCCAATGAATATGCATTGAAAGCAGTACATGCACATAGATCTCATGCATATTCATTGGGGAAATCCCAAAAACCCGACTGGATTTGGCCCTCCAGGAGGGACTTTGGAGACCCCTGATCTAAATGAATGTACTGTATATAAATGAGTCAACTAGTCCATGTTCAGTAGTTGATCTGCATGGTTCTTTTGTTTTGAAAGTTTACACAGAATTATTCTAGTGGTCATTTGCTCAATCTTATTATTATGGTTCCCTGGGCTCAAGGGCAGCTTCCTTTCCTTCAGCCTGTTGCTCTCATGCACACATTGAGTTTGATGAAAATAGTCTGCTACTTCTAGAGCACACTCTAATGTGAGTTTTGGATATTGGAGTACCCACTGCCTCTTGGGCAGTCTCAACCCTTCTAGCAATTGCTCCAAAAGAAAGACTTTGGCTATTTTTCACTCCCAGATTTTCTCCAGGTTGTAGCTACTCATAGGCAATGTCATTAGTTCTGTAAAAGAAACTTCAGGGATTCTCAAGTTGAGCACCGCTTTCCTGAACTACCATCAATGCACTTCTTGGTTGCACTCTCCTATTCTGAGATGGCAGTCTTGACCTCTGAATAGATGGCTCTCTCATCTAGGTTAGCATCCTGAAAAGAAGCTTAGGTGCTACTGGTTGTTATTTAAGTAAGTAGTTCATATGTCTCTGACCACCTATCCATTTGGGCAGTCTTTTTAAAATTCATTCCAAAATAATCCACATCATCTTCAGAGGTCATATATGGTAACACAAGGACTGAATGTTTGCTCGACACAAACGTCTCTGTAGTACCTGGGCCACAACAGAGCTCTCTGGCTCATGTAATTCTAATAATTTTCGGAAAGTTTGCTGTTGATTACAGAGAGCTTGCACAATTTGCTGAAACAGCAGTAGCTGCTGTAATGAAAGCCACAGTGTGTACAGAAGTATCAGCTTAGAGTTCACTATTAAATAACCAGGAAAAAGGCTTGAATCCTGCCCAACTATAAAATGTCCCATAGTCACAATGAGGATTTTTCTTACCTTGGTCAGCCTTCTGCTTTCTTCACACATAAGTTGTGGAGTCTTTCTCTAGAGCAGTGGTTCCCAACCCTGTCTTGGAGGACCACCAGCCAGTTGGGTTTTTGGAATAGCCCTAATGAATATGCATGAAAGAGATTTGCATGTAATGAAGATGATAGGAGTGCTGATCTGCCCCATGCATAGTCATTAGGGCTATCCCAAAAACCCGACTGGCTAGTGGTCCTCCAGGACAGGGTTGGGGACCACTGCTCTAGAGGGTTTATCCTGGCTACTCTGGGCTCCTTTGGCTTGTCTCTGCTGTGAGGAAACCTTGATGGACCTTCGTTCTCTCCCAGTAAGGTAACTCTTACATTATCTATCCATCTGAATATCTATAAATGACTATGATATATTTAGCTTCTGTTTTTGGATATGAGTATGTACAAATGAGTCAACAATGCCCCATGTTCAGTAGTTGAGCCGCATGTTACTTTAGTTTTGAAAGTCTACATTGAATTTTCAGTGCTCATGTGTGCTTGTAGAGAAGGAACACACAGAATTATGCTAGTGGTCATTTGTTCTGTCTTACTCTTATGATTTCCTTGGCTCAATGGCAGCTTCCTGTTCTTCAGCCTGTTGATCTCAGGCACAAAACTGTTGTTTTTAGCAATTTTGTAAGCAATCTTGCTGAAGGACTGTTTTGTAAGATTTGCCTTTTTGCAAATAATAGAGCAGAGACCCCTGATGGTGTGGATTCTATGAGGAAGGACATAGAAAAGATTCAGGAATGGTATGGAATGTGGCAGCAAAGATTTAATGCTAGTAAATGCAAGGTCATGCATTTGGGCTGCAAAAACCCAAGGATATGGCATAGTTTAGGAGGTGAAGACCTTTTGTGCTTGAAAGAGGAACAAGACTTGAATGTGATAGCATGGAATGATCTTAAGATGGCCAAATGGTGAAAGTTAGAAGGATGCTTGTGTGCATAGGGAGAGGAATGGCAAGTAGAAAAAAGGAAGTATCGAAGACCCTGTTTAAGACTCTGGTGAGACCTCATTTAAAATATTGTGTACAATTCTGAAGACCATACTTTCAAAAAAATATAAACAGGATGGAGTCAGTCTAGACCAGAGGTAGGGAACTCCGTCCTCGAGAGCCCTATTCCAGTCGGGTTTTCAGGATTTCCCCAATGAATATGCATGAGATCTATTTGCATGCACTGCTTTCAATGCAAATTCATTGGGGAAATCCTGAAAACCCGACTGGAATACGGCTCTCGAGGACTGGAGTTCCCTACTCCTGGTCTAGACGAAGGCTACTAAAATAGTCAGTGGGCTTCATCATAAGGCATACAGGGATAGACTTAACTCAGAAAGCAGTTATTTGCAATGGGAGACTACAGAAGAGAGGAGCATAGGTAGGACAAGCATGTCTCCCACTTATGTGGGTAACTTTTCAGTTATGTGGTTCTATGTTCACACTTACCAGTTCTGCCTATTTAGCTTTGTTATTTGTCATATATGTTGGAGACCCTAAAATGCAGAATAGTTATCAATCAAAATAGTCAGTAATTCTACCTTCACAGTAGATTTATATGGTAAAAAAATTATGCTTAATTAAAATGTTGAGTGAGATCATTAAGCCCAGTGTCCTTTTTCCAACAATGGACAATCTAGGTCACAAGTACTATGAGATTCCGTGCTGCTTATACCCAGAGATAAGCAGTGGCTTACCCCAAATCTACCTTAATAATGGTTTATGGAAATTTCCTCCAGGAACTCGCCCAAAGTTGTTTTAAATCCAATTTATACTCATCGTTTGTATCCCATCTTCCAGTAATGAATTCCAAAGCTTAATTATGCTTTGAGTTAAAAAAATGTTTTATCCAATTTGTTTTACATTGACTCCTTATTAACTTCATGGATTATCTCAAAAGCACGTAAATACAATCATGTCACACCCCTTCTGATCACTGGCTTCCCATTGAGCACCAAATCACTTACAAAATAATGTTACTGACCGGCCAACCAGAATTCATCAATAGGCTATTAATCCCTCACACTACCCATCGTACTTTACCTTCCTCTAATCAAAACTTACTATCTATCCCTTCACTAACATACATTAACACTATGGGGTTCATAATAAAAAAATAAAAAAATGTCTAAAAAGTGTCCTAAATGGCAACTTGGACGATCAAAAAGCCTGATCGTCCAAGTACCCATAACCAAAGCTGGTTTTTAGACGTATCTAAAAACAGCTTAGGCCTTTCCCCTGCCTCTAGACGCACAGAGAGAAAAGAGGTGTGTTTAGAGGAGGGGAAAGGGCGGGCAGTAGGTGGGAGGTGGGCTGATCTACACCTAGGCGTACAACAGGTATAACCAAAACATTTACAGGTTGCCTAGTCGACACAGACCTTTTTGACTTAGACGAAGTCAAACCAGGTCTAAGTGCCGAAAAAGGGGCCGCTGAGCTGATGGCCGCTGGCGCCATCAGTTCAGCGGCCCGGCAAACTACCCACCGCAAGCATCGCGGCAGGAGAGATGCCTCATCTCCCCTACCGCGATGCCATCACTCCTCTACCCGAACTGCTGCGACCCGCGGCAGGAGAGATGCCCTATCTCTACTGCCGTGGGTCACGGCAGCTCGGGTAGAGGAATGATGGCATCGGGGTAGGGGAGATGAGGCATCTCTCCTGCCGCGATGCATCACTCCCCCACACACATACAACATCGGGAAAAGAGGGAGCCCAAGCCCTCGCCCCATGGCAGCCGCGGCAACCCCCGACGATATCGTGGCAAGAGGGTGCCCAAGCCCTCTTGGCCCGGCGATCGTGCCCCCCCCCCGACTCAATCTGGCCAGGAGGGAGCCCAAGCCCTCCTGGCCTCGGCGACCCCCCCTCCAATTCAACGGGCCAGAAGAGAGCCCAAGCTGTCCTGGCCCCGATGACCCCCCTACTGGATTGGGCCAGGAGGGAATCCAAGCCCCCCCTGGCCCCGGCAACCCCCTACCCCCCACCCCCCACTACAATACGGGCAGGAGGGATCCCAGGCCCTCCTGCACTCGACACAACCCCCTCCCCAACGACCGCCCCCCCCAGAACCCCCGATCGGACCCCCCGGCTGACCCGTGACCACCCCCACCCCCTCCCACAGGAGGGGCCTAAGGCTCTCGGGCCTATTCTGATTGGTTCAGTCACCTCAGGCCCTACCTGTGGGCAGGGTTTCTTCCACCTGGGCCAATCCGGCCCCATTCTGGACCCTGCTGGCCTGCCGGACGGGCATGCTTGGCACCTGTCCGTCTGGCCAACGTACAGGTACGGGGAAGGGGTGGGGGCCGTGGAGTCGGCCGGGGGGGGTCCAATCGGGGGTTCTGGGGGGGCGGTCGTGTCGAGGGCAGGAGGGCCTGGGATCCCTCCTGCCCGTATTGTAGTGCAGGTGGGGGTAGGGGGTCGCCATGGCCAGGGGGGCTTAGGCTCCCTCCTGGCCCAATCCAGTAGGGGGGGTCGTCGGGGCCAGGAGAGCTTGGGCTTTCTCCTGGCCCATTGAATCAGAGGGGGGGTCGCTGGGGCCAGGAGGGCTTGGGCTCCCTCCTTGCCAGACCGAGTTGGGGGGGGCTCGACATCGGGCCAAGAGGGCTTGGGCTCCCTCTTGCCCTGGTGCCATCGGGGGGGTTGCGGTTCGACGGGGCAAGAGGGCTTGGGTTCCCTCTTGCCCCGATGCAGTCAGGGGGTTGCAGTTGGACGGGGCAAGAGGGCTTGAGCTCCCTCTTGCCCCGATGTTGTTGGGGGGGGGGGGTCATGGTTCGACATGCAGGAGGGCTTGGGCAACCTCCTGCATGGATCGTTGTGTGGGGGGGGGTTCTGTAACCGGTGTTGTTTTTGAGAGACACCGGTTACAGAATCCAGCTTTTAGGCGAAGGACTGGCTCCTCCTTCGCCTAAAAGCCCTTCTGTTGGACGTTTGGCGCTTAGGCATTTTTTGGGTTCATTATGGGCAAAAAGTGTAGACGTCGTGGGGGTGTACTTGTAAACATAGTGGTGATCTGGGCGTTTAGTAGAGGCAGGCCATAATCAAAACAAGGATGTTTGTTTTGATTATGGACACTTTCCCTGCTTCTGCTTTGAACATTTAAGAACTTAGGTTAAAAGGGGACTTAGATGTTTTTTTTTATTATGCCCCTCCACGCGTAGAAGCATTTTTTCAGTTATGGCCCCTACTATCTGGAATTCAGCACCAAATCACATAAGAGAAATTACATCCCTCAATAAATTTAAAAGTAGCTTAAAGGCCTTTCTTTTTAAAGATGCTTATGATGTATGATAGTCCTTTTAAGCACAGTAATGAAAGTCCGTTCTCTGCCATTAGACTCATATTTTAGATTATGTGCCTGTGTTTCCCTTCCTCTTGTTTTTACCCTCATCACATCTTTTTCTATTTAAATATTGTACTTCTGCCTAGTTGCCTCTTGTGTCGGTGTCATTGTTTGTCAGTGTGTCAGACTGTTAGTGTTATTGTATTGAAATCTGTTTTTAATGTATTTTTTATAATTTCTTGGTTTTTTATATATACTATGTAAAACCGCTTTGATATTTGTTAAGGCGGTATATCAAATTTTAAATAAACCTGAAACCTTTTGTTTTTTGAAAGAGTAAAAATATGTTTGCTGGTTCCGCTCCACTAATTATTTTATAGATGTCTCTCATATCTCCCCTCAGCCATCTCCTTTTGTGAACAGCTCTGACCTCTTTAGCTTTTCTTCTTAGAGTTGTTTTATCCCCTTTATAATTTTGGTCACCCTTTTCTAATTCTGTTTCATGCTTTTGTGATCTGGTGCAAGAATTGCACACAATGTTGTATTCAAGGTTCAATTATATCATGGAATGATGCAGAGGCATTATGATATGCTCAGTTTCATGCTCAGTTCTTTTCCTATGAATTCCTATTTGGATCACTGCTGCACACTGAGCTGAGGACTTCAAGAAAATGTTCACGATGATGCAAAAATTATTTCCTGGGTGAAAACTCCTAAAATAGCACAGATTTACTCCCCCCCCCCGCTTTTTTTTTTTTTTTTTTTTACAAAACCGTAGCGCAGTTTTTAGCAAAGTCCGTGGCGATAACAGCTCTGACGCTCATAGAAATTCTATGAACGTTGGAGCTGTTACTACCTCGCTACTGTTTTATAAAAGAGGGGGTTAATTTGAGTTAGATTCCCCATGTACATCACATTGCACTTGCCCACATTAAATTTCATCAGGTATTTAGATGCCAATCTCCCAATCTCAAAAGGTGTTCCTGAAAATTTTCACAACCTGCTGGTGATTTAATAATTTTGAGTCATCTGCAAATCTGATTGTGTCACTCATTGTTCCCATTCCAAGATAATTTATAAATATGTTAAACAGCACCAGACTCACTACAGATCGAGGTTTTTAAATAGATAAGGCCTTTGCTAATGCTCTAATTATTAGCATGTTGTCCAACTACATTAAGCAGTTAAGGAGGGGGAAAAATTTTTAAAGAGTTCCTTATAGTCATCAGGGACTAAATTCTATAAATGGTGCCTAAAAATCGGCATAGAAAAAAAATAGCATTCAGCTCTGTTCTATAAAGAGCGCTTATAGTTAAATGCTGTTTCTACTTAGGCCCAGTTTCTGTATACAATGCCACTATCGGCAGGCACCTATCACGTGTCAATCATGCAATGGTGTTGTATATTGAATTGTGCCTCCTGGCAAGATGGGCCCTGGAAATGTAGGCCAGGGTTTCCCAGGCCTACATTTACGACGCCTATATATACCATGAATTGCGCTTACGTAGGCATTTTCTGGTGCTCGTCAATTGTCTTTGCCCTCAGTTCACTTGGTTAGGTTGATTTCCACACATAATTCTGCTTTTTTTGCTTCTGCTCCATATTTGTGGGACTCTCTTCCAACTGAATTATGTTGTGAACACTATTTTAAAGTCTTTTGAAAGCTTCTTTTTGGTTTAACATTTCCTTAGATATAATTTTATTGTCAGGGAAAATTAACACCTTCTAGGAATGGAATTTTGGGAGGGATTCCTAGTTGCAGCCTTTATATTTTTATGCTTCCATATTTATACATTTTTAGCTTTCCTTATGATAATGGAGTTCCTTTTTCTTTTGTGTTTTTTGTGAATTGCTTTGATGTTGTTACAAAGAGTGGTCTATAAATACTAATAAACATAAACTTCTGGTGTTAGCCACACCCACAGTATCTTTAAGCTTTAAACAAACATTTCTGGCCAATCAGGTACTTCCTTAGAATCCTCCCTAAGGAAGTCCATGATTGGCTGAGGCATCTCAGGCCCCTTCCAAGGGAGGAGCCCGAGACACCTCAGCCAATCAGGGTCTTAGGTCCCTCCCCGTGCATCACATGATGCACCGGGGCGTGGCCTAAGGCCCGTATTGCTTAGCGGCATTGGAGAGCAGCAGGAGGACTTTGCGCTGAAGGAGGCCTAAGGAGCAGGAGGGACTGGGCACCCCTCCTGCTCCCAACTATTTTCAAGGTACGGGGAGGGAGGCCAGCGGGTCCAGACAGGCAGGCCAGCAGGCCCGACAAGGGGTGGGCCGATCAGGGTTCAGTGGGCCTGTTGGGGGTGCGGTGGGTCCATCAGGGGTGGTACGGTGGGCCGGCCGAGGGGTTGGTGGCAAGAGGGAGGCCTACGGAGCAGGAGGGACTGAGCACCCCTCCTGCTCACAACTTTTACATACGGGAGGTGTTGGGCTCAGCCAGGCGGCTGGGTCAGGGAGTGGGCAATTTATGACTCTCCTGCTCTCTGCCGCCTTTCCCCGCATTGCAGCCCCGCTTTAAAACCATGGACTCGCAATGCAGGGAAGGGTGGCAGAGAGCAGGAGTCGGGAGAGCCAGTAGTCAGGACAGTTTTAGAGAGCAGGAGAGTTGGGGGAGCTAGAGAGAGTTGGGGTAGACAGAGAGAGCAGGGGAGCCAGAGAAAAGAGTTGGAGCAAAGCTGTTTTTTACACAAACGACTGGTCCTCACCAGTCGCTTGTTCTTGATCGGCCAGCCAGTCAGAGTGTAGGGGAAAAAGTTTCGTGAATCGTGTCCTTCCTGCTTTGCCTGCCGATTCCCCTCATTTGCATGCACGGATCGGGATGGGATCGCTACACAGATTACTGAATCGGGTCGGAGGGAAAATGGGTCGCAAACTAATCGGTACACAATCGATTTGCTTAGTGAATCTAGCCCTTAATCCTCCATTACCTCAGGTACAAAATAAGAATGTGTAACCACAAAAAGGCATATATAAGTCCAATTCCACATGTATTCAAATTTGCAACAATTTTTGGTATATTTTATTGAATTTGGGGTAAATGCAAAGAGCTAATTTTCTTTTCTTCCTGTCTCTGTGCTGAGTTAGTGCTCCATAATGCTATAGTTTCTTTTCTTTTTTTGAAACTCATTTTTATTGGCAAACAAGATGCATCAAACAGAACACAAAGCAATGCAAAGCAGCAGAGTAAAACACTGAAGTCCACCGCAGGTAGAGCCATATACATAGCACAAAACACAGAATACAGTATATACCAGCATATCAGAGAATAAAATGTAAAGCTATCAGAAGACCAGTGTTGGAGAGTTACATCTTGCATACCACGAATTGTCATTTACCCACAAAGACAGCAAAATTAAAACCTAAAAGCCCGCTTCCCCACCTTATCACCCCCTCCCCCCCTTACCCTGGTGCTTCCAAGTGTAAGGAAACGTACCGGCTCCACAGTGCGCAATAAGCAACACAGGTGCCCTTCCTATTGCCAGAGAAGTGCTCCTGCTCCCAGCGAACCATCTGTAACATAAGACTCCACTAATGACCTGTGGAAGGCGGGCAAGCGCTCAGCCAGTGCTGCAAAATGGACTTCTTGGCCAGGATAAGAGCCAAGAGAAGAAATTGCACATGACATTCTATTAACCCTTGAACAAGGAGATCCCCAGGCAGCCCCAACAACACCTTATAAGAACACTCTAAGGAGGTCTCCCAAACCCTCTCCAAATCCTTGAAAACATCCAACCAGAAATCTCTAAGCTGAGAGCACTCTATAAATTGATGCATAAGGGTACCTGGAGCAGTCTTGCAGCGATCACAAAGATCGTCCTCCATAACCCCATTCGTTGACCCCTGCACTTGGTAATGTATGACTGGTGAAGAATTTTGATTTGTATTTCATGGAAGCCCACACTGGGAGTGACTGAAGGCCTGGATAAAGGCTAAAGTCAGCTCTTCCTCTGTTACAGTCTTTGCAAGGAGCCCTGCCCAAGAAATGGCCAGCTGCCCAAAGTCTATAGGTTTTTATTATCTTTAATCACAGAAGCATAGAAAAATGAATGTACATAAATACCATATGGCCTATCCATTCTGCCCACCATGCTATCTCCTATCTTCTCCTCTCCCTTAGAGATCCTATGTACTTGTTCCAGGTTTTCAAATAGTCTACATCTCTACTACATAAACTGGGAGGTTGTTCCTTGCATTCACCATCCTCTCCAAAAAGAATAATTTCTTCAAGTTACTCGTAAATATGTTTCCTTTCACCTTCATCCTATGTCCCCTCTTTCAGAGCTTCCTTTCAATTGAAAGAGATTTGCCTTCTGTGCATTTATAATATGCCAGAGTCATTTAAACATCACTTTCATATCTGCCTTCTTCCGCCTTTTTTTGAGATCTTTAAGTCTGGTCCTATATCCTTTGTGATAAATGCCTACCCTATAGACTGATTCCATCCTATTTATAGTATATCTTTCTGAAAGTGCAGTCTCCAGAATTGTACCAGAGACTTATAGAGGTACTAACCTTCAATTTCCTGCTGGTCATTCCTCTCCCTGTGCACCCAAGCATTATTATGATTTTTGCCTTGCCATTTCTACTTGTTTGGTCGTCTTAAAATCATCGCATACAGTTACCTTCAAATTTAGCTTCAGGACTTGTGGCCTGCTGACAAGGCTTTCAGAGTCATTTCTCAAGGGAAACACCATGATGACAGAAAACCCTATTTAAAGTACATGTAATAAGCAGGTGCTATTTGTCCTTTATGGACAAAGTAGAATAATGAGTGAAAGCACCGAGGACTCAGTAAATAGTTTAGTAGGTAAACAGAAGTATAGAAAGAAAATTAAAACACACCCAGATCTAGCAGACGAAATGCATAATGTACCCAAAGCAAAGGAGGATGCAAAATGATCATTCAACTTGTGATTGCTCCATAGGATTTAGCAACAAAAATGAAGTGCTACATATGACAAATACATTTATGCATGCCCTGGGACAGTAATGCATGAGCTGCCCAGCTTGGCACTGATCTCCCTAGTGATTTAGGAAACAACTGGCTCTTCATCACTATTCCTGCACACATTCTCTCAATTATTTTCACACATACAGCCTGCCATTTGATAGTCTCCATATATCCAGTTTGTATAAAATTGTTTATTTTAAAGGAATGGGGCCTCCTACTCATTATGGGGGCAATTCTATAAAGCTTTTTCTGCATCTAAGTCTATTTTACATGAAGAAAGGGAGTTTATACAATTATGCTTGATTATAGGCATATAAAAAAAGCATGCACTTTGCAAGATCAGGGATGCTTTTAGATATAATGTGTGCTCCCAGGGGTGGAGCAGGGGTTCATATCTCAGGTTCCAGCTTTATTTGATATAAAGGAAATACCTAAATCAGTGGTCTCAAACTTGCGGCCCGGGGGCCACGGCCCTCAGGATGTTTATCATAATTCCAAAAGTAAAATAAAACTGTTTCTTGATCATATGTCTCTTTAGCTATAAATGGCAATATTATTATTATTATTAAGACTTAGCCAAAAGGAAAGATTAATAAACTATAAAGAGTTTTACCTCATGCAAAATTGCCATTGCTTTAATAAGACATTAACTATTTTTTTCTGAGGCCCTCCAAGTACCTACAAATCCAAAACGTGGCCCTGTAAAGGGTTTGAGTTTGAGACCACTGACCTAAATGGTTTACAGAAGTTAAAAAATACAATTCAATTACAATCTATAGGAGATATCATAGAAATAAATAATAGGAGAGCAATATAGCATTATTGTCAGAGAGGAGTGGGGTGTGTATGTCTGGAGGGGGAAGAATTGGGTCCGGGGTTCTGATCCACACTAGTGCAGTTTGTATTGCATGAAATGCGCCAGCTTCCATATAGTTTATATTAAAGAGCTTTAAGGATCATTTTATATTTCTTGTGAGATGTTTCAAAGGTGAAGATCATAATGAAATCAAGTTAGGTGCAATGATTCCGAAAGTTGACTACCTTTATGGTTCCATCCTTAATCTAGTGTAAGAAGAGATTACCTGAAGATTGTGTTTGAGCAGATGGAAAAGAGACGGCTGAGGGGAGATATGATTGAAGTCTACAAAATCCTGAGTGGAGTAGAACGAGTACAAGTGGATCAATTTTTCACTCCGTCAAAAATTACAAAGACTAGGGGACACTCGATGACGTTACAGGGAAACACAATTTTAAAAACAATAGGAGGAAATATTATTTCACTCAGAGAATAGTTAAGCTCTGGAACGCGTTGCCAGAGGAAAAGTCCATAGTCGGTTATTGAGAAAGACATGGGGGAAGCCACTGCTTGCCCTGGATCAGTAGCATGAAATGGTGCTACTCCTTGGGTTTTGGCCAGGTACTAGTAACCTGGATTGGACACCGTGAGAACGGGTTACTGTGCTTAATGGACCATTGGTCTGACCCAGTAAGGCTATTCTTATGTTCTTATCAAAGTATTTCTATCAGGATATATGGAATTAGGAGACAGAACAAAATAATTTGTAATCTAAGCACAAAATTAGGAATTGGGATGTCTGTGATAAACTAGTATTCTCCAAAGGGCACTCTGCATGGAACATTCTTTGCAGAACACTAGTTTAGTCCACATTTTGGGCCTGATTCTATATATGGTACCACAAAATTAGGTGCTAAACGCAATTCTAGAAAAGTTAGGCATGTGGCACAGTGGTTAAAACCTCATCCTGAGGTTGCGGGTTCAAACCCATGCTGCTCCTTATGACCCTAGGCAAGTCACTTAATCCCTCCGTTGCCAAGGTACATTAGATAGATTGTGAGCCCACCAGGACAGACAGAGAAAAATGCTTGAGTACCTGAATAAATTCATGTAAACTGTTCTGAGCTCCCCTGGGAGAACAATATAGAAAATTGAAGAAATTGATAGGCTCTTAATACCATACAATCCCACCAGAACTTTAAGATCCACCTCGCAACATACTCTCAATGTCCCCTCACTAAAAATAATCGGCACCCGTCGTGCTACCATCTTTTCGGTCACTGCTCCCTCAATCTGGAACTCTCTTCCATTATATATTAGAGCAGAACAAAACTTGGATAAATTCAAGAGTAGTTTAAAATGCTTTATTTTTAAAGATGCCTACGACTGAGTTATCCTTTCTTTTATTCCTGAAACTAATTCCTACCTTTTCATATCTCATTGTTTTTATCCTTTTTGCGTTTTCTTTACTTATAAATTGTAGTTCTCTCTCCTTTCCTTTTGTTTACACTGCCCTTTCCCAATCAAGTTTGTCTGTTGTATAAAGATTTTGTCTATTATTTGTTCTTTATTCCCCCCATCTATATTTATAGCATTTTATTGTACAATGCTTCGAATGTAATGATAAGCGTTTAATCAAAACTTTGGCGAAACTAGACATCCTTTTAGGCATACCTTGTTTATGCTAGGGTTTTCTTTGCCTAAATGCATGCACCTAAGTCCAAAACATGCACTTACATGCATGCAACAAAAATGCATGATCTTCTCCTTTGAAACATCTCACAAGAAATTGGAGGAGAGTGTGGTGTAGTGGTTAGAGCTACAGCCTCGACATCACAGAAATAGGAGGAGGGGCCCAATACCCCCCACCAAGGGGTTGACTCTAATAAAAAGGATATATATATATATATGTATATAATGAGCTACAGCCTCAGTACCCTGAGGTTGTGAGTTCAAACCCTGTACTGCTCTCTGTGGCCCTGGGCAAGTCCCTTAATCCTCCACTGCCCCAGGTAGTGGATAGATTGAGAGCCCACTGGGACAGACAAGGAAAATGCCTGAAGTACCTGATGTAAACCACTTTGACGGTGATTGTATAACTACAACAAGGCAGCACCCTGGGGTTGTGGGTTCAAACCCCACGCTGCTCCTTGTGATCCTGGGCAACTCACTTAATCCTCCATAGCCCCAGGTACATTAGATAGATTGTGAGCCCATCGGGACAGATAGGGAAAATGCTTGAGTACCTGATTGTAAAACCGCTTAGATAACCTTGATAGGCAGTATATAAAATCCTAATAAAACTTGGAAACTTGGAGCATACAAGTCCCAATCTCTATCCCCCAAAACATACCAATGATCTGCCCTCTAACCATGTCTACTTTGTACTAGGCGCAGACCTCAAGGGGGTAAGCACTTACCAAGTTAGATGACTAACAGTGAATTAAGTGCAAGTTACATCAATTATGAGGAGCTAAACGTTGTGTTCTAGTACTGAGCCAAACTTGCTGAAAAGTCTTCAATAATGACCTAAATGCCATATCAGTCTTACTATTAATTTTATTGTTATATGGATCCTCAAATGGCTGAGTGAGCAGAAGAAAATTCATCTCTGCTCAACATGGAGATACCATCTTCACTGGTCCAATTTCATCTTCTTAATAATACTTTTATACAGTATCTGTTATACAGAAGTATATTTTATGAAAAACATTTATCTTTATTCTTTACATCTTATAACTGTTTATATAGTCATCTCTATTGACATGAATTCGTGTTTCATGGCTTTTGTCAGAGTGGCATTCTCTGGAGAATATGAAGGCCACCATTTGATAATATGGAGTTTGAAGTTTTGATGCCTCGACTCTAATGAAAGCCATTGAAACATGAATTCATGTCTGGAGTGGTGGCCAGGAGTGATAGATATAATGAATGAAGAAGAAAGAAGTATTTTCATAAAGCATACTTCTGTATAAGACAGTGGTCTTCATCGCAAGGCCTGTGAGCCAATGGCGGCCCTCCGAGATTTCTGTGGTGGCCTGCAGAGCCTGTGCAGAATACCATCATCCCCATCAGGATCTGCACTTTTTGTTTCTGGCGTGCCAGTCCTGCACTCTTCGCCTATGGCGGCCCTAGAAGCTTTCCCTCTGCTTCAGCTTCCTATTACTGGGGCAGGAAGCTGTAGCTGAGGGAAAGCTTCCAGAGCCACCAATAGCAGCAAGTTTAATTTATTCATGCTGTCTATGTTTCAAAGACTGCAGGACTGGAAACAAAAAGTGCCAGATCCCATCGAGGGGGGGGGGGAGTGGAGGGAGGGGAAAAAGATGTCAGACCTCTGTTGGGAGAAATATGGGGAGGAAAGGGGGAAGAAGATGCCAGACCTTTTTGGAAAGAAAGATGGGGAGAAAGGGGAAGGGCAGAGAGAGGGAGGAGATTGAGCACATGAATGGAGAGGAGAGGAAGAGAAAGAACAGCAGACAAACTGAAAAGGAAGCAGAAAAATGGAAGAAAGTTGAATGTTAAAAGTTAATGCCAAAGATGGATGTAGATAATGGGAGACTGACTGTATAATAAAGAAACTACCAGTGTGGAGAAAATGAATAACTCATTAGCTGTACGCTCAGAGAAATGAAACTCTGAAGAGGGGGTGAGAACCTCCTCTTGGGGTAAGAGTGTACCATCCAATCATTGCATGTCTTTCATGAAAAAACACTCTCTGAACACTGGTAAAACATGTATTGATAATTAGACTTGCTTGTAAGGCTGGCGTAAGTATTCAAATTTCTTATGCCACAAATCTCACTGGATTGCTAGTTTGGAACACTTATCTTGTAAGTATAGCTGCCGGGACAGATAGGAAGGAATGTAAAACGCTTTGAATAGAAGCAGTACATAAGAAATGTAAATTTAAAAAATATATTTTCCTTTTTCCTTCCTCCTTGACTATAAGCTGAAAATATATTTTATTTTATTTTTTACCTTAATAGAGATTGCTGTTTTAAACAAATTGATCAGAGGAGTTTTGAAGGTCTCACTGTAAATTATAAGAGGGTTATGGTGAGATGAAGTTCACAGTAGTGCCCTCTCACTGCTCTGTTGGACATTTCTAACTTTGACTTTTTTGTGGTCGAAAATGGCAAATAAAGTTAGACATCCTTGCGGTCTTGACATTTTGTAACCAAGATGTTCAAATTGGGAATTTAAAAAAAAAAAAAAAAAAATATATATATATATATATATACATACATATATATTTAGATGTTCCATTTGAAAATAGCCATTTCTATGCCTCCAACTTTGCAGGAAACATCCAAATGCAGACTTAGGCGTCCTATTGAAAGTGATCCTCAAAGTATTTTTTCTCGATTCAGATGGACTAATTTGCCAAACTTTGCTTGGTTTTATTTTTTGTAAAGATTTCCTTTTGCTTTTTTTTTTCCTTCCCCGTTATCTGGCTATTTCCTGTCATTCATTATGATGTTGGGATGTTATTTTGAAATGAATAGAGAATAAAGTAAAATAAAAAAATTGCTGCCAGTAGATTATCCTTATATCTACCATTCTCTTAGTTAAGAAGTGTTTTGATCTTTTCTTTGATCCTTTCTGTCTGCAATTTCATGTCATGATTCCTTGATCTTGGCTTTCATTAGAAATCTCATCTTCTTGTACCTTACTGAAACCTGTTACATATTTCAGTGGTTTATTATGTGCTCTTCACCCTCCTTTCCTCCAGTGAATACACCTCACTAAGCTGTGTTAACTGTTTAAAGCAGAAATTAGTCGCATTGACAGCACAGGGCCATATGTGTTAATTGCCGTGATAGACAGTTAAAGCAGAAATCATAATTAGGGGAAATTGAATGGATGGAGAACAGGTAGGGGCTCTGTATTGCAGTTAATGCAAAGGTCTTACCATATATTAACTGCTAACATAGCAGATAGTGTGGTTCAATTAGCTACACCTCCCAAGATGCAGTTAACTGCAACCCACATTACCTGCTATGCCATTAATCCACAGTAACAATTTTTTTTCTCCCTGCATTAATTTGCACAGCAGCCTTCCCAAAAATCCTGAGATCAACCTCAACAGTTACTGAATAGAATTTCCATTTAACATGTCTTAAGTTTTGCAGTTAGCATGTATTAGTGTCTTATCCTTTCTTTGTAAAATCTGTGATACAGGTTTTGCATCATTTCAGCAGCTCAGATATAAATCTATATTACATTACATTACATTAGAGATTTCTATGCCGCCATTGCCTTGCAGTTCAAGGCGGATTACAAAAGAATTACAAAAAACATATTACAAAAAGAAGATATCTGGTAATTTCTAGTGGAGATAAAGGAATTGCAATTTATATGCCTACCCAAATATCATTGGTTGTAGATACAGGTCTTTTTTTTGAATAGGATGCTTGCATTTCAAACAAGTAAACAACAGTCCTGGTTGGGTAATTATATTAGTGGAGCCATGCTGTCTTATGGCGCATTTTGAAAAGAAATTAAGACAGTACTATTTGATAAGTTCATTTCTTAACTGAAGTTGTATTTGTAACAAAAATTTTACATTGTTTATACTCTAGATAACATGTTGCACTTTTACTACTAATATTTTGTATTTCGCTGATTGTCCAGTTCTCTTCTGTGTAAACCGCCTAGAAATCGTTTGATTGTGGCGGTATAGAAGAATAAAGTTATGTTATGTTATATAATTGTACTTTCTACTATACAAGAGTTATAGTTAGAGATATAAGCCTGGATTCTCTAAACAGCACCATTTTTTTTTTTAGGTGCCGGTAGGTGCTCAAGCTCAGTTAAAAAAACCCACCATTTAAACAATGTTTTTTTTTTACTGAGTTTCAAGGCTCCAATCACACCTAGAAAATTGATGGCAGAATTGCATCTCCATAGGCGCATTAGGCCATCTAACATCACTGTGGGCGAGGCTCATGCCAGAAGTTGTTAACCAACGGATTACAGCTCCTTCATTTCTTCTCCTCCACCCTGAAGAAAGGTTCTTTTGAAATATTCATGTCGGGAGAGGTGGCGTAGATGAAAGTTAAAGAATCTACTATAAGCTAAGTAGCTACATTAATTTTATGAACAATAAATGAAAAAAAAATATGGAAGAAATAAAAATATAAAAAACAGTGAAGCTAATCGCTATTAAAAAATAAGTTTCAATAAAAGATTGGACCGACGAAGACTCTAGCAGCCAGTAGTATGTAATGCCTGGCTACACTCTGAAGGTCCATACAAAAATCTCTTATATTGTATATGTAGCCGCTGCATGTGAAGTGGTTAACATATAGCTCTATATAAAGTGTGATAAGATTCTGGTATAACTATTAGTATGTTCTATGTGTGTCATGCCAGAAGTGGCAATAGGTGGCCACCTAAAGTGCATCAGAGATAGATGCTGGAAATGTAGGCCTGGAAAATCCTGGCCTACATTTCTGGTGCCTACCTTTGCGGGAGGCAAGATTCTGTAACTGGTGTTGTGTGATTGACACGCAATCAGCGGCCGCTTTTAAGAGCTGCCAACAACAGCGCCGGTTAGAGAATCCAGGCTGAAATGAAAATAACGTCTATAAAAGCAATGCTACATCTTTACATAGTAATATGTAATATAAATACTGGCATTTTTTTTTTGTCACCAAAGTTGTTAAATCCAAAATAATCTTATATATTCTCATGCATCTTCATCTCATGGAATTCTTGTGCCCAGAATAGTTTTTGCTGATGTATCGATCAAGGCATTTATCTGTTAAGCTGTATCATTCACTTAGTTGTACTGCAACAAATCTAATTCTGCGTATTGATTTTTTAAAGTTCACACCAGATAAGATCAGAGGCACGTAAATTTAAAGATTAATAAGATCTAAGCAGCTTAAATTGACACAGAATAATACGTTTTGTGTTGTAGCCTATGTATATTATATTATGCAGTGAACACAAGGCACCAGGCCATGGTGCACAGCATCTACACCTCATGTGGTGCCGCGTTCCATCTTTCCATTCTCCTCTCTGCTCAAGTTATTTATTGTAGTTCATGAGGCCTCAGGGGATCCTGAGAGGATGGAAGATGTAAACTAAGAGTGGCAGGATGAGCTGCCAATCCTTCTCCATTTTCTCATTGCTTGTTTCCCATCTCTCCAGCCAGAAAGGATTTTCTGCTCCACTGGGCTTGTTATTTTTGGCCATAACATTTTCTTCTCTGTGTTTTCTCAAAAGAACATGTCGTACTCTCCAAAAACAATACCGTATTTTCACTCATATACCGCGCACCTGTGTAAAACGCGCACACGGGTATAGCGCGCGGGAAACTGTAATTTATGTAAATAAATTTTTATATACCGCGCACACCCCTATACCGCGTATGCCGCCCCGACTCTCCCGTCACTGCCCGACTCTCCTTTCGCCCGCCCCGACTCTCCTCTGGCTAGCCCGACTCTCCTTTAGCCCGCCCCAACTCTCCTCTGGCCAGCCCGACTCTCCTTTAGCCCGCCCCGACTCTCCTTTGGCCAGCCTGACTCTCCTTTAGCCTGCCCCGACTCTCCTCTCCCCCTTGAAGTCCTGTCCCCACCCTGAAAGCGTGATGCCCTCCCCCGACGTCCGATTCACCCCCCCGCAGGACCGCTCACACCCCCACCCTGAAGGACCGCTCACGCTCGCACCCGCACCCGCACCCCCACAGCCTCCCCACCCCCCCATCATGTAGAAGCTGCCTACCGTCATCCTGCTGCTTCCTCTGCCGGCGGTCCTGCCCCTTCTCTTAGCCCTGCGTCTACGCTGCTTCCTCTTCCGGCGGTCCCGCCCTTTCTCTGATGTCAGAGAAAGGGCGGGACCGCCGGAAGAAGAAGCAGCGTAGACGCAGGGCTAAGAGAAGGGGCAGGACCGCCGACAGAGGAAGCAGCAGGACAACAGTAGGCAGCTTCTACATGATGGGGGGTGAGGCTGTGGGGGTGCGGGTGCATGTTCAAGCGCGAGCGGTCCTGCGGGGTGAATCGGACGTCGGGGGGGGGGGAACTATGTAAAAAAAAAAAGGGGATAATGCGCTCACGAATATAACGTGCATGGTTATACTCGGTTTGTAAAAATCGTGTATAACGCACGCGTTATATGCGTGAAAATATGGTACTTTAAAGCGTATTTATTATAATTTTTAACTATTCATTGGTCTTCAGAAGTGCCAGTATTAGCCAAATGATTTGAATGGCTAAACTCCTATATGGCACTAGCCTCTTCATTAGACCCGTTATTTTGTATAAAGACCCGTTATTTTGTATAAAGACCCGTTATTTTGAAAGTATTACTTTCAATACTTCAGTAAATATATAGATGGTTAATCTGAAAAAAATTTCAACTTATCTTTTGAACAAAACTTGATTTTTAGGTTAAATACGGTACACCCAGGGTTTAACCCAAGTTTAAAACAGGAAATAGAATAGATGTCTCTTATCTGATTCCTGATTTGCTACTATTGCCTCTAATGTCAGTGAAGTGGGAGGTTTAAAAGTGGATTTAAAAAAAAAAAAATGCCGCAGCCATCTTTGTCTCAAAATCACTAATGATCGGGATGGTGTGGAGCTAAAACAGAAGGGTAACTATTCAACTAGTAAGGGTTTGTTGGTTGACTAAACTCCCCCCTTTTTACAGATGCCTATAACAGCAGTAATGTTTTTTTTTCATAAATTTGATGTTTTATACTGAGTTGAGTCTAATGAATATATACTTTTTATTGTAGGGGACTTTTTCTTGATACAGCCTTTGGGTGAAACATGTCGGAATGACAGGTCCCTTCCCAATATTTATTGATAAAGGAAAACTCAGGAAAAAAGACAAAAGATAAGTTGAAAGTTTTTTCAGCTTAACCATCTATATATTTACTGAAGTACTGAAAGTATTAAAGCACTAAAGCACTTTATACAAAATACTGGGTCTAATGAAGAGGCTAGTGCCATATAGTATTTTAGCTATTCAAATCATTTGGCAAATACTGGCACTTCTAAAGACTAATGAATAAGTTAAAAATTATAATAAATATGCTTTGAAGTACTGTTTTTGGAGAGTATAGAAACATAGAATATGACGGCAGAAAAGGGCCATGGCCCAACAAGTCTGCCCACTCTAATGACCCACCCCCCTAAGTTCTTCCTTGAAGTGATCCCACATACTTATCCCGTTCATTGTAAAAATCATGGAACACCCAACTAATGGACTACCTTAATCAATTCTCTCTCCTGCATGAAACTCAATCCGGCTTTAGAACCCTGTTCAGTACGGAGACAGTAATTGCTGCCATCCTAGACTATCTGCGCCTATTATTTAGTAAGGGCCTCAACGCCCTGATCATGCAATTCGACATGAGCTCTGCATTCGACTTGGTAGACCATGAGAAAATGATGCAATGCTTAGACGCCATTGGTATCAGAGCTGAGGTACTAAACTGGTTTTGTGGCTTCCTCACATCCCGTTCTTACCAGGTACGCTTTAACAACGAACACTTCGACACCTGGAGCAACTCATCCGGAGTGCCACAAGGGTCACCGCTTTCCCCACTGCTTTTCAATATCTACATGTCCTCATTAGGTGTGAAACTAACCCAATTAGGAATAAAACTATTCAGCTATGCAGATGACTTTACGATCATCATCCCATTCGCCAACTCCATCTCGGAAACCATTCCCAAGGCATCCGATGTCATAAATGAGATGGAACAATGGATGACAGATTTCAAGCTCAAGCTCAACCCAGAAAAAACAAAATTCTTTGTTGCCTCCCCTCATCCGCTTGACAATAAAACCCCACTTGCATCAATAAACTCAACTACCCTATTCAGCCCACCATGAAAATACTAGGTGTTATTCTAGACCAATGCCTAACAATGAAGGAACAAGTGGATTCCCTATTCAGAAAAGGTTTCCTTACTCTCTGGAAACTCAGAACCATTAAATTATACCTCGATACATCAACATTCAGAATCCTAGTGCAATCCCTCATACTGAGTCAGCTTGACTACTGCAACATCGCCTATCTAGCAATCTCACAAAAGAATATGAGACGTCTCCAAATAATGCAAAATGCTGCGGTCAGACTTATCTTCGGGCTGAAGAAATTCGACCACGTGACACCCTACTATCGGCAGCTGCACTGGCTACCAACGGAAGCCCGAGTAAGGTTTAAATTTGCCTGCCTCTGCTTCAAAAGTACTATACGGCCTGACCCCCAAGTACATAACGGACCTTTTCGCATTTTCTAATAACAAACTCAAGAGAAACACACACCCAAAACTCATTTCCCCTCCAGTTAGAGGCTGCAAAATGAAAAAAACACCACGAACACCTTCTCTCTCACCAAGCTGTCCTATGGGGCAAAGACCTAGACCAACTGCTTTCGCCCACTACATACGGGGAATTCAGGAAACACCTAAAAACATACCTGTTCCAGAAATACCTAAACAATTGATCCGCTCTCCCTCCCTCCCCCCTCCCTATTCCTCTTGAACTTACAGCACTGTTATAAATATAATCTGTTATCTTCATCTTATCGTAACTTTACGTTGCTATTTATCCCCAACAGGTCCTGTCGGACATTACCTACTAAAATGTACATATTACATTTTCGCTCAGCAAATTGTATTTCTATACTATTGCCTCCTGAGGTCTCTGATCTCTGTATTTCCTCTGAATATCTACTTATTGTATTTCGCTGAATGTCCAGCACTTTTGATTATAAACCACCTAGAAGTCGCAAGATTGTGGCGGTATAGAAGAATAAAGTTATTATTATTATTTTTTTTTTCTTAAAATCTAGCACACTGCTGGCCTCAATTACCTGCAGTGGAAGATTATTCCAATGATCAGCCACCATTTCGGTGAAGAAATACTTCCTGGTGTCACTATGAAATCTCCCACCCCTGATTTTTAACGGATGCCCTCTTGTTGCCATAGGTCCTTTAAGGAAAAAGATATCTTCTTCTACCTCAATACGGCCCATGACATATTTGAACGTCTCAATCATGTCTCAGCTCTCTCTGCGTTCCTCGAGTGAGTATAGCTGCAACTTACTCAGCCGTTCCTCATACGGGAGATCCTTGAGTCGCTGAACCGACTCAACTCTCAGCACATCTTTTTGATAATGTGGCCTCCAGAATTGTACACAGTATTCCAGATGAGGTCTCACCATGGATCTGTACAACGGCATTATAACTTCGGGCTTCCGGCTGACAAAACTTCTTTGGATACAACCCATCATTTGTCTGGCCTTGGATGAAGCTTTCTCCACTTGAATGACAGTCTTCATATCTTCACTAATGATCATTCCTAAGTCCCGTTCTGCTGCAGTTCTTGCTAAGGTCTCACCATTTAGGGTGTAAGTTCTGCATGGATTTCTGCTGCCAAGGTGCATGACCTTACACTTTTTGGCATTAAAATTTAGTTGCCAAGTTGTGGACCAATGCTCCAGTAAGAGTAGGTCCTGCGCCATACTGTCGGGCACTGTGCTTTTGCCTACTATGTTGCATAGTTTAGCGTCATCGGTGAATAATGTAATTTTACCTCGAAGCCCCTGAGCCAGGTCCCTTACGAAGATATTAAATAGGATCGGACCCAAGACCAAGCCCTGCGGCACTCCACTGATCACTTCCAACGTTTCGGAGAGAGTACCATTTACCACCACCCTCTGAAGTCTACCTCGGAGCCAGTCTTTAACCCAGGCAGTCAATGTTTCTCCTAATCCTATCGAACTCATCTTGCTCAATAACCTGCTATGTGGGACACTATCAAAAGCCTTACTGAAGTCCAAGTACATGACGTCCAGGGATTCCCCCATATCCAGCTTTTTCGTTACCCAGTCAAAGAAACTGATTAGATTGGATTGGCAGGACCTTCCCTTTGTAAATCCATGTTGATGGGGATCTCGTAGATTCTCATCGTTCAGGTTCGTATCTAATTTGTGTTTGATTAGTGTTTCCATAAGTTTATTCACTATCGATGTAAAACTTACCGGTCTCTAATTTGCAGCCTCCTTCCTGCAACCCTTTTGTGGAGTGGAATGACGTTAGCTGTTTTCCAGTCCAATGGGACTCTTCCTGTACTTAGGGAAATATTGAAAAGCGTGATAACGGTTCTACCAGGACATCTCTCAACTCCCTAAGCACCCTGGGATGTAGTTTGTCTGGTCCCATGGCTTTATTCACTTTGAGCCTTGATAGTTCATAGTAGATGCTGCTGGACGTAAACTCAAAATTTCAAAACGGGTCTTCCAAACTTTCCCTTGTCTGCAACTGTGGACCGGATCCCGGCACCTCGCAGGTAAAGACTGAGCAGAAATATTCATTTAGTAGTTCGGCTTTATCAGAGTCCGATTCTAAATAGTTCCTGTCTGGTTTCCTAAGGCACACTATCCCATCTGTGTTTCTTTTTCTGTCACTAATATACTTGAAGAAGGATTTATCCCCCTTTTTAATGTTCTTTGTTAGATTCTCTTCCATCCGGAGTTTGGCCTCTCTGACTGCTGTTTTGACAGCTCTGGACTTGGCCAGATAGTCTTCTTTAGCTTCTAGTTTTTCTGATTGTTTGCAGGAGATAAATGCTCTTTTCTTCTTTTTTACAAGGTCCGAGATCTCTGCAGAGAACCACTGAGGTTTATTGTTCCTCCGCCATTTTATATTGAGGTTGGTTGCTTCGTGTAGGGTAGATTTCAGAGCTGACCACATTACCTCCACATTATCTTTTGTGGCCTGGTTTTGCAGCGCCCCATAGACGAAATCTCCCATGCTTTTGAAGTTAGTGCCCTTAAAGTTGAGGACCTTTGTGGATGTGTTTGATCTAGTGAATCCTTTCCTGAGGTGAAACCATACCATGTTGTGGTCACTGGAGGCCAACGTATCACCTACCGAAACCCCTGTGACACTATCTCCGTTGGTGAGTACTAGGTCCAGTATCGCCTGATCCCTAGTGGGCTCCAATACCATCTGTTTGAGTTGTGCTCCCCTTATGGAGGTTAGTAGCCTTCTGCTGCCGCTAGTCGTAGCGGAAAGTTTGTTCCAATCTGCATCAGGCATACTGAAGTCCCCCAACAGTACCGTGTCTCCACGCTGAGTGATGGTCTCTATGTCTTCGATTAATTCTATGTCTATGTCTTCCTGTTGTCTTGGAAGTCTGTATACAGCACCAAGATACAGGCATTTGTCATTTCCCCTGGCCAGGTTCACCCAAAGGGATTCCCTGGTGTACTTGACATCTGCGATTCTGGTAACTTTGATGTCATCTTTAGTGTATAGTGCTACCCCTCCTCCTGTTTTGCCCTCTCTGTCTTGACGAAGTAAGTTGTATCCCGGTATAGCCATATCCCACCCATGGGAATCCGTGAACCAGGTCTCAGATATTGCTACCACATCTAGGTCGGCATTCCTCATTTCCGTCTCTAATTCCAGAATTTTATTGCCTAAACTGTGGGCATTAATGTACATAGCCCTCCATACTTTATGTTTGCTAGGTCTCCGTGGAGATTTTCCCTCTTGAGTTAATGTGACTCCTACAGTACTGTTTGCAATGTGTGTACTTACCTCAGACTCAGAAATGGAGTGGCTACTTACCCCGCCAGGATGGTTACTTACCACACCAGTATGAGAGTGGGTTCCCTCCCCCAACTTACCTAGTTTAAAGCCCTACGAAGCAGGTGGGCTAGTTGGTGTCCAAAGACGTTCTTATCCCTTCTGGTCAGGTGGAGCCCGTCTGGTCCCTGTAGTCCTTGTAGTGCCTCTCCATGGTCCAGGAATCCAAAGTTCATCTCTTTGCACCATCCGTGTAGCCACTCGTTTGCCCTCTGGATACGATCTTCCCTGGCTCTTCCTTTACCTCTCACTGGAAGGATCGAGGAGAAGACCACCTGCGCTTCTATCCGCCTCAGCTTCTCACCTAGGGCTCCAAAGTCTTCAGGTATTTTCTCCGGGGTGTTCCTGGCAGTGTCGTTCGTTTTGACGTGGATGAGAAGCATAGGGAAGTGGTCTTGGGGTTTGATAAGTCTTTCTAAGCAGGCGGTCACATCCCGGATCCTGGCTCCTGGTAGACAACAAACCTCTCTTCATTGTATATCTGGTCTGCAAATTGGTCCCTCGGTGCCCGTCAGCAGGAGTCCCCAATGACTACCACTCTGCGCTTCTTCGGGGGGAGCTGATCCGTTGCCCCCGGAACTGGAGTCATCTGCTGGACATCTTCCTGTACTTCATTGGCAGGTCCTTCCTGTAAAAGCTGGAATCTGTTCCTCAAGGTGATTTGTGGGGTCGATGTAAAGCTGCCCTGTTTGCAAGAAAAAGAAGAAGAAGAGGAAGGTCTTCTGTGTTTGCCTGTAGAGGAGGTAACCAGCTGCTAGGAGTCAGAATCTCTAGCCTCTTCCTGTACCCCAATTGTTGGTTTCAAAGCTATAGGTTTGGTTGGTCTGGGCGTCTCGAGGATGGTCTTGTCTTGCGCATCCTCGGTGATTTGGGACAGCTCCTGGATGACTCCGTCGATGAAGGCCTCATCTTCCCAGATGCTTCTCAGGCACTTCACCTCTTCCCTTAGGCTCATCAGCTCCTGCAGGATGTCTCCATCTAGCTGGTCAACCTCTTCTGTCTGTATGGAGACTGAAGTCTTCTGCTGGGGAATAGCTTCGGTCTGCACAGAGACCTCTGTCCACCATCCTGGGTCGTCCTCCGTCTGCACGGAGACCGTGGCCGTCCTCTGGATCTCTTTGGTGACTAGAACGCCGGTCTTGATTATAGTCTTGGTGCTTCTAGTTCTCCCTGATATTCTCGAGATATTTTTTTTTTCTTTCTCCTACTTGGGTGTCTGCTAAGGTCTGCCTGTTAGTTAGTTAGAAAGTTAGATAGTCAGAAAGGTCTGCCTGTAGTTAGTTAGAGAGATCTGCCTAGGTCTGCCTAGCTGTTAGTTAGTTAGAAAGGTCTGCCTGTTAGGTCTGCCTGTTAGTTAGTTAGAAAGGTCTGCCTGATTAGGTCTGCCTGTTAGGTCTGCCTGTTAGTTAGTTCAAAAGTTAGTTAGTTTGTTGTATGTGCCTGGTGGTTGTACTCCGCCTTGTTGTGTGTTGTGTCCTTATCTTGGTGGTTTTCTGGAGTCCTTGTAATAAAGATTCGGCCTTCCTTGAGGCCCTTCTTGAGGCCCTTCGCAAAGGCGCTCTCGCTAAGGTGAGCGCCTTCGCCACTTGCCTTCGTCGCGCGCCGAATGGCTGTGCGCCGTTGGCTCCTTCCCTTTTATGGGGGAGTTTGGCTGGTGACGTCGGGGGTAGGCGGAGTTATCTCTCACCTCTTCCCTTCTCCATGTCCTGTCTGCATTCCTCTCCGCTTACTCCGCTTTCTCCGCTCCTCTCTCTGCTTTCTCCGCTCCTCTCCCCGCTTTCTCTGTCCCTCTCTCTGTTTTCTCCGCCCCTCTCTCTACTTTCTCCACTTCTTTCTCTGCTTTCTCTGCCCCTCTCTCTGCTTTCTCCGCTCCTCTCTCTGCTTTCTCTGCCCCTCGCTCTGCTTTCTCCGCACCTCTCCCTGCTAACTCCCTCTCTACTTCCTCCACTCTCTGCTCTGCCACGTGCTCCAGATTTTGCTCTGGACTAGGCTCAGAGCTGCATTTATTAAGGGGAAAATTCTGTGCTGTTTAAAATGGCGAAAAATAGTCCCAGCACCTAAAAAATCTGCACTGGAAGCACATCTTCATAGGTGCTTTAGGCCGCCTAATGCCACTGTAGGTATGGCTAACGCTGGAATGTACGTCATTGGAAATTATGTGGTCACACCTTAAAAGACCTCAAATGGAGAGTGCTAGATATGATTACAGTAGGGTGGGAGGGAGGAAATTTTGAAAAAAATCTCAATTTAAAAGAACTCCGATGGATGTTCATGTTGAACTCCATGGCTCCGGAAGGGTTAAACGAGACATCGGATTGGCTAGCTCAAGTCGATCTTAGCTATTAATCAGCAGTCATGACGTATGGGGAGGATCCTATATCTGTGAGTAAAAAAGACGCCGCGGCCATTTTTTGGATGCCGCTTGACAACACAACTAGGAAGTAACAACTATGCAGTGCCCCCAGCCTTGATAAAGATCAGCGAAACGCGTTGGCAGAGGGGAGCGTTGACTTGAACGCAGGAACACAAGTTAATCACTACTATCACCCATAATGGAACGAAGATAAGTTCTTTAAATTTAACATATTTTTAAGATATATGCACGGAAAAACGTAAAAGAAATTTTTTTTTACAAAAAGTATAAAAAGTATAAATTATACTGAAAAAAATATATAAAGACATCACTAAGTTATAATGATTGGGGATGTATGAAGAATTGACAGATCGTTGAAGCGTTCTGCTTTTATTGGTCATATCTGACACCCCATATCGGGTCTTTCACACTCACTGGAAGTATAGTCTTTTGCCAATTTAACGCTGGAAGTGGCATTAGGTGACCTAAAGCATTTATGTAGGCACGGTTCATGACAAAGATAGGCACCAGAAATGTAGGCCTGGAAAATCTTGGCCTACATTTCCTGCGCCTGTCTTTCCTGGAAGCGCAATTCTGTATACGGTGCCATCGC
This sequence comes from Geotrypetes seraphini, assembly GCF_902459505.1. Lineage (NCBI taxonomy): Eukaryota > Metazoa > Chordata > Amphibia > Gymnophiona > Dermophiidae > Geotrypetes > Geotrypetes seraphini. The sequence continues at coordinate 181,522,601 of NC_047084.1, read as the reverse complement.
GTGATTGACATACGATCGACGGCCGCTTTTTAGGTGGCCGCTGATATTGGTGCCGTATAGAGAATCCAAACCTAATTGCATGGTGAATGACTTCTTGGGTTGTATACAGTATTGTTTTTGGCTATCGGAGAGGGTAGCCAAATGGGCAGGTATATCAATATTTAATAACCTGTATATAAAAGATACCAAATGAGGATCACCTCAGTTTCCACTTTTTGAAAAAAAAATCATTCTTTGGTTACTTATCTCAGATATTCTAATTGAGCCCTTATGACAATGGATCAAAATTGCCCAAAGGACCTTCCTGGTACAACCAAATCTAGGGTGACCTGAAAATGCAAGAAGCCTCATCAGGAGTATTAGAGACTTCAGACACTAGTAATATGGCTCCTCTAGGAAGGAGAGAACAGCAACATACATGAATATTAAGAATAGCAAATATCTCTGAAACATTTGGTGCAGATGGAATTAATTGGTGAAGATAAAGCAAGTGGCACCAATCAGTTTTGATAAAGAGACATTAGGAAAATGGGTGAATGAGAAATCCAGGGTTGCCAACTTCATCAGATTTTTAGGCATGGTTTTACCTCACTGAGTGTAGATTTCTAGTTTTAATTAACCTATTATATTCCCTATAAAAAGTAAGACTGTGCTTCCTCTGACATCAGAGGGAAGGTTTCTGGCTCAGCCGCGGGATGTGCATAGGATCCCCTGCATATGGCTTTGTGAAGAGAAACGACTGTGGCTGAAGGAGGAGGAAGCTGGACAGAAGAAGGTACATACCCCGGGAGGGAAGCATTTACCTGGGACACAGAATGGAGGAAGGGAGGGAAACAGAGGGTGCTTTGGGACACAAGAGGGAGAGGGGTGAATTGGGACTCAGAAAGGAGGGAGAGGGGTGCATTAGAACACCAAAGGTAGAACAAGGATCCCCGTTCGTAAGTACAAGACCAATGTAAGTCGGACGTTCGAAAAAAATGGGGATTGCCTTTATAGAAAGTATCAATTGATGGATCAGGGGTATTGTCCAAAAGCAGAAATGTACCCTCCCTTTTACAAAACCGTGGAAGTGGATTTTAGCGAAAGCCGGCACAATGAATGCTCTGCACTGCTCCTGATGCTCATCAGCGCGCCGGCCTGTGCAAAAACTGCTTTTGTGATTTTGTAAAAGTGTGGGGGGGGAGGGAGAGGGGGTTAGTTTTTTCAGCATATAATTTCAGTTTATGTCTTATCTAAGAACCTAAAAGTGAAGTACAATGTTTAATCGTAAGAATTATACGAGATAAGGCAAACGAACTGGAATTATTACTATGCTATCATCTGCATAATTATAACTACAAAAGCCAGCTCTAAGCCTAGATTATGGACATAAATATTAAACAACATCGGAGACAGGGTAAATCACTGTGGGACACCACAGGGAATAACCCAGTTATTGGATAAATTATCCTTCAGTTTAACTGAATCAGAATTGGAATTAGAAGCTGACTGAGACTGAGGGTGGTGAGAATGACTGGGGTTTATTTGTATTTTTAATGTTCTTTTTGTTGGGCTTGTTTAATTATGCTATTTTTTTTCCTGTTTTTATTTTTAGGATTTTTCTTTGGGGTTCTTAGATATTGAAGTCTTCCCTCCTGTTGTGTCTTTTATGCACCTATAGTATTGAATTTATTGTATTACTTTTTTCCCTCTTCCTTCTCCTTATATAGGTATATGTATGTAATTATTTCTTCCATAAGTACTGTAGTTAGATTGTGAGCCCATTGGGACAGAGAGGGAAATTCAAAGTACCTGATTAGATTTTTGGCTATTACTTAAGTCAATTTAATTGTTTTATAAACCACTTCGAATCCTTTGGGAGATTTAGCGCTATATAAAACACCACATTAAATTAATTAAATAAGATATGGAAGAAAGACAGCCTTTAAATCATTTTAGAACAGTCTGAGTCAGCAATATGCCATGATCTACTAAATTCATCTATATGTGCTACTAATAAGACAAATTATTTTACCACAAGTCATGGTATTTTAGTACAGGGGTAAAAATAACCTGTCTTAGTAACACACATTCATGAATTTCCCCCTTAGTCTACTAATCCGAATTGTATTAGTAAATGACTCTCAGATTTTGACTTTCATAATTGCTCGGCTGGTAGCCATTTCTTAGATCACAGACAGTTGGACAACCTACCCATATGATGTTGCTATAGTACCTAAAATAAAAAAAAACCATATAAAGTTAAGAAATAATAATCATTTTTCTATACAGTTTATCTGGAGGCAAACTATCTTCTTACTGGAAAATTCAGCGTACAGATTCTATTTTATCTTTTTAGTTTAACGTTGAGAAAAACTCAAAAGAAACATGTGAAAGATAGTTTGCTATCTAGGGCTTTGCTGCTCTTGGCATAAAAAATTTCATGTTCCCTCTATCCATTCTGTTTCATTTTCCACTTTCATTTGTTCAGTGGAGTGTGATAAATATAATTATACCATGCTTTAAGAAGACTGAAAAGGACATGAATTCCTTGGTCTGTTAAACACTTACAAGGAAAGAGCAGCATTAGATTTCTCATACACCTTTCCCACAAATGAGCTTGAATAGCTTTCTGCTCACACATATTTAACCAAAAAATGGTTAATGTTAAATGCAAGCTGTACTATAGATAGTGTGGAACTATTTTTATTCATTTGACCACATCACCAGGTTTGTTTTCTGAGTGAAGAAATGATGGAAGCATTAACATTACAAAGGAAGAAATACGATATAATGAAAAGGGTTTTATTCAGGTTCTAGTTTGTTGGGAAAAATACAAGTACAAAATCTATGATTAAATCAGAAGATATATTACTTATGCTTTATGTTACCCAATGACAAATTTATTAGAAAAAGAGACATCAGCTCTTTGCAGAGAAGAGATAATGGTTACTGGAGATGGGCAGACTGGATGAGCCATTTGGACTTTATCTGCCATCATGTTTTTATATTTCTATGTTTCTATTATGGCATACCCATGACCCATGGAGTAAAGAGCAGGAAATTAGAAAATCATGGGATAAGAAGTCAAGGAGAGTTATAATCACACACAAGTTATTTTCCTTTCCAAATTGCCTTTCAATCTATGAGAATTGGCTCAAGGGCATATACTAGACATAATTTACTTAGATTTCATCAAAGCTTTTGATACGGTTCCTCATAGGAGGCTCTTGAACAAACTTGATGGGCTGTACTTAGGACCCAAATTGGTGAACTGGATTAGAAACTGGTTGACAGACAGACACCAGAGGGTGATTGTTAATGGAATTTACTTGGAGGAAGGAATGGTGAATAGTGGAGTCCCTCAAGGATTGGTGCTGGAGCCAATCCTGTTCAATATGTTTGTGAGCCACATTGATTAAGGGCTAGAAGGAAAGGTTTGTCTTTTTGCAGATGATACCAAGATTTGTAAAAGTGTAGACAACAAGGAGGGAGTGAAAACATGAAAAAAGGATCTGCAAAAGTTAGAGGAATGGTCTAATATCTGGCAACTAAAATTCAATGCAAAGAAATGCAGTAATGCATTTGGGGATTAGAAATTGGAAGGAGCCATATGTGCTGGGAGGTGAGAGGCTGATATGCACGGATGGGGAGAGGAATCTTGGGGGTGATAGCATCTGAAGATCTAAAGGCAAAGAAACATTGTGACAAGGTGGTGGGTGTTGCCAGAAGGATGCTAAGCTGTATATAGAAAGGCGTAACCAGTAGAAGAAAGAAAGTGTTGATGCCCCTGTACAGGTCATTGGTGAGGCCCTGCTTGGAGTATTGTGTTCAAATTTGGAGACCCTATCTTGCAAAAGAAATAAGATGGCTTGGAGCGATCTAGAGAAAGGCAACAAAAATGGTAGGAGGATTGCACCAAAAGACGTATGAAGAGAAACTGGAGGCCATGAATATGTATACCCTAGAGAAAAGAAGGGACTGTGGAGAAATGATTCAGACGTTCAAAAACTTGAAAGGTATTAACATAGAACAAAATATTTTCCAGAGAAAGGAAAATGGTAAAAACCATAAGGCATAATTAGAGGTTGAGGAGTAATAGACTCAAGAGTAATGTTAGGAAATTCTTCTTTACGGAAAGGGTAGTTGATACCTGGAATGTGCTCCCAAGGAAGGTTGGATGAGAGGAAAATGGTGACAGAATTCAAACAATCATGGAATGAACACAAAAGATCTCTAATCACTAAATAAAGGGTATATATTGAAGGAACTAAGGCCAGTACTGGGCAGACTTGCACGGCCTGTTTCCCGTATATGGCCATTCAGTTGAGGATGGGCTGGGAAGGGCTTTGATGGCTGGGATGGTTTAAATGGGCTGGCATGAGCTTTGACAGAGACTCCAGTACATAGAACCTAAGCACACTACTGGGCAGAGCTCTGTCCCAGATATCTAATAAAAAGGACTATTTAAATTAAATTATTAATTTATAGAGCGGTTTGGCAGACTGGATAAACCATTCGGGTCTTTATCTGCCGTCATTTACTATGCTACTATGTTACTATGATTTTGGTAATACAGTTTCCATATATAGGCTAAATTCAATATATGGCACCCCCCAAAAAAATATCAGAGCTGAAAAATGTGGTATTCTATAAAGTATGCTTAAAGTTAGATGCAGTTTATAGAATAGCACCTATACCTGGGAACCATGACTAAATTTAGGTGGGGCCTTTTGCACCAAGAAAAACATGGTGCAAATGTTTACACCTAAATTTAGGCACAAATAGCCATATTCCTAAATTATGCACATAACTGGAAGTGATGCCCCTGATCTGCCTATGACTCACCCATTTCCATGACCCATTTTATGACACAAGCATAAAATTTAGGCACAGATCCCACACATAATGGTATAAATGTGCCTGTATTGAAAACCATCTCAGAAAACGCTAACTCTGTATTGTAATACCTTTACAGAACCTCATGCAAACCACTCTGAATCGACTCTCCAATCATTAGTGGTGGTACAGAAGCTTTCATTAATAATTGATTTTAATTAGCATCAATTGTTGCATTTTAGAAGCCATCAGTGCTAATTAGTTTGTTATTCAATTAAACTATTGCATAATTTAGGTACATAAACAAAATTGTGCATGTAATTTGTTTAGCACTTTTCATAGAATTTGGGGGATAATGTATGGTAAGGTAATTTTAAAACTTTATGATATTTATAGCATAATCTTCATTGTTTACCCTTATTTTATCTGTTTTTAAGGTATGCCACGTCACATGACAGTAGAGATGGCAATATCTTACATTTTATAAATAAATTTAAAGCATGAACCTAGTCAAATGAAAGTTATATAGCATAACAAGAAAGTTATTTAAGTCAAAAAAATTCCCTTAAAGATTTCCATAGCTCTAAATCAAACAGCATTTTCTTAGTAATTGCATGTTAAAGAATGTAATCACCACTGACTCCTAAATCAAGGAAACGAAGAACGGAGAGCATGCTCTAGGCAGTGTTCTACTGTTGCTTTTGTTAACGTACTAATGAGCCATTGTCACTCTAGCGCCAACCTGGCATTAGCAGTTAGGATAAATTTACTGTAAGAACACTGCTGTTTGTAATTAGCTCTTCATTACACAATCAGGCTGATTTAGAAAAACTCTCATATGATTTGCTCAGCAAATGAAGCAATATAATTACACCTCACTTGAAATCAACAAATTAGACTGCTGTTTGCAATTGGCTGTATCATGTACTATTAGGATTCAGGCAATAGCCGGCCTGTTGTGGCCTTTAACACTTAAATAAAGGAAGTCTAATTAAAGTACAGAATAAATTTCAGACTTTGCAATATCAGCTTCCTTTTTTTTCCACTGCATAGCTGAGCAGGCTGTGGGGATTTACTGCTTGTTCAGGCCTAAGTTTTGATCCCTGAAATAATGTACCATGATTGGATGCAGAGGAGCAACTAAAAATACAGCAGTACATTTACCAAATCGTAGCATGCTACGGATTGACTCAAGAAACCTTAGCATTAAGAACAAAAGGATGTCTAGGCTCATACTCCCCTTACCATGCATACTGCTAGAATAAAACTAGAACAGTGGGGAGAGTGTGGCACAGTGGTAAAAGCTACAGCCTCAGCGCCCTGAATTTGTGGGTTCAAATCCATTCTGTTCTTTGTGACCCTGGGCAAGTCATTTAATTCCCCACCCCCCCATTGCACCTAGTATATTAGATAGATTGTGAGCTCACAGGGAAAGACAGGGGAAAATGCTTGAGTAACTGAATAAATTCATATAAACTGTTCTGAGCTTCCCTGGGAGAACAGTTATAGAAAACTGAATAAATAAACAATCACAGTTTCCCTGTGAGACCTTTACCCTGTGGTAATTTTTTTTGTTGTTGTTTGTTTTTTTAACTATAAATGTTAAATTCATTGCTTCTTTATAATAATGTAAAATATCTTGAAAAAGGTACATTCCACTAAATAATAGTGTTACTTGTACTACACAGAGTTCTGAAATCCATATGCCGTATTTTCACGCATATAACGTGCGCGTTATACACAATTTTTACAAACCATGCATAACCGTGCGCGTTATAGGTGTGAGCGCGTTTTACAACTTTTTTTTTTCATTCCGATCCGGCATCCCCCCTGCGAACCGGCATCCTCCCCCCCGCTCGCATCACCCCCCCTCCCCCGCGATCCTACAACCCCCTCAGCACCGCAAAACATCTCTTACCCGATTGGGCACCAGCACCAATGCACAGGACGTGCCAGTGCCAGTGCCCGAAGATCCTCCCTCATTGGGCTGGGCTGGGCTGGGCTGTGCGGTACAGGATGATCCTCCTTCTTCCCTGTGCCGGGCTGGACTGGGCTTTGAGCATTTGCGCATGCTCAAGATGAGAATCTCGGAGAGAGCGAGACCAGAAGGCTTTGAGCATGCGCAAATGCTCAAAGCCCAGTCCAGCCCGGCACAGGGAAGAAGGAGGATCTCCCTGCACTGCACAGCCCAGCCCAACGAGAGAGGATCTTCGGGCACTGGCACGTCCTGTGCATTGGTGCTGGTGCCGGTGCCCAATCGGGTAAGAGATGTTTTGCGCTGCTGGGGGGGTTGTAGGATCACGAGGGAGGGGGGGGGTGACGCGAGCGGGGGGGGAGGAGGCCGGTTCGCAGGCCAGAAGAGTAAGCGGGAGTGGGAGGAGGTTATAGCAGCATGCGCGGTATACGCGTATGCGTGCTATATAAAAATTTTTTTTACAGACATGCTTTGGACCCGCGCGCTATACGCGCATGCGCGTTATATGCGTGAAAATACCTCATTAGCATTACAGATTTCTCAATCAAATTGGCCAAAGTAGAAGCAGAGAAAAATGAGAACAGATAAAGACCATATAGTCTGCCTATCCATGCCATCTACTATCCCTTCCTCTCCCTTAGAGATCCAATAAACTTATTTCAAGCTTTCATGAATTCAAATACAGTTTTCATCTATACTACTTTACCAGGGTCACCAGGAGTCAGTTCCATGCATTCATAACCCTTTCTGTGAAAAAGTACATAAGTTGAACATAAGAATAACCTTACTGGGTCAGATCAATGGTCCATCTAGCCCAGTAGCCCATTCTCACAGTGGCCAATCCATGTCCCTAGTACCTGGCCAAAACCCAAGGAGTAACAGCATTCCATGCTACTGATCCAGGAGAAGCAGTGGCTTCTCCCATGTCTTTCTCAATAACAGATTATGGACATTTCCTCCAGGAAATTGTCCAAACCTTTCTTAAAACCAGCTACGCTATCTGCTCTTACCACAACCTCTGGCAATGTGTTCCAGAGCTTAACTATTCTCCGAGTGAAAAAAAAAACATTCCCTCCTATTGGTTTTAAAGGCATTTTCCTGTAACTGACAGACAGCCATTAGGAGTGCAGGGAGGGACCAAGCAGGCACACAAAAAGTGTGCGCCTGCCTCCTGCACCGCTGATGCAGCTGGAAGAGAGCAGCGGAACCCAGGCAGGAGCGTGGAAAGTGCGCTGGACCGCCGGGATGACAAAAAAAGTTACTGGGGAGGGGGGGGGGGGGGGTGCCTGTCTGTGTCTTTGGGCTGGCTGGCTTGAAGGTGGGTTGGCTGGCTGCCTTGGGGCTGGCTGGCTGGCTTGGCACAGGCTGGGGTTTGGGAGCTGGCTGGTGCCACTAGACGTGCCTACCATTAGATGTGCCCACCACTAGATGTGCCCTGTACCCTGTCCCAGCCTACTACTAGACCACCAGAGGGGGGAGAGGGGACAGGGCACACCATTTGGTTCAGAATTTTTTTTTTCTTGGTTTTTCCTCCTCTAGAGGTGGATGCGTCTTATGGAACAAAACATATGGTAGTTTATAACATTCACTCTAGTATAAGTATTTTTTGAGGTTGCTTCTGAGTCTATCCCTTTCATCTTTACCCTATGTCCCCTCATTCCAGAGTTTCCTTTCAATGAAACAGACTCGCCTCATGTGCATTTATGTCACATCCCCCCTTTTTACTAAACCGTGATAGCAGTTATTAGCACAGGCAGCCTTGTTGAATTCTCCACACTGCTCCCGACGCTCATAGGAACTCTATCCCCATCTTCTACGAAACCGTGCTAGCGGTTGTTAATGCAGAGAGAGCACAGAGAGCTGTGCTGAATGGCTCGCACTGCTCCTGATGCTCATTGGTTCCTATGAGCGTCGGGAGCAGCGCGAGCCATTCAGCGCAGCTCCCCGTGCTAGAAACTGCTAGCGCAATTTCGTAGAAGAGGGGGGTATGAGTATCGGGACCAGCGCGGAGCATTCAGCGCAGTTCCCTGCGCTAATAACCGCTATAACAGTTTAGTAAAAGGGGTGGGGGGAACAGGTAATTAAATGTCTCTATCATAGCTCCCCTCTCCTGCCTTTCCATACAAAGTACTTAAGTAAAAATAAAAATAAAAGTATTTTTAAATATTTAAATAAAAATAAAAGTACAGTGAAGAACACATTAAAAAAATTACTTAAGTGAAAGTATAAAAATTATTGCCAAAACAAATAATAACCTCCATTACTTACTGTAGACTGCACTCAATTACATAGACTGCACATGTGTGTGTGTGTGTGTGTGTGTGTGTGTGTGTGAGTGAGTTGCTCCCTCTGTGCATGGTATATAGATCCAAAATAAAATCACATTAATGTGCAAAGTAATCACTCACTGTCTCATCATTACAAATAATCCAGGTACTGAGGCATAGATGGGGGAAAATGTTATTGCCTAATATAATACTTTTTGAATAAAAAGTAAAAATACTGTAGCTACAATGAATGCAGCTATTGCTAATGTTTTTATCCCAATAACTTTACTGTTGTAGAATACAATCCACTTTGCTATTAGTAAAACTTACCCCCTCTTTTACTAAGGTGTGCTAGCTGATTAGCGTGTGCTAAACGCCAACGCATCCATAGACTAACATGCACGCATTAGCGCATTAGTGTGCGCTAATCAGTTAGCGCACCTTAGGGCTCCTTTTACAAAGGTGTGCTAAGCATTTTAGCGTGCGTTTAGTGTGTGCTGAATCAACACGTACGCTAACTGCTAACGTGCCCATAGGATAACAGGCACGCATCACCGTTTAGCGCATGTTTATCACACAATAATATTTAGTGCGCGTTAAAAATCATAGTGCACCTTTGTAAAAGAGGGGGTTAGTAAATGAGAGCCTAAATTTTAAAAACGTATTGCCACTCATGGGATTGTGTTTGAGAGTCATTATTAAATCAGCCCAACTAAAAAGGTGTTCAACAACTATTGTACACTGACATGAAGTGGATTGTTTGTCTGATAAAAAGTTTCTTCAAATCAAGCCAGATTGCAATAATACTGATGTCTTCTGACTGGGTCTGCAAATATTGATCAAGTGAATCTGTGGCTGAAACACTTGACTTCCTATAGCAAAGAATGCTGTTATTCTCATTACCATCTGCATTAGAAATAGTATAGCTTAATTCATCACTTGCATCTTCAACTTCCTTATTATTATGCTGTCCAACTACAGAGGAGGGAAAGGGACTTGTACACTGCCTTTTTCTAGTTATATAACCATCCTCAAAAGTGATTTGCATACACTGTATACAGGTACTCATTTTGTACCTGGGGCAATGGAAGATTAAATGACTTGCTCAGATTTGATCCTACAACCTTTGGGTGCAGGGGCAGCAGCTCTACCACTAGGCCATTGTCTGTTGTTCTAATATTTTTCATCCGATTGCAAACTCTGAATAACTTCGAGGACTGATGCACGAATGACAAATGTGTGAGAATCCTTTGGTCTTAAGGCCAGTCAAGCAGACTTCCTCTCTAAAGACTATGAGGCTCATTTTCAAAAAAGATAGACGTCCAAAAAGACAGCATCAACTGGCACTTGGACATCTTACTAGAGGTGGTGGAGACAGAGACTGTGTCTGAATTCAGAAGGGCCTGGATAGGCACGTGGGATCTCTTGGAGAGAGAAAGAGATAATAGTTACTGTGGATGGGTAGACTAGCCATTTGGCCTTTATCTGCCATCATGTTTCTATGTGAAAACATCCAAGTGGGCATTTTCAAAACTGACTTTCCTGATGTCTTTCTGGTTGTTTTGTCTCCAGTGCATCTAAATTTTAAGGGTGCATGTTAGAGGTATGTTATGGGCGGGCTTAGGGATAATCAAACTTTTAACAAAACATCCAGGGCATCATTTAGACATTTGGAGCTAGACCGGTTTTAAAAATGAATAAGGGTCAAAATGGTGCCCAAACTGATCAGATGACTGGAGAGATTAAGGCATGACTCCCCCTTACTCCCTCAGTCATCACCGACCCCCCACCCATCACCCAAATATGTGGGAAAAACCCCAAACAATACATTTCAGCATGTTTTACAGCTTCAGATGGTCATACAGACAGCTGAGCAGAGCAGAGGGGCACTCTAGGAGAAACTGCAGTGAATGCCACATTTTAAAGTCCCAGATACACGTCACTAAAACTTACTTATATTGTATAGTGAGCCCTCAAAAACCCACCCAAAACCTACTGTACCTACATAAAAATGATACCTGCAAGCATAAGGGCTATTGTTGTGGTGTACAGGTAGGTACAGTAGGTTTTGGGTAGGTTTTGAAGGGTTTACCATACAATATAAGCAGGTTATAGTGATATGTTCCTGGGAATTTTAAATGTGACATTCACTGCAGTACCCCTTAGAGCAGTGTATTGCAAACTTTCTGGCCAGCGGCACACTATTTCCAGTGCCCCGGCCAGAAGGCGGAGGCCCGTCTGGCTGCTATGCTTTTCTAAAAGAGATGAGTACCTTTCTAACTTATTTATAATTAAAATATCTAACTAAGAAAATAATTAAAAATATATAAAATATCAAGACCGATGAAGACTTTAGTGCAAACAATTCTGTGAATGAAACTTTCTCACAGCTTGCACCGCTGAGGTCCTAAACGGGATTAATGTGTCAATCTAAGGTTGTGTGTATGTGATACTAATGATATGGTGCCACCGAGTTTTATACGGATTTCGTATTACTGTGCTGGACATGGAAAGGCACAGTCCTTGAGATAGCCTTGAGCAAAACAGGGCCGCTATCAGGCCTGGCTATATTTTTGTGCATTTTTTTTCCTCACATTTGTGTGGGCTGTTGCCTTTATGAAGAGGAATTTGCAACCAAAGTTTTTCTGCACGCTAGCAACTGACCATCTCTACCTGTTGACATCTTTGAAGATAAATACCTGGCTATATGGAGTTATTATATATAGTGTAATTTTGACACAGATTGTATGTAGAGTTTTTTTTTGAAAGCTGTACTACAGGACTTTAATGTACTGAAATTTGGAGCATATTAACTATCTGAGGTCTCTTTTTTTCCCACTTTTTTTAGTGAATTGAATTTGCTTGTGATACAGCGGTCTTTGGTCATAGCTGTCCTTTTCTACTATACTTATTTGCTATGTCTAATGATATGGAAAGATTTTACTTTTTTAAATGTTTTCTTTTTTTCTTATTTATCTGCATTACTTGAACAAGTTTATTCTTGTGTAAAGTTATGGAATAATTATTTTTTTAAAAAAAGATAGATTGTGAACCCACCAGGATAGATAGTGAAAATGCTTAAGGAACCTGTATGTAAACCGCTTTAAATGTGGTTGTAAAACTACAAAAAGGTGGTATAGAAGTCCCGATCCCTTTCCCCTTTGTTTCTTTTGATAAACTTCTTATCAAGGAAAACAGTTCTCTTTGATGATTCAGTGATTGTTTAATTTTCTGTTGACAGTGTTTGCTCCATTCTCTAAAAAATTTAGGGGTCCTTTTACTAAGGCGCACTAGCCGTTTTAGTGCATGCTAAATATTAGCATGCGTTAAACACTAATATGTCATTATAGTCTATGGTAATAGTAAATATTAGTCTTTAAGCCCATTACATTAACGGGTGCTAGAATAGATGTGTGTGTCTGTCTTTCTTTCTTTCTTTCTCTCTCCTTGGCCGCTTTTTTTGTCTGTCTATCTTTCTTTCTCTCTCTTTCCTCGGCTGTCCACCACCACCCTTTCCCTGCTCCCCCTATCCAGCAGCAGCTCTTCTCCCTTTGTTTTATCTCCACCCTATCTAGCAGCACCTCTTCCCTGCTCCCCCTGTCCAGCAGTAGGCCTACTCCCTTCCTTTTACCCCCCCTGCCCAGCAGCAGCTCTTACTTGATCCCCCTGTCCAGCAGTAGGCCTTCTCTTTTCCCTGCTCCCCCTGTCCAGCATTTCCCGCAAAGCGGCCCCATTCCCTCTCCCCCCTCCACTTCTTACCAGCATGGGACACATGATTGCTGTCTGCCCTCCAGCACACCCCTCCCCCAAAGCAGCCCCCTTTCCCTCTCCCCCTCCACTTGTTACCAGCATGGGACACATGATTGCTGTCTGCCCCCAGCATACCACTCCCCCCAAAGCAGCCCCCTTTCCCTCTCTCCCCTCCACTTCTTACCAGCATGACACAAACCGCCACTTCTTACCACCTTTGCAGTGCAGTGGGACACCTCGCAGTCGCTGCTGACACAAACTGCCACTGAATTCTAAGCCGCATGCGCCGCAAGCTGCCCGAAGCCGCCCCACGCACTGCTAGCCCGCCTCCAATTGAAGTCGGCACGGAGGCACACATCACGCTGTCAGGGAACATAACGTTGTAAGTGTGCATGCACGCTTAGGGGTTTTATTATAGAGAATTGAAGAATTAAGGCCAGTACTGGGCAGACTTGCATGGTCTGTGTCCGTATATGGCCATTTAGTTGAGGATGGGCTGGAGAGGGTGTTGATGGCTGGGATGGTTTAGATTGGCTGGAGTGAGCTTTGACGGAGACTTCAGTAGATAGAACCTAAGCACAGTACCAGGCAGAGGTTTGGATTATTGCCCAGAAATAGCTAAGAAGAAGAAAAATAAATAAATAAATTGAATCAGGTTGGGCAGACTGGATGGACCATTCGGGTCTTTATCTGCCATCATCTACTATGTGAGTGGACTGCTGGGCATGATGGAACACTGGTCTGACCCAGCAGCAGCAATTCTTATGTGTCAATTCCATGAAAAGAATGTTATAGATATAACAGCATATCATTCTTAAGTTTATAGTGAATAATGAAATCTGCTATTCTATTTAAATTGTCAAAGTAGAGTTACACATACATTTTCCTCACAATGCTTTCCCTGGGAAAAAAAAAATACATATATCAAAATTACTAGTTTGGTGCTATTATTTATGTCTAAGAATTCTCAAAGGAGGCTATATTTTGTTAAATGAGCAAATTACTCACTTTTTAAAGAGCAGAACAGTATACAGTAAAACTTTGGTTTGCGAGCATAATTCGTTCCAGAAGCATGCTTGTAATCCAAAGTAGTCATATATCAAAGCAAATTTCTCCATTGGAAATAATGGAAACTCAGATGATTCATTCCACAACCCAAAACCTTTAATACAAAATACTATACTTACTTATATTGCAAGACCTCACTCGTTTAGAACAGTCACTACACTCCTGCAGTGTCAGAGAGAGAAGAGCCATCGCCTCAGTTGTAATGTGTGTACACTGTATGTACATAAGAACATAAAATAGCCTCACTGGGTCAGATCAATGATCCATCAATCCCAGTAGCCCATTCTCACGGTGGCCAATCCAGGTCACTATTACCTGGCCAAAACCCAAGGTGTGGCAAAATATTCCATGCTACCGATATAGGGCAAGCAGTGGCTTCCCCCATGTCTTTCTCAATAATAGACTATGAACTTTTCTTAAAACCAGCTACGCTACTCGCTGTTACCACATCCTCTGGCAACGTGTTGCAGAGCTTAACTATTCTCTGAGTGAAAAAAAAATTTCCTCCTATTGGTTTTAAAAGTATTTCCCTGTAACTTCATCGAGTGTCCCTTAGTCTTTGTAATTTTTGACAGAGTGAAAAATCGATCCACTTGTACTTGTATTGCAAGACCTTGCTTGTATATCAAGTTAAAATTTAATAAAATGCTTTGCTTGTCTTGCAAAGCACTTGCAAACCCAAGTTATTTGCAATCCAAGGGTTTACTGTCTATTGTTTCCTTATCTTTTTGACATTCTTTTATTATTAAAATAAGCTCTAGCAGCACCAAAAGGAAGCTTTCATGACTTTCTTGAATGGTGTAGCATACAGGATATTGAAATAATACTCTCGCTCTCTCTTCCTCTCTTTACAAGTAGTGCTCCATTCTTTAGTCAGGAGGAGCAGCCATCCTAAATCCCTGCTGCAAAGTTGGTTAGAGGGTTGCGAAAAGCACCAATTAGAAGCAATGAAAGTACTCGTAATTTGTTGACACTGTGGAATCAATTTGGGTTTGTTAGTGAAAAATGCTGTGTTCCATCATTACAAGACAGCGCTGGAGCAAGCCATCCTTCTCTGTCAAGAGAAGAAAATGAAAGGGGGGGGGGGGGGGGGGAACAGCGCAAGAAGTCACGGGCTGCTGATGAGCCTGAAGGCATTTCGGCAAACTGAAAAAGAAATGTTCAAGCTAAACAAGTTGGGTCCGATGAGCCCTGTAAAATGTACATAAATTTTAAACTGCTGGAAAAAAAAATATGTTCTGAGAGTAGTTAATATTATTTGTATGTACAATATAGAGAAGCTAGGGTTTACAATTTAACTGACGCCTACACAGTCTGAAGGGTTGAGAACAATTTCTGAGAATATTACTAATGTGGAGGAAAATATTCAACCTGCAGCAGCCCTGTAAGTTGCTTACAACCATGGGCTGAACTAACCTCAGATATTGAACGCTAGGGTAGATGTAGCTCCTGGCATTGGCTAACTGGGTATGTATGTTGACACAGAAGCTAACTGGATGCCAGCCATATTCAGAATGGTGCCTGGTTAACTCAGTCCATAAAGTTTGTTGCAGGTTTCCGGGTCTCGCTGCGTCTTTGTAATGCTTTGAAGTCTGCAGTGTGACTTTGGAAATAGTGGGTTCACTGATCTGATTGGACTGGAGGAGGGTCACGAGTGGGGTCCCGCAGGGCTCGGTGCTTGGACTGCTGCTATTTAATATATTCATAAATGATCTAGAAACAGGGACGAAGTGTGAAATAATAAAATTTGCAGACAACACTAAACTATTTAGTGGAGCTCGGACTAAAGAGGACTGCGAAGAATTGCAAAGGGACTTGAACAAACTAGGGGAATGGGCGACAAGATGGCAGATGAAGTTCAACGTTAAGAAATGTAAAGTATTACATGTGGGAAACAGAAACCCGAGGTACAACTATACGATGGGAGGGATGTTACTAAATGAGAGTACCCAAGAAAGGGACTTGGGGTTAATGGTGGACATGACAATGAAGCCGACGACACAGTGCGCAGCGGCCGATAAGAAGGCAAACAGAATGCTAGGCATAATCAAGAAGGGTATTACAACCAGAACGAAAGAAGTTATCCTGCCATTGTATCGGGCGATGGTGCGTCTGCATCTGGAGTACTGCGTCCAATATTGGCCACTGTACCTTAAGAAGGACATGGCGTTACTCGAGAGGGTTCAGAGGAGAGCGACGCGTCTGATAAAGGGGATGGAAAACCTTTCATACGCTGAGAGATTGGAGAACTGGGCCTCTTTTCTCTGGAGAAGAGGAGACTTAGAGGGGATATGATAGAGACTTATAAGATCATGAAGGGCATAGAGAGAGTAGATAGGGACAGATTCTTCAAACTTTTGAATAATAAAAGAACAAGAGGGCATTCAGAAAAGTTGAAAGGGGACAGATTCAAAATGAATGCTAGGAAGTTCTTCTTTACCCAACGTGTGGTGGACACCTGGAATGCGCTTCCAGAGAGCATAATAGGACAGAGCACGGTACTGGGGTTCAAGAAAGGATTGGACAATTTCCTGCTAGAAAAGGGGATAGAGGGGTATAGATAGAGGATTACTGCACAGGTCCTGGATCTGTTGGGCCGCTGTGTGAGCAGACTGCTGGGCACCATGGACCTCAGGTCTGACCCAGCAGAGGCATTGCTTATGTTCTTATGAATTTTGGCGGGAAAGTCAGTTGGTCAGAAATTTGAATTTTGTTGTGAAAGTCCATAGAATGGAAAAGTCTCTGGTAGGTTTAAAGATGTTCTCCCCGTGGAGCTTGGTTAGATGTTCTTTCAGGGTTTCCTATGCTGGTAACAAGCACAATGCCAGCTGTGGAAACCCTGAGAGAACATCAGTCCATAAAGTTAAGACAGCATTTATGTTAAGAGTTAGCAGATTAAATCACTGTTAACTAGCTAAATTGTAGCTCCGCCAAATCGTTGTTCTTGGACTGCCCTTAAGACAGGAAGTGAGTGGTTAACGGAGATATTCAATGGTACCACCTGGTTAAGTGTCAGTCTCAGTGGGTGCCAGCTTAGTGGGGTTTAAAATAGGCTGGAGACTCTCCTGCCTGATTAAACCTTTTAAATATGGAGCCCATGGATTCTTAGTTCACATTGCAGCTGATTACACAATAACAAGGATTTGCTGTGCCATAAATGGTTTGTGAGTTAACTGTGTTTATTCTCCCAGTTCATAGAAAGATAGAACAATGATGATGTATAAAGACCATAAGGTATTATCAGGCCTTCATGTACTAAAGTGCAAAGTAATTTCATATGAGCATGCTTCATGTGGTGTGCTCTTTTGCAGTCACTGCAAAAAGTATATTCTGCAGTAATAAAATGTCTTGCAAACTTTGCTTTCCACAAGTTTCTTGAAAGTTGTCATTAATGAACTCCTGTAATACAAAATCATGCAAATCAACTCCAGATTTTATTGTAATCAATCCTTATATTTCCCCCCTCATGTTTCAGAGATGTTTGTAGTGTTTGTATTAGTTTACTGTCTGTGTTTGTTCCTCTCACCCCAAATCGCCCCAATGTAAGCAAAAAAGTTTCTTGTCAAAGCTACAATACTAGTGCTTAAAGGGACACAGAATGGAACATAAGAATAGCCTTACTGGGTCAGACCAATGGTCCATATAGTCCAGTATCCCTTCTTCAAGGAGGCCAATACAAGCCACAAGTACCTGGCCAGAACCCAAATAGTAGCAGCATTCCACGCCACCGATCTAGGGCAAGCAGTGGCTTCCCCCCATGTGTGTCTCAACAATAGAGTATGGACTTTTCCTCCTGGAAGTTGTCTAAACCTTTTTTATAACCAGCTACATTAACCACTTTTAACACATCCTCTGGCAACGCATTCCAGAGCTGAATTATTCTCTGAGTGAAAAAATATTTCCTCCTATTGGTTTTAAAAGTATTACTCTTTAACTTCATCGAGTGTCTCCTAGTGTCTGGAAATCCTGATGCAGTAAAAATTCGATCTACTTGAACCCGTTCTACATCAGGCAGGATTTTGTCGACTTCAATCATATCTCCCCTCAGCCGTCTTTTTTCCAAGCTGCAGAGCCCTAACCTTTTTAGTGTTCCCCTTCCATCCCTAGCCCCAGTGTGGGACATAAATGTCAGATTATTCCTTCACATTGAGCTTCATCTTGTACATTCAAAAAACTAACCCCTCTCTTTTACAAAGATGCGCTAAGCTTTTTAGCGTTCGCTAAATATTAGCACACGCTAAACAAGCGCTAAACACTAACACGTGCAATTTATCCTATGGACGTGTTAGCGGTTAGCGCATGCGTTGATTTAGGGCATGCTAAATCTGCATTAAAACGCTTAGCGCACCTTTGTAAAAGAGGTCCTAAGTGTCAGCCACAGCCCCATCTCCTCTGGACTTCAGTTTAGCTCCTATAAGGGGTCTTTTACTAAGGCTAGCCAATTTAGCAGGCCCTAAATGCTAATGTGTCTATAGAATATAATGGGCGCATTAGCATTTAGAACGCGCTAAATTGGCTAGCGCACCTTAGTAAAAAGACCCCAATAGTTTTGGGGAGTGACAGAGTAAAAAGCAATCCTTACTTGCTCCTCTCTCAGTGACTGCCTCCTCTAACATGATGAAATTGGACCCCAGCCTCGTGGCATTATTGTTAAGAGTCAGAGAGTGAATTAAGGTGAGCAGATTGTGGGGGCTGCCAGCCCACTAGAGATAAGAGGCCTGTGTGGAGTGTTCATGGTGCCTCTTAAGTGGACCATCAAAGCCTTTTCAATAACAGCCACCACGTGAAGTGGGCCTTCCTGTTTAAAATTTTTCATATGTTATCTCAGCAGCAAATATGTGAAGCTCCCCATCATGGCAACACTTGAAACATTACCCGCAAAATTTAGCTATGGCTGGAGTTTATTTACATCCTATAGCTAAATTTTGCAAAATTAGATACTAACCAATAAACATTTTTTGTGAATTTATGTAAGGGCTCTAGCAGGACTGGATTAATTCTTCGAGGGCCCCTAGGCACACAAGTACACTGGGCCCCCTGGCCCTGCCCTACCCCTGGCCTGCCCCCATTTATGTACCTGTTTTCTTATTTACTTCTTTATTTTCACTTGATTTCTTTTATTTTAAAATTCATAACAAACAGCAAAGATTACCATACCCATGTACAGTTTTTCTTCTATGCAGCCCCCAAACATCTCTGAACAAATCCCCCCTTCCTTCCCTTCCCACCTAATTGCCCAGGACTTAAACTCTGGACCCTTTCCATTACGTATACAAAAGTGTACTGCAACCTTGATGCATCCCACTTGAGCAAGCAAAGAACGAAGGAAAAAAGAAATAAAGAGACGCAAATACCCACAGAAAGTCTTCTATCTTGGGCGATTAAAGCCAGAACTCAGGAAGTAGGGGAGATAAAAAAAAATGCACCTGGCTACTGGAGGGACAGGGTCCGGAGGATGGCTTTCAGTGGAGGGTGGGTGAGGTAGCCTGCTCGGGCAGTACAACCGCGAAGCTGCTGTACCCTGCAGGAAAAGAACTTTGGCGCCTGGAGACCAGGAGAGTGCAAGTCAGAAGACAAGTCCACGAAGGACGCTGCCTGTTAGTGCGGCACCACCGTCACCGACTTACAGCGGAACAGGCCGTGCAGTCCAACTGACGCCTGATGCGAACAAAAATTTGCTTGCATGTGACGCGCCGGCAAAAAATGCAAGCAAAGCACGCGTGGGGGTGGGGCTTAGGCTGGGAGCTATGGAGGACCAGGCAGGAAGCAGGTGGGAATCGGATTGGGCAGTCCTCGTTGGTGCATGACATCACACCGGTGGGCCCCCCCTGATGTTTTCAGGCCCGAGGCACGTGCCTACTGGGCCTAGCCTTTAATCCGGCCCTGGGCTCTAGTCATCTGCAGTTACTTTATAAACAGATTTCTGACCTTCGAAAGCTAATCATAAACTACATTACAGGCTCCTTTTACTAAATGGAGCTGGAGGTTTTCAACATGGGCCAGCGAGGTAAATGCTCCGACGCTAATAGAATTTCTACCTCGCCGGTCTATGCTAAAAACGTCTAGCACCGTTTAGTAAAAACCCAGCATAAGTTAGTCCAATAAAAAAGCAATTTTTTTTTTTTACTTTATGTTTTTGTTTTATTTCTACATGTTACCTTAAAAAGTGAACTAACATGGCCACCACACCATTTCACTTTAACAGAGAGAAAAGTATGTGGAGAAAAGTATGTGGAAAAAAGCTGTGCTATCAGATCATAGAATTTAATCATGATAGTATGAGCAGATGAGCTTCAATGTGGAGAAATGTAAGGTCTTGCACATAGGGAAGGGTAACTCCATGTACAGCTATACGATGGGAGGGAGGGTACTCGGGGAAGGCAGCCAAGAAAAAGATCTGGGGGTATTGGTGGATAACACAATGAAGCCGGCGGCGCAATGTGCAGCGGCCTCAAAAAAAGCGAGCAGAATGTTGGGCATTATCAAAAAAGGTATCACTACCAGAATGAAGGAAGTTATCCTGCCACTGTATCGAGCAATGGTGCGCCCACATCTGGAATACTGCGTCCAATACTGGTCGCCATACCTCAAGAAGGACATGGCAATACTCGAGAGGGTCCAGAGGAGAGCAACGAGGATGATAAAGGGTATGGAGAACCTTTCATATGCCGAACTGTTAGACAGGCTGGGGCTCTTTACCCTGGAAAAGCGGAGACTGAGAGGGGACATGATAGAGACTTATAAAATCATGAAAGGCGTAGAGAAGGTGGAGAGGGACAGATTCTTTAGACTAGCAGGGCCAACTAAAACAAGAGGTCATTCAGAAAAACTGAGAGGAGACAGATTCATAACGAATGCAATGAAGTTCTTCACTCAACGGGTGGTGGACACCTGGAACGCGCTTCCCGGAGAGGTGATAAGACAGAGTACAATTCTGGGGTTCAAAAAAGGACTGGATGACTTCCTGGAAGCGAAGGGGATAACAGGGTACAGATAGAGGTTTACCTTACAGGACTTTGAGCGAATAGGGTATGGGCATTTTAGGTTAGGTAGGGAAAACTTTCAGGTCATGGACCTGTAGAGCCGCCGTGGGAGCGGACTGCTGGGCACGATGGACCCCTGGTCTGACCCGGCAGAGGCAATGCTTATGTTCTTATGTATGAAATTGACCTATGCCAAAAAACACACTCCGCCTGATATTCAGCCCACAGTAGTATGCAGTGCCTTGAACTGCTCACATAGGCAGGCTGAACTGACTCCAAACATCCAATGCATTGAATATTTGGGTTTCAGTGGTCACTTGGAAGTTAACTGGGCACTGACTGATGTCGGGCACAGACTGGTGCCTGGTTAACTTTAATGACTATGTTAGGACGGCCTTTTTTGCTGTTCTAACTTTAGCTCCCTTTTATAAAGCCGTGTTAGGATTTTTTAGCACTGGCCGCTGCGCTAAAAGCTCTGATGCTCATAGGAATTCTATTAGTGTTGGACCTTTTACCGCAGCAACGGGCAATAAAAAAAAATCCTAATGCAGTGTGACAAAAGGGGTCCTTTATGCTGCTGCAGTTACTTAGCTGGTTAGAGGACTCCAAATCACCGCTATTTGCCTAGGGGTCCTTTAAGATTCGCTAACCGATTTAGCATACATTAAATGCTAAGGCATTTAGCACGCACTAATCTTTAGCATGCGCTAAATCGCTTAGCGCGCCTTAATAAAAGGACCCCCTAGTTAGGAACCCAACTCCTGCTCCATCTCCGGCCCGTCCTAACATAACAGTCATCGTCTGAATATCATGTGCCAGGTTGCTCAGCAGTGTTTTAATCAAGCAGGAGCCTCTCCTGTCTTTTTGAATCCTATTAAATATCAGACTATTTTTTTTCTCCACTTTAAGATACAAAAAGAAATCAACCTAAATGCTACTCTATTCAGTCATAGTGTGCTCTTTCCATCAGTTAACAGTAGTAATTCAGCCTCAAATTGTTCTAAAGCAATTCTAGATAACAAATCTATTCTTCCCCACCCATTCATTAAACTGAAAACAGGAAGAAAAATACTGAAATTCACAGGTAGTCACTCTAGTTTGCATGAATCTTGAGAATGCCAACATTTTTCAATGCAAGTGGGTGAAACAAAGACCAAAATTCCTTCACTTACTTTTCTTAAATATAGGGACACTGAAAACTCATGGGTGATACCAACCTACCTGTGGGGAATTTCAGTTCTGTTATGGTCTGCTAGAAAGGGAGGAGAAGTTGCCTAGGGGGCATTGCTGCCTAATTGTTCTAAAACTGCAACATACAAATAGAGAAACAATAGCTCTTTCAGA
Organism: Geotrypetes seraphini; assembly: GCF_902459505.1. Lineage (NCBI taxonomy): Eukaryota > Metazoa > Chordata > Amphibia > Gymnophiona > Dermophiidae > Geotrypetes > Geotrypetes seraphini. The sequence goes on along the minus strand of NC_047084.1, from coordinate 181,500,396 downwards.
AGAATTAAAACCAGAGGAAGAACATTAAAGAAATGACCCTTTTTTTTTCCGTTAATCACCCCGTTCTTTTCTCAAACGTTCCTTATGGTGTTTAGGATAACATGTTGACCAATCACTAGACTCAAAAGCAACATGAATGAAGGTTACTGTGAGAAAATGTGAGAGCCACATTACAGATCACATTCCATAATGGAGCATCTTGAGAATGGAAATTAACGGAAGAGAAAGGAATAAATTCTTCTATTAGATCATTGACTTTCAATGTTGATTATTTCCAAAAGAAGTGATAATAGAGCATTCAGATTTCTTTTTGTAGTGCTTTTTAAGCATGTTGGGATTGATTTTTTTTTTTTTCTTCAAAGCAGTTGGTGTGTGTAGAAAATTAATTAGATGTCCTGCATGAGATACAAGTCATTTCATCATAGATTCTGTTTTTTCAGTCAACATAATTGTTTTATTACTAAGGCAGGCACATCCATTTTAATGGGTTTTATATGAATTCTACATGAATTCTACAACTGTTCAAATGGGAAAACACAAATTAGCACTGCAAACTCTACTGGAAATTATATACCGAAGAATGTAAATAAAAAATTGTTATGAAATATATTTAAGGTATCCCAAAATGAGTGAAAATAATACCAATATTTCTAAATACCATCAGTAAACACAGGGTTACTTAATATAATTTGTATGGTAACTTTTTTTTTCCATCTGATATTCAGACCACAGGAGAAGTCCACTTTGGTTCTCAAAAATAGTAGCTGAGAAGGTAAGGAAAAAGAGGTTAGCGTTCAAAAAAAACAAAACATTGCAAAACGAAAAAGTTAAGAAAGGTGGGTCGAGTAGCAAAGATGCAAATAGAAGAAAAAATAGCTGACGGGGAGGGAACCGAGACATTTTTAGATATATTAGTGATAGGAAGAAGTGCAAAAGTGGCATTGTGAGACTCAAAGGTAAAAGGGAGAAATATGTAGAAGCTCCTAAAGATAAGGCTGAATTGCTTATCAAATATTTATGTTCTGTGTTTACAGTTGAAGCACCGGGAGCGGGACAATAGAAGACAAATGCAAATAGGGATGGAGGTGTGGTACACTCTGATCGATTTTCAGTAGACTAGAAACAGAAACATAGAATATGATGGCAGAAAAGGGCCATCGGCCCAAGTCTGCCCACTCGAAGAACCCTCCCTTCTAAGCACTTCCTCGAAGTGAACCCACATATTTATCCCATTTTTTCTTAAAATCGAGCACGTTGCTGGCCTCAATTACCTGAAGTGGAAGATCATTCCAATGATCAACCACCCTTTCAGTGAAGAAATACTTCCTGAAAGGGTGGTTGATCGTTGGAATGATCTTCCACTTCAGGTAATTGAGGCCAGCAATGTGCTAGATTGTGTTTGTGAAGAGTTAGCTAAGCTGAAGGAGGACAAAGCAATGGGGCCAGATGGTATATATCTGAGGGTACTACTGAAGGAACTTAGGGAAGTTCTGGCAGCTCAGCTGGCTGACCTTTTCAATGCTTCTCTAGAGTCAGGAGTTGTACTGGAAGACTGAAGAAGGGCAGATGTGGTACCTCTCCATCAAAGTGGAAGTAAGGAAGAAACAAGAAGCTACAAGTTAGTAAGTCTGGCTTCTGTGGCAACTAGATTAATGGAAATGCTTTTAAAACAGAGAATAGTGAAGTTTCTGGAATCTGTGGATTACAGGATCTGAGGAAACATGGATTCACTAGAGGCTAGTCTTGTCAGGTATTTCTTTGACTGGGTGACCAGAGATAATGCATTAGATATGGTGTATTTAGATTTAAGGAGTCTTTTGATAGTGTTTCACACAAGCATCTAATATATAAACTTAGTGCCGTCAGGGTTGGCCCCAAAGTGATAGACTGGGCTAGGAATTGGTTGAGTGGAAGGTAACAGAGGGTAGTGATCAATGGAGATTTCCCTGAGGAAAGGGATGCTACGAGTGGTGTACCTCTGGTTTATTCCTTGGGCCTGTTCTTTTTAACATTTTGTAAGAGATATTGCTGAAGGGCTGTCAGGTAAGATTTGCTTCTTTATGGATGGTACCAGCATTTGCAATAGAGTAGACACTCCTGATGGTATGAATATTGAAGTTTGAAAACTGGTCTGAAATTTGGCAGCTAAGATTTAATGCTAAAAAAATGCAAGGTCATGCATTTGGGCTACAAAAACCCAAGGGAACAGCACAGTTTGGGAAGTGAAGAACTTTTGTGCATGAAAGAGGAGCAGGACTTGGGTGTGATAGTATGTGATCTTAATGTAGCCAAACAGGTTGAAAAGGTGGATGGCGAGAGCTAGAAGGATGCTAGAGTGCATAGAGAGAGGTATAGCCCATAGAAAAAAGGAGGTATTGATGTCCCTGTAAAAGACTCTGGTGAGACCACATTTAGAATATTGTGTACAATTCTGGAGACTACATCTTCAAGAAGATATAAACAGGATGGAATCATTCCATAAGAAGGCTACTAAAATGGCTGGTGTTTTTTCTCATAAGGTGTTTGAGGACAGATATAAAGATCTCAATATGTAAACTTTGGAAGAAATGAGGGAGAGAGGAGATATGATAGAGATGTTTAAATCTAAATGATTACAAAAAATGTTATCAGCCAGAGGTGAAGACGCCCACAAGAAATGTTCATTTAATCAAAATGGTGAAGAAAAAAGCCTCAGGAATAGTAATAGAAACACGACAATCCTCAAAGGATTTCATGCCGCATATAGTCTTATCACAGGCATAAAAAAACTCCACCAATGCAAAATGTAAATTTCTAATTGGGATCAAAATCCACCACTGTGCACAGGAAAAGAAAAAACAAAAGCTACTAGTAGGTTTTGTTTTTTTGTTTTCCTGTGCACAGGGCAGCACAGCACAAGCAGTTCTCAGCTAGAGTCTTACCAGGCTGAAATAGGGCTAGGTCTAGGAGCTGATGTCACCAGTTGACTGAATACACCTTCTGTAGCCCTGCCCAATCCACAGTCCTGAAGTTGAAGCAGGCTGCCAGGGGCAGCATAAGCAGTTCTCAATTCGAGGAAGCAATGTTCCCTGCCAGAGTCTTACCCGGCAGAAATAAGGTTAGGAGCTGATGTCAACACTAGTTGACTGAGCACAACCTCTGCAGCTCCGCCAACTCCAAAGCCCCAATGTTGGAGCAAAAGCCGAAGTTAGGTCAGGCTTCCAGGTGTTGAAAGCCACAGAGAGCTGGGCATCAATGATCAAAGAAGCAAATAGCAAAGATAATACAATATCATAGTGGCATCTTTGGTAACCACAAATCTCTAAGGTAATCAGACTCCCACAAACAATAGTAGAAGCCATATTCTAAGCAATTGATTTCCACTACGTCACGCAGGACCATATCAATGAAAGGAAAAAAAATCAAGAATTATAGAATCTATCTAGGTGTGCTTAATATATTTTAAACCAGACAAAGTTTTATTTTATTTTTCTTTCCAGCTTATGATTTATCTTTAATCTTATCTATTGTTTTGCCTTTTGTCTTTGTTTTGTTCTATTTCTATCATTTAAATTTCTCCAGAATTCTACTGTTCAACGGCTCCCCCTTCTGCTTCTATTCCTTTCTCTCCTCTCTTCTACCTTCCAAAGTATTTAGATCAATGCTGTCTTGTTAAAATGTTTATTTTATTTTTATTTTTCCTCTAACTCTACTTTTCACTTCTCTATTACCCTCCAGGTACTTTAGTTAGATTGTGAGCCTTCGGGACAGTAAGGGAATTTTTCAAGTACCTTTCTTATTTCTAATCTTAATGTATATTTTCTGTAAACTGCTTAGAACCTAACGGATGTAGCGGTATATAAGAAATAAATTACATTACATTACATTACAAGTGGTATATCAAGTGCAATTAAACAGAAATATAAACACGGTCTTATATCTCTAGAAAAGATCTTCTTAAAGAACAAACATGACAAATCTATATTCCTTGCACATAAGAACTTATGTAGAACTTAAGGTCCAAATTCTATAACCGGCGCCTAATGTTAGGCACCTATTTTGGAGGCACCCAACTAGATAAGCACATATCTAAATTGAATAACAAGCTCAATAAAGCTTTTTAATCAGCAATAATTGAAACTTAGGTGCCTATCAAGAAAGAGCAATTCTGTAACTTGGCACCTCTAAAAATTTAGGTGGCCTTCAAAAAAATAGGTGCTTTGCATGTTAGGCATGGGTGTGGCTTCGTGTTAGGCGCCTTATTACGGAATAGCTGCTTTTAAGCATGGCCACGTAACTTCTAGTTGTGCCTAGAGCTGGCTTAATTGTTGGGGGCCTCCAAAATAGGCTGCCGCTCAACGCGATTCACTAAACAGTAATCAATCGATTGAGGCCGCCTAACTTTTAGTTGTGCTTAGAGCTGGCTTAATTGTTGGGTACTTCCAAAATAGGCTGCCGCTCAGCACGATTCACTAAACAGCAGCCAATTTTACTTGAATCACGCTGAGCGGCTCCTAACGTTTGGGCACTTCTTATGGAATTTGCCCCTGAGTGCTTAAATATGCTCAGTATCATTGTTTTATGAATTGCAAAGAGCTCTGAATGGCTGTTGCTATGTGTTTGCCCAATTTCCAAATGGTATTAAGTATACAAAATGAAAAGAAAAAGAAAAACTGTTGAATAGCGTTCATTTGTGCAGTAATAGCTAGTGGAAATGTCTGCCATTAACAGGGAAAAGTCTTTAAAAGTAAGTGCTGTCAAATTATCTGTTGCGACTTTCTCCACAAGCAGGTGTCAACAATAAATTAATGCAGATGAATTGCAGATTTTTCATGGGAAGATACATGACTTATCATAGTTTCTGACAAGACCAGTTCATAAGAAAGCTCTAATGGAAGCAGAAATTGTATGGAATTATACTCTGTGTCTGAAGGTAAGGTCATTGCAGCTTTCTGAGCTCTTAAAGTGTCAGATCTTTGTCAGGGTTACTGAATTAATAAGACAGAAAAAAAATACCCTTTGTCCTTATTATGTATAAAATCTGCGGGCATTTACTTGCTGCATACATTATATTTTCAACTTATGTATGTCCAAGATCGAAACCCAGGATTTACAGTATAAGAACAGTATGTAGTTGATGCTGTATCGCTCCAATGCACGACCTCACCTTGAGTATTGCATTCAATTCTGGGTACCTTATCTCAAAAAGACATAGTGGAACTAGAAAAGGTTCAAAGAAGAATGACCAAGATGAGGTAGGGTGGGGTTGAAAATTCTCTCGTTTGAGGAAAGACTAAAGTGGTTAGGGCCCTTCAGCTTGTAAAATCCTACGTCTCCTTATCTCAAGAAAGATATAGCAGGGTTAGAAAAGGTTCAATGAAGAGCAACCAAGAAGATAAAGTGGATGGAACTTATCTCATAAGAGGAAAGACTAAAAAGGTTTGGGCTCTTCAGTTTGGAAAAGAGACAGCTGAGGGGAGATATGATTGAAGTATACAAAATCCTAAGTGGAGTATAACGGGTACAAGTGGATTAAGTTTTTTACTCCATCAAAAATGACAAAGACTAGGAGACACTTGATTAAGTTACAGGGAGATACTTTTAAAACCAATAGGATGAAATATTTTTTCTCTCAGAGAATAGTTAAGCTCTGGAACGCATTGCCAGAAAATGTGGTAAGAGCAGTTAATATTGCTGGTTTTAAAAAAAGGTTTGGACAAGTTCCTAGAGGAAAAATTCATAGTCTGCTATTGAGACTGACATGGAAGAAGCCATTGCTTGCCCTGGATCAGTAGCATAGAATGTTGCTACTATCTGTGAAATAGATTGGCCACTGTGAAGACAGGATACCAGGCTAGGTGGACCATTTTTCTGACCTAGTAAGTATATTCTAATGTTCTTATGTTTTCAAATAAGAGAGAGAGAGAAAGAAATGGTATGACCTTGTTAGGAGGAGAGAGCTCTAGAGCAGTGGCGTACCTAGCATATGTGACACATGGGGCCCATCATTTTTGGACACCCCCCATCTGTATGAAAAACATGATTTTTAGTAACAATCCACATGTCACACAAGAGTGACTTACACACTGCAGTGAGCAGTACATCAATTCACCCATTGTAAAACTAAACAAGCCAGACTAGTACAGATCAATCCTACACAGTCAATCCTAACAGAAAACCATGTCTTTTCGAACACACAGAACACAGAAAACACCTTCGCCTAGTATGTAATCACAAACTAACCCCTCTTCTTTTTGCAAAACTGTAGTATGTTTTTTAGCCATGGTGGTAACATCTCAGATGCTCATAGAATTCTGAGAATCAGAGCTGTTACCACCACGGCCAACGCTAAAAAATGCTCTACAGTTTTGTAAAAGGGGAGATAAAATAGAAATACAAAGACAAAGGTTAAACTAAAGCACCAAGCGGCTGGACTCTGCATACACCACAGAAACAGCAATGCATCTCCCCTAAAGCAAAAAAAAAAAATATATATATATATATATATATATATATAATTTTTTCTACCTTGTCTTCTCTGGTTTCTGCTTTCCTCATCTTCTTGTCACTCTCTTCCTTTCATCCACTGTCTACCCTCTCTCTGCCCTTTCTATATGGCATCTTCTCTCCTTCTATTCCCCTTCCAGAAACTTTATGCCTCCCTCTTCCATCTCTCCCTTCACCCCCATTGGTCTGGCACCCACCTTCTTCCCTTCCCTCCTCCAATGGGCTGTCATCTCTCTCCTCTCCTCTTCTTCTCTCTCCCACACCGCCATGGTCTGGCATTTCACTCTCTCCTCTCTCTTCCCCCCACTTCCATCAGCATCTGCCCCCTTTCTTTCCCTCTAACCCAATTCCATGCAGTATCCTTCCCCCTTATGTCTCTTTCCCCTTTCCCTGTATACCAATTCCACCAGCAACTGCCTCCTTTCCCTCCACTACCCTTCCATACCAACCTGACTCCCTTTCTCATCCTCCACCATCCTTCCATACCACCCTGACCCCCCTTTCTCATCTTTCACCACCCTTCCATACCACCCTGACCCCCTTTTTCTCCTTCCACCACCCTGCTGTGCTCCTTTCTCTCTCCATCCAAATCAGCAAAGTCCCAGGATGACTGCTTCTGCTGCCTCTGCTCAGGAAAAGGTAAGTGACGTCGGAGGGGGGGGGGCCGGCAGACGCAGGGAATTGAGGCAAGGTCCCGCGATGACTGAGGCTGCTGGTCCACTCCCCTATGATGTTACTTACCTCTTCCAGAGCAGAGGTGGTAGATGCGGTCATCGCGTGACCTTCCTGCACTGCAGCGTGGCTGCTGACTGTGCTCCGGAATAAGTACGGAAGCCGCGCTGAGATGTCGTTTAGAACAGCGCAGGAGGTTCTGGACCCGGCTGGCTGTGCACCCCCTTGAAGCATGCACCCGGGGAGGACACCCCCCCCCCCTTGGTACGCCACTGCTCTAGAGTTAAAGTTCAGTAAGTGATTTGTCTTGGAAGACAGAATAATGCAAAGGAGGGAAAAAAGGTTAAAAGAATATGCAGATTGGAGAGAAACATATCTGGGCGTATATCATCTGTGGGAGTTGTAGCCATGTTCCATCTGGCAGCTACAGAGGAGTTGCTGGAGCTGCTGAACTTTTCTCTCGGCACTGTTTGAACCTACTACTGATGTCATTGGGGGCCTTTTCAGTTCCTATAAAATCATGATGCTGTAGAACTGTTGAGGAGAGAAGCATACCTGGGCATATATCAGCTGTGGTAGTTGTAGCCATGTTTCTTCCGGCAGCTATGGAAGAGCTGCCGGAGTGACTGAACTTTTCTCCTGGTACTGTTTGAGTCTACTACTGATGTCACTGGGGGCTTTTCAGTTCATGTAAAATCATGATGCTGTAGCGGCATGTGGTCGCTGGGTTTGGCTGAAGGGACTCCCATGGGATAGGTGCCCCTTAGAAACCTAAGGAGACTTGTGATTAACTGAGAAGGCCCTGAGACTTTGTTAGATAAAAGTATTTCTTCTCCTTATTTTTATTATGAGTAAACATGAAGCAAATGTCCATATGTCTACACCAACTATGGTTGGGCCAAAGGACAAGCATTTAATAAATACTGGAGAACATATTGGAACTAAATTTCTTTCTTCATCATCTCTAGAAGTCTCTTAGCCCCCCAGCTTGTATTCCTCCTACCCCTCCCAAAGTTCCTCTGGAAGTAGAACCTCAAGTAGGTTCTAAATCCCCAAATTCTGTTCAACCTGAGATTCATTAATTTGTAGTGTCATTTTCAAAAATGCCACAGGTACTAGTGACCTGGATTGGCCACTGTGAGAACGGGCTACTGGGCTTGATGGACCACTGGTCTGATCCAGTAAGGCTATTCTTATGTCCTTAAGTATATTTCTGAAATTTCTCAAGAAGTCGTAGGATTGAAAGAAAAAGGCAGAGATCCACTGGACAATACTTTAAAAATTTATGGGATATAAAGTTATCGCATGGAGGGAATGTTAAAATAAGTTATTACTCAGAATCAGATTTTTGCAGAAAGTTGTAAATAAATTAATAAACGTGGATTCAAATATATTAACTTTAGACAAGCATTTATCACTTGTTGAATCACAAGCTTCTTCCTTACAAGCTGTATTAACCTCTGCAATTAAGGATTCTTGTAATGTACATTATAAATTAAAGGTGTTAGAAAATACTGCTAGAGTTAGAAATCTGTGTTTTGTTAATTTTCCTAAGATCTATTTACTTTCACCTGAAATCCTTCTGAGGAAATATCTCAGGGAGGTTTTAGGTATGGAAAATGCAGCAACTTTTTTTTACTTCCTTGATGAGAAAAAAGTCTCTACCGAACAAGGGACAGACTAATTTGTCTCACCTGATGTTAATTTAACAGCTGTTTTGGAAGATACTCAAGTGGTGATTCAGACTAGAGCTACCCTTTTGATAGCATGCGTTAATGAGCTCGATAAAATTTTAATTATGAAACTATTTAAAATGAAAACGAATGTAGATTTCTGTGGGGCAAAGGTGATGATATTTCCAGATGTTTCTAGGGCAACTCAATTTAGGAGGGGGGCCACTCAATTTAGGAGGAAAGCTTTTTTAGCTTTGAAACTAAAAGTTTTGGCCTTGGGTGCAACTTTTTTTTTCTAAAGTTTCCATGTAAGTGCTTGGTTTCTTATCAAAATAAAAAAGATTTCATTTTTGTAGATTCTTTACAACTTGAACAATTTCTTAAATCATATGAGTAGTAGTAACTGGTGAAATGAGGGAATAAAAAGTGCAATGATGTGAAGATATTTTCTTCCTTATTATTTCCTGAATGTGGGTTTTTTTTCTCTAAAGATAGTTATGCCTCTCTCCCTTGATGTGGGCATGATTGGAATTTATTATGTAAATATGATTTCCTGTTGCAATTGAGGTGTTTATCCAATATTCTGTATTCTTTCTTGAATATAAGATTTAAATAAATAAATATAATATGCATATTGCAGGGCTCCTGAAGAGGTAGAAGTTAGAAATTTAAACAGATTTACATGAAGATACGTGAGTGAAAGGTTTAAATTTAACGCAGAGGGCAGGAGAGAGAATTGAAGACCCTAGGGTTATGCATACAGATTTTTGGAATAGAAAGGGCAGCAGTTTAGTTCTCATATTGTTAATATGAAGCACTTAATTATTTGCTGGTTAAGAAGTGATGGAGAGGAAAATGTTGAGGATGTCTAATTAGAAAACGAAGGATGTAAATTAAAGAACTAAGACCTGCATGGTCTGTGTCCCATATATGGTGATTCGGTATAGGATGGGCTGGGGTGGGCATCAATGGGAACTCCATTTTGCTATAGGATGGGCTGGGGTGGGCATCAATGGGAACTCCACTAATATGGAACATGAGGATGTTACTGGCCAGAGTTTACGGTAGATATCCTGCAAACAACGGCATGGGTTCAGCCGAGGGAGATCTTGCCTCACAAATTTGCTTGACTTTTTTGAAGGTGTAAATAAACATGTGGATAAAGGTGAGTCGGTTGATATAATGTATCTAGATTTTCAGACAGCTTTTGGTAAAGTTCCTTATGAGAAGCTCCCGAGAAAATTAAAGTGTCATGGGATAGGTGGCCAAGTTCAGTTGTAGATTAGGAATTGGTTATCAGATAGAAAACAGAGGGTAGGGTTAAATGGTCATTTTTCTCAATGGAGGAGAGCAATCAGTGGATTGCCGCAGGGGTCTGTACTAGGACAGGTGCTTTTTAACTTATTTATAAATGATCTGGAAATTGGAATGATGAGTGAGGTGATTAAATTTGCAGATGATACTAAACTGTTCAAAGTTGTTAAAACGCATGCGGATTGTGAAAAATTGCAGACGGACCTTAGGAAATTGGAAGCCTGGGCGTCCAAATGGCAGATGAAATTTAATGTGGACAAATGCAAAGTGATGCACATTGCGAAGAATAACCTGAATCATAGTTACCGGATGCTAGGGTCCATCTTGGGGATCAGCACCCATGAAAAGGATCTGGGTATCATCATAGACAATATGATGAAACCTTCTGCCCAATGTACGGTAGCAGCCAAAAAAGCAAACAGGATGCTAGGAATTATTTAAAAAAGGGATGGTTAACAAGACTAAGAATGGTATAATGCCCCTGTATGGTGCGACCTCAACTGGAGTATTGTGTTCAATTCTGGTCTCCTTAGCTCAAGAAAGATATAGTGGTGCTAGAAAAGGTTCAAAGAAGAGTGGCCAGGATGATAAAGGGGATGGAACTCCTCTCGTATGAGGAAAGACTAAAACGGTTAGGGCTCTTCAGCTTGGAAAAGAGATGGCTGAGGAGAGATATGATTGAAGTCTACAAAATCCTGAGTGGAGAAGAACGGATACAAGTGGATCGATTTTTCACTCTTGTCAAAAATTACAAAGACTAGGGGACACTCAATGAAGTTACAGGGAAATATTTTTAAAACCAATATGAGGAAAAACATTTTCACTCAGAGAATAGTTAAGCTTTGGAACACGTTGCCAGAGGATGTGGTAAGTGCAGATAGCGTAACTGGTTTTAAGAAAGGTTTGGACAAGTTCCTGGAGGAAAAGTCCACAGTCTGTTATTGAGAAAGACACTGCTTGCCCTAGATCGGTAGCATGGAATATTGCTACTCCTTGGGTTTTGGCCAGGTACTAGTGACCTGGATTGGCCACCGTGAGAATGGGATACTGGGCTTGATGGACCATTGGTCTAACCCAGTAAGGCTATTCTTATGTTGGATACCCTGGAGTGAGCTTGGATGGCAACTTCAGCATTTGGAACCTAGGACAATACCAGACTTTACAGTCTACAGCCTAGATATATCAAAGAAGAGACAAGTTAATTTAATCATATATTTTTAATGGGTATAACTTATGGGCAGACTGGATGGACCATTCAGGTCTTTATCTGCCATCATTTATTATGTTACTATAATGATGCTATTGCACTTAAGTGTTTGAGACTCCCTGGATTCCTTTCTCAGGGGAATGCTGTCTCACAATTCTCATTTTTGGACAATCCTTATAATAGTGCCCCCCAAGAAAGAGATACCACAGCTATACTATTTTGGAGGAAGGGGGCAAGTCAAGGGTGCAGAGTGAGCATTCCTGTGCTACGCAGAAACCGGGGAAATGTCCACAAAAACAATCCATGTTGATTAAACATTCTTCCAAATAGATCTTATTAATATGAATCAACTTGACCCAAATTCTTCCAAATAGCTGATTCATATTAATAAAATCAATTTGGAAGAATTTGGGTCAAGTTGAGGAGAGGAAGAGATAGTGGATGCTGCAGATGGGCAGACTGGATTTCGTCTTTATCTGCATCATGTTTGTATGTTTCTATGTCTCACACACCCTCTTGAGCTCAAGAATTTGCCACTACACCACCCTCTGCTCATGTAAATCCAGACTAACTAGGTCTAGAGCAGTGGTCTCAAACTTGTGGCCCAGGGGCCACATGCTGCCCGCCAGTTACTATTTTGAGGCCCTCGGTATGTCTATCATAATCACAAAAGTAAAATAAAATGGTTTCTTGATCATATGTCTCTTTAGCTATAAAATACCTCTTCTACGAAACCTTGCTAGCAGTTTTTAACGCAGAGAAACGCGCTGAAAGGCCCGCGTTGCTTCTGACGCTCATAGGAACTCTATGAGCGTCGGGAGCAGCACGAGCCATTCAGCACGGCTCCCCACGCTAGAAACTGCTAGCGCAGTTTCGTAGAAGAGGGGGTTAGCCAAAAAGAAAGATTTATAAACTATAAAGAGTTTTGCCTCATGCAAAATTGTCATTTCTTTAATAAGACATTAACTATTTTTTCTGAGGCCCTCCAAGTACCCACAAATCCAAAATTTGGCCCTGCAAAGGGTTGGAGTTTGAGACCATTGGTCTAGAGCAGGGGTGCCCACACTTTTTGAGCTTGCGAGCTACTTTTAAAATGACCAAGTCAAAATGATCTACCAACAATAAAATTTTAAAAAAACACAACGCACACTGTACGCATAGAAAATGTTAATTATCATTCCTATTCAAGGGTTTTTCAAAGAGGTCAAAGCAGATGACTCTATGCACTATCACCTCAGTAACAACCATACAAAAATAGACAAATATACCCCCCTCCCTTTTTACTAAACCACGATAGCAGTTTTTAGAGCGCAGGGAGCTGCGCTGAATGCCCAGCGCTGCTCTCGACGCTCATAGGCTCCTTGCGCTAAAAAACTCTATTGCGGTTTAGTAAAAGGGGACCTTAGTGTAAAATATAGACAGCAGATATAAATTGAGACACATTTCGATCACTAAATTTAAAATAAAATCATTTTTCCTACCTTGTCTGGTGATTTCATGAGTCTCTGGTTGGACTTTCTTCTTCTGACTGTGCATCCAGTCTTTCTTCCCTTCTTTCAGCCTGTATGCTTCCTCTCCTCCACACCTCATTCCCTCCCCCAACTTTTCCTTCCTCTCCCCTGCCCTTTCTTTCTCTCTGCCTCCCTTTCCTTTTTTTCTGTTTCTCTTCTTTCCTTCTGTCTCCCTGCCTGCCCTTTTTCTTTCTTTCTTTTTCCCTGCCCTCCCCCAAGACACTGCCACTGCCATCGGGGACCCAAACTGCCATCGGGGACCAGGACACAAACCGCCACCAATAACAGGCCCGAAAGCCGACGCCAATAACACGCCCAAAAGCCGACGCCGCCCCAACCTCTCCCTGCTTCGGCCGACCAGCATCGCGAGGAACTGTTGGGGGAAATGCTGCCGGGTCCTGCCTTTGCGGAAACAGAAAGTAGGCAGGACCCGGCAGCAAGAAGAGGAAATGCTTCACTAACATGTCTCCCGCCTTAGCCCGTAGCGAACGCTTGCTTCAGGGCTCTCAACATGTGCGTGCAGGCTTCCCTTCTCCTCCCCCTCCCCCTCCCCGGGCATAACTTCCGGTTTCGGAGGGAAGAGAAGAGAAGCCTGCACGCACACGTTAGAGCCCGGAGCATAAGTTCGCTAGGGGCTGAAATCTCCAAGCCGGTTTTTTTGGGGTTTTTTTTAATGTTCAGCAGCGGCAGATGACAGCTGGGCGGACCGCCCAGCTAATAGGCCCTAGGGAGAACACTGGAGAGGAAGGCTGATCGGCCCGTAGATCAGGACGGCAACACGAGTGCGATCGACTCGAGTTGCCTTCCTGAGCTACTGGTCGATCGCGATCGACGCGTTGGGCACCCCTGGTCTAGAGAATGTCCTCCTTTGACTCAGCACTTTTCAGTTAAATAACAAAACCTCTTATAGCAGCCTCACAATACTACTGAAGTACCAGGGAACTCCAGGAATTTCAGGTAGGCCTAGAAAGGGGCCTATCTTGAGTGGGAGGAGGATCTTGCATTTCAAAAGGGAGGGGGGAATGCATGAGGCTACCCTTGAGGTAGAGAGTGGAGGCCCTATCCTGAGCAATGGAGGGTACACAAGAAGAGTGGTGTTAGTCTTATGGGGGATCAGGAAAAGAACAGGGTACTTTTCTTTTTGCAGGTCCTGGCCAAAATATAGCTGGGGCCCACATAAATGTTTTATGCGGATCCCCAGATGAATACTTGTCAGGATCCAAATAAACTCAAGTAGCCAGCAACAATGCACTAGTTCCAAATATTCTAAACATGGCCCAGCATTGCATATTTGGAGCTAATTTAGCTGGCAATGATGAGCATTTAAAAAACACCGAACACCTTCTAGAAGCCTATTGATTTAGCATTAAAGCCCCTTCCAAACCTTAGATCTAAGTAGTTTATTAGTTGTACAAGCAGTCAGTGATATTGTAGCTACCTGTTATTGTACTAGTATCATCATCCTTGTTTGTTAACAGGCTTTGATATTATAGTAGCTGTTTTGTTCTACTTATTACAATGATGTTTTAAGAGCAAGCCTGAAAGTATATGCTTTCTTTGTCTTTACAATTAATACAGAAACTTAGACAAAAAGAAACAAAAAATAAATCTAACAAATGTCATTCACAGTTATTTTTGTGGAGATAAATGGGAGTGTTTAGCAGCTACTCATTGCACATTATTGTGGACATGAAGAAATCAGTTTTTAGGTACATATACATGCTCTTCAGCTTAAAAATTGCTTGCATATGATGTTCCATCCATATTGTACTAACAGTGAATCTAGGAGACAGAGCTTAGAAATAATACTGAAAGTTCCATTATGCTACACTGTTTTTTGCTTAAGTGTAAATGACATTTTATCTGAAGCAGGAATGTGGTGTGCAGATACTAGAGGAAGCAAAGCAATAGTTGATATTTTAAAGGAAAAGGGAAAGGTAAGAATCTCTATGATGCAAGATTTCTAAGGTCCCTCTGAACAGACAGGAGTTTGCTTGTAGCCCAGATAAGCATTGCCAAAAAGACTCTTCCCTGACATAGCAGGGATGTAATTTGATCCCGAAAACGTAGGCCACGTTGGATTGAGAGTAGCAAGCAACGGTCTTGGTTCTTAAAGAGCATAAGCTAAGTACTTTAAGTTCTAAATGTTCCAAAAGTTTGAATGGAAGCAAAAAAATTTACAGCACAAATGCACTTTTGATACAGCACTTTAAAGCACTAGTGCACTTTCTGTCGGTTCTGAGTTCCTGAAATGAACTGTGAGGTTTAAATAGTTCTAAGTATTAATGAATTATAAAGTTTTTAAAGAATTAAGTATTTAAAATAATCAAGTTTATTATAAAGTAAATAGTAACCTAGTTAGGTACATTTTAGTATAAATTAATTAAAGATTGAAGATTGAAAAGCAATTGAAGAAATAAAGATTAAGTCTAATATTAGAATTAAGGTAGGGAGGAGGATGGGTTTAAACCAGTGATGTTAATATGAGTAAGAGAAAATAATTGTCTTTCTCTTTGAAAGAACCCTGAATGGGTGAAAACTTAATAATCTGAGACTTGTTCCCGTTTATATATAAAAAGAAAAAAAAAAAAGAGAGAATTAGAGAAAGAAAAAAGAAAAATAATTACCTTCAGTGTCATTTTGGCTTATATTGGTGGTTCTATATATTGTATTTAATTGATAGGTAACCATCAGGTTTTCTTTATTTTATTGTTCTACTAGTCTTTAAGCTCATTACATTAATGGATGCTAGACTAGATGTGTCTGTGTTTGTCTTTCTTTTTGTCTCTCTCTCTCCTTGGCTGCTGTCTGTCTGTTTGTCTTTTTTTCTTTGTCTCTCTCTCTTTGGCCACTGTCTCTCTGTCTGTCTTTCTGTATGTCTCTCTGGCCCCTGTCTGTCTTTCTTTCTCTCTCTCTCTCTCTCCTTGGCCGCTGTCTGTCTGTTTTTTTATTTCTTTTTCTCTCTCTCCTTGGCCACTGTCTGTCTGTCTTTCTTTCTGTCTGTCTCTATGATCCCCTGTCTGTCTATCATTCTTTCTTTCTCTCTCTCTCCTGGGTCGCTGTCTGTCTGCCTAGTTTTTTTTTTCTTTGTCTTTCTCCTTGGCCGCTGGCTGTCTGTATGTCTTTTTTTCTTAGTCTCTCTCCCCTTGGCTGATGTCTGTCTGTCTATCTCTCTGGCCCCCTGTCTGTCTTTCTCTCTGTCTGTCTCTGTCTCTTTCCATGGCCCCCTGTCTGTCTGTCTTTCTTTCTGTCTGTCTCTCCCCCTGGCCCCTTGCCTGCCTGTATTTCTCTGTTGTGCCATGCCTGCCTGTCTCTCCATGGACCCTTTCTGTCTTCACCCCCTAGAGCAAAGCATGATTGCTGCCTGCCCCCAGCACACCCCTCCCCCCCAAAGCAGTCCCCTTTCCCTCTCCCCCTCCACTTCCCTGAGCAGTAGCAGAATTTTTACCAGCATGGGACACCTCACAGCACCCGTACGACATCCTCCTGCCATTGCTCTAGGCACCAGCTATCAGGAAACAAACTGCCACCGCCGCTCAAATCACTGCACGCGCCACAAGCTGGCGTATGCGCCGCAAGCCACCGCATGCACCGCAAATAGAATATGGCCATGGAGGCACACATCACGGCAGCAGAGATCATGGCATTGTAAGTGTGCATATGCGCTTAGGGTTTTATTATAGAGGATAGCAAGATTTCTAAGCACATAAGCCTTTTACATTTGACATTCTTAGCACAAAGGGACACAATTGCATGCTTTTTAAAGTGCCCTTCGCTTGGAAATAATCTTTCATTTTATGTGATTAACAGAACATTTGGGGGTACAAGAATACCACCATCACGTGCTTAAATATAGGATACCATTTTTAAAACTAAAGGGGAATACAAATTGTGCCCATGATCCCTAGTAATAGTGAGTACTATCCCAGGATTTATTGCCAGCCTTGCTTTTTTTTGGGGGGGAGGGAACTAAACTACTGAGGGATTTGGGGGGAAACTACTGGGTGACTTCCTAATTCCTCCAATGGCATGCTGCTCAATACGAGTACTTTTCTGAAATCTAGACATACCAAGTGGCAGGTATAAATTCTGAGGATGATCTGTTTGTTTATTGTTTAGTGAAAGCTTCTATACCGCTACTAATGACTGAGAGAGGACAATTCAGAGTGGTTTATATGAGCTTTGTAATGGTGTTACAATACAGAGTTTGTGTTTCCTGGGATGGTTTCAATATAGACATTATTAAACCATAATCGGTACTTTATTAAACCTTAATCAATACTTGTGCTTTTGTAAAAGTGTTACAATACAAAATTAGCGTTTTCTGGGCTGGTTGTCAATACAGCCCTCTTAAACCATAATCAGTCCTCTTTATTATTTTTACCTATAAAAACAATGCATGCCCATGTCTGTGTGTATGTGTGTGTGTAAATATATACTGTATATACATATGTGTGTAAATATATACATATGTACTGTATGTGTGTATGTGTGTATAAGAAGGTATAATATGAATATTTTATATATTTTATATAGATATGTACAAGTAGATATGTATAAGCAGGTAGATTGATTATCCCCCTTTTCTACTAAACTGCGCTAGTAGTTTTAGCGCAGGGAGCCCCACTGAATGGCCCGATGCCCATTAAGTTCCTATGAGCGTTGGGAGCAACGTAGGCCATTCAGCGATGCTCTCTGCGCTAAAAATCGCTAGCGCAGTTTAGTAGAAAACTCGGTTTGGCAACGTGGGCCCCATAGGAAAATCGGCAGCACTGCCCCCCCCAGGAAATATCGGCAGCACTAGGCCCCCCCAGGAGATTGACAACACCGCCCTCCCCCGACATCGCCATTAACCAACCTGAATAAGTGACGTCAGAGGGAGTGGACTGGCAGATGCAAAGAGTTGCTGCAAGAGTTGCTGAAGAAAACAGATAAATGGGGGTGGGACAAAGACGGGGTAGGGGCGGGGCATGGGTGTGGTGGGGGTGGGGCAGGGCCAGGGGGGCCCAGTGTACTTGTGTGCCTAGGGGCCCTCGAAGAATTAATTCTGCCCTGCATCTAAATGCCTGTTTATGCATATCTAAAACACAAATAGCACTTCTAAAATAAGTGCTAAACACTTATTTCTATAATCTATATGTTTAGTGGCCAATATATGGATCATATATGCAGAGTTTCTGAGGGTAATTCTGCAATTTTGAGAGCAATTCTGCACTGTGTATGCCACCTATTTTAAGCTGATTCTATAAAGAAACGGCACCTACTTTTCTCTAAAGAATAAAAGTGCAAATGACGAAAAACACATGTAAAGTAAGACACAATCATTTATAATAGACTTATGGCTGATGTAAAAGACCTAGATGTTAGCATAAAGACATGTAAATGATAGACCTCTTTAATTTATATGTATACCTCTGCACTCCAAGTTTGTTCCACCCAAACTTTGCCCATAGACAAACCAACACCAAATCAAGATGCCTACTTTTCCATTGGTTGGAATAGCACCATTTACATGCCTTCCTGACACCAGAAACTAGGCAGCTCCTTATAGAATTACCCACATATGCATAAATAGGATATAAAGAGGATGGGTCTTGACATAGGCAGCTTTTTTGTTTGGGGGGCCTGACCCCACTCAATCTTCATCCCCAGACCCCCATATAATAAGTACTGATTGTAATGCAATATTTTCCATTCATTTTTCATATATAAACATAATATAATCTTATTAATAACACATAATGGTTAACTACAAAAATTTTTTAAATTATATATTTATTGAATTTTCAATATAATCAAGCATAAACTTGTACAGAAAGGAAATTCAGCAAGAAATTAATACAAAAGAAAACATATATAAAAGGATATCAGATATAAGCATAAATTTCAACTCAAGTCCTCAAAAGGATCCAAGGTGGGTAATAGGCAAATCAAAGTAATTACATTTACAAAAGCAATAACTAGTTGAATGAGATTAAAGCACCCTTTCTTAAGCTGAGCACTCTACTTTCTCCAGACATGACGTTGAGAGAAAGGTTGTCAGTTGAGATGGCTCAAAGAAAATAAATTTATGTGAACGGTAATTAATTACACATTTACATGGATGTCGCAAGTAAAAGGTTGCCCCCAGGGATATAACACCAGGTTTCCTTAACAAGAATTCTCGTCTCCTTCTCTGCATATCCTTAGCCAAATCTGGGAACATCTGAATTTTACAACCTAAAAATTATTTTTGTTTATTTTTAAAGAAAAGTCTCAGCAACCAGTTTTTATCTGGTGCGAGAGCTACTGTCAAAAGTAAAGTGACTGGGGTCACTAATTCTTTATCAGATATTTCCAAAATATTAGATATATTCATTAAATCATGTCCCAATTTCTGTTGTTGTTGTTGGTCTTGGGTCTTGTTTGGAAGATAATAGACCTGCGTAAATGGTGGTAATGACTCTTCAGAAAGCTCCAATACTTCCGTCATATAGCGTTTCAACATTTCCCTAGGGGCTATCATAGGAACCCTGGGGAAATTAATCAGTCTAAGGTTATTATTACGAGAAAAATTTTCCATTGCCTCCATCTTCCTTCTTAAGTTAGTGTTATCTTTAATTAATGCCTCAGTAATTTGTTTGGAGACTTTTAATTCTTGATGGACATTCTGTACTGAAGTGTTAGAGTCCTCAAGTCCAGTCTTTAAATTTTTAATCTCGGTTTCATGGTCATTAAGTTTCTTTTCCAATTGTTGTAATTGCGGATTTATGGATCTTGCCAAATTGGCTACAAGATCCAACAGAGAGTCCAATGTTACCTCTCGGGGCTTCTCAATTTGAAAAGATTGTAAGTTTAATTTAGTTAGCTCACCCTCTGGCAACGTGTCTCGTACAACAGTCTGTCGAGTTTGCTCATCCCCCACCGCTTCCTCCTCAGTCTCCATGCTCAGACTCCTCTGCTCCGGCAGGGAATCCTGCAACACAGTCCCCCTCTTGTTCTCCTTAGCCTCCGGGAAGAGTTGAACTCCGACCTCCGGGAATACCTCCACTCGCGGGGAACTGGTGGACTGAGGGCGTGGGGGAGGTGCTCTCACTTCGGGGCTCAGCGATGTCTCCAACCCCATGGAGAACGGCATAGATGCGCCTCCACCATGCGTCTCCTGCAGGGGACTCCCCGAAGATATTGGCGTGCCCTGCATTCTCCTCACCAGCTCCTCGATGTTGCCGAAGATGGCCATTCTGGAGCGCTGTGAGGCTTCAGCAGCGCTGCGTCCCCTCCTCTTCGGCATTGCTCAAAACAGGTAACAAAAGTTTACGAAGTAAAAGGAAATTTGAAGGAGCATCAGGGAGAGTGAAACTCAAACAACCTTTCATGCGGCCATCTTGGATCCCATGGTTAACTACAAAATTAAACTACAGAAAGCACACTTTATGCTTCTAAACATTGCCTTATTTCCATTTCCAATTTATAAATTTTTATCAGTACAGTTGCAAGACTACTTGATTCTACAAAAAGCAACAAAAAAATATTTTTTACCTTTTGTCATTTCTGCTTTAATCATCTTCTCTTCGTTGTTCTTTCTATGCAGCATATGTCCTCTCTCCCTTCCATGCAACATCTGCCATCTCTTTTTGCCCCTTCCACTCAGCCTCTGCCCTCTCTCTCTACCCCATCTACTGTCCACCCTCTCTCTGCCCCTTCCATCCACTGTCTGCCCTCTCTGCCCTTTCCATCCAGTGTCTGCCCTCTCTCTCTTCCATACGGCATCTTCCCTCTTTCTATGTCCCTTCAATAAACTGTATATTCTGTGCACCTTCTCTCCTTTGTACATGATTCATTTCAGCTTCATCCCCTCTCCATTTTTCTGTCTCAACCAGGGCAGGATTAATTCGTCGAGGGCCCCTAGGCACACAAGTATACTGGGCCCCCTGCCCCGCCCTACTCCACCATGCGCCTGGACGGAAACAGGAAGCTGCGTCAGAGGGAAGCTTTAGGCAAGCAGCACCGCTTGCACAATTACAGTTCCCATTGCCTTTCTTACCCACGTTGCTTGTTTCCATCGATGGGGGGGGCGTGTTGCCAATCAGGGTGGGGCCCACGTTGCCAATCGATGCTGGAGGGGTCCATCGCCGTTTGGAAAAAACAATATTGATGCCCTCCTTCATTGGGCCCCCCTGACCATTTCGGGCCCTAGGCACGTGCCTACTTGGCCTATTGGTTAATCCTGCCCTAGTCTCAACTCCGTCCCCTATGCTCTGGCATCTCTCTCTTCTCTCCTTCCTTCCTTCCTTCCCAATCTACCCCATGGTCTGGCATCTCTATTTCCTTCCCTCCCACCATGCCATGGCATCTCTCTCCTCTCCTATCTCTCCCTCCATACTGTGGCACCTCCTCTCCTTCCTTTCCCTCTGGTCTGGCATTTGTCTCCTTAGTTTCCCTTCCTTCCCCCATGTCCTGGCATTACTCTCCCTCCCTCACTCCTTTCTTCCTTTCCCTGGTCTCACATCTGTCTCCTTCCCTCCACCCCATGCCCTGGCATCCCTCCCTCCCCCTCCATGGTCTGGTATATCCTTTCCTTTCCCTCCCTCTCATGGACTTGGCATCTCTTGTTACTCTCCTCTCCCTTCCCTGGTCTTCCTTCTCCCTCTTTCCCTCTCTCCCCAATTGGGTGCAACAGTAGCATTTTTCTTCCTTCCCCCTCTTTCCTCCCAAATGGGTGCAACAGCAACATTTCTCTTCCTTCTTCCTTCTCCCTCTTTCCCTTTCTTTCCCCATTTGGGCGCAGCAGCAGCATTTCTCTTCCCTGGTCTTCCATCTCCCTCTTTCCCTCTCTCTCCCCAATTAGGTGCAACAGCAGCATTTCTAATCTAATCTAATCTAATCCTTAGGTTTGTATACCGCATCATCTCCACGATCGTAGAGCTCGACGCGGTTTACAGTAGGAGAAATAGGAAGGAACTACAACAGAGGGTTAGAGGTAGAAGTGTGAAGAAAATTTAGAGGACTTGGGATGCCAAGATATAAGAGTTTCATTGATTCCTAAGTTGAAGGGAGACTTACATTTTTTGAGAAAAGCCAGGCTTTTAGATGTTTGCAGAAAACTTGGAGAGAGCTCAAGTTCCGAAGAGGGGAGGTAAAGTTGTTCCAGAGCTCAGTGATTTTGAAGTGGAGGGAGGTCCCTAGCTTTCCTGTGTGGGAAATGCCTTTTAGCGAGGGGAAGGATAGTTTTAATTTGTGGGACGATCTGGTGGTATTAGGGTTTGAGGAATTCCAAGAAAGAGGGATACAGGGAGGGAGGATACCATATAGGATTTTGAAAGTTAAACAGGCGCATTTATAGTGGACCCTGGCGATTATCGGAAGCCAGTGGAGCTTGGCCAGGAGCGGGGAGACATGGTCAAATTTACTTTTAGCGAAGATGAGCTTGGCCGCGGCATTCTGAATCCTTTGGAGTCTGTGGAGGTTTTTCTTAGTTAGGCTTAAGTAGATAGAGTTGCAATAGTCCAATCTGGAGAGGATGATGAATTGGACAAGGAGGGTAAAATGTTTTTGATGGAAGCAGGATCTAACTTTCCTCAACATGTGAAGGCTGAAAAAGCATTTTTTTACCAAGGATTGGAGGTGGTCATTGAAGGACAATGTGGAATCAATGATGATGCCCAAGACCTTGCTCGAGAACTCAAGCTGCAGAGAGGAGCTAGAGGGTAGTGGGATGGAGGTGGGTAGGTGATCTAGTTTTGGACCGAGCCAAAGAAGTCTTGTTTTGGACTCATTCAATTTCATTTGCACAGTGTGGGCCCAGGATTGTAGGTTCATTATACAAGAGGATATGTTCTTAGACATTTCTCTTTCCCTCTCTTTCCTGGTCTTCCTTCTCCCTCTTTCCCTCTCTCCCCAAAAGGATGCTGCAACAGAATTTCCCCCACAGTACCACACAGTCCGGCAGCATTTCTCACCCCCCCCCCCCCTTGCAGCATTCCCCCCCTGGTATTCCTAAATTGCACTATTACCCTTATATTTGTGTGTGTATATAAATAGATACATTGGGAAGGAGGCAGAGACAGTAGATATGTAAACATAGATATGTGTATGTACTTCTAGAACTTATTGTGAAGAGTTGTGAAAGGCCTGAACCAACAATAGGGTTAACATATGGCTCCAGAAAAAGGAGAACGGATTGAGACATCCGGGGTTTACTTCCATTGTTTTCAGTGGAAGTAAAGCCTGGATGTCTCAATTTGTCCTCCTTTTCCTGGGGCCATATGATAACCCTATCCAAAAAGGAAATAACACTCCACACTAAACTCACTGTTGTGTTCACACGTAAAATAAATTCAGGGGCCCTCTTACTATTTTAAATTATGTTTAGCAGTTAATGCATGAATTTGTACTTGGAAACAGTTACTGGAAAAGTGAGATATTTACTAATGTACTGTCATGACATCAGTCATTAATTCACACGGCTGTACTCACTCGAGGAACGTAGGGAGAGAGGAGACATGATCGAGACGTTTAAGTATATTACCAGCCGTATCGAGATGGAAGAAGAGATTCTCTTTCTCAAAGGAACCGCAGCCACAAGAAGGCATCCGCTCAAACTCGGGGCGGGAAATTTCATGGCGACACCAGGAAATATTTCTTCACCGAGAGAGTGGTTGATCCTTGGAACGAGCTCCCGGTGCAGGTGATCGAGGCAAACAGCGTGCAAGAATTTAAGAGCAAATGGGATTCCCATGTGGGATCCCTTAGAGGGTTAAGCCAAGGGAACCTGTCACCAGGAGTGGGATCCCTAGGATAGTAGACTTGGGGGTGGGTCAGTAGAGTGGGCAGACCTGATGGGCTATGGACCTTATCTGCCGTCATCTTCTATGTTTCTATGTTAATTGTATGTTGTGTTAAGGAATGGAAATTAAGTGGGTCATAGGTGAAGTACAGGTATGAAGCACAAGGTGCATTTAGCTTGAGGTACCTAACATGCACTAACTGGCACTTGTGAAGTTAATAAGTGCTCAAGAGGTGACACTAGGTCAGTGGTGCGGGGGGTGGGGGGGTGTCTGCCCTGAGCACGGTCTTCCTAAGGGCATGGTGGCACCCTCCTCCTCTCTGCCCCATTACCCCCGTTCTTCTCCTTGCCACGCATGCATGCCCCTTGCCTTCCCCTGGCATTGGTGCTCTCTCTGACCCTTACTGGGTCAGACCTATGGTCCATCAAGCCCAATAGCCCATTCTCACAGTGGCCAATCCAAGGAGTAGCAATATTCCATGCCACTGATCCAAGGCAAGCAGTGGCTTCCCCCATGTCTTTCTCAATAACAGACTATGGACTTTTCCTCCAGGAACTTGTCCAAACCTTTTTTTAAATCAGCTACGCTATCCACACTTACCACATCCTCTGGCAACGCATTCCAGAGCTTAACTATTCTCTGAGTGAAAAAATATTTTCTCCTATTGGTTTTAAAAGTATTTCCCTGTAATTTGATTGAGTGTCCCCTGGTCTTTGTAATTTTTGACAGAATGAAAAATTGATCCACTTGTACCTGTTCTACATCACTCAGAATTTTTTAGACTTCAATCATATCTCTCCTCAGCCATCTCTTTTCCAAGCTGAAGGGCCCTAACCGTTATAGTCTTTCCTCATACAACAAAAGTTCCATCCTCTTTACCATCTTGGTCGCTCTTCTTTGAACCTTTTCTAGCACCACTACAGTATATGTTTCTTGAGATAAAGAGACCGGAATTGAATGCAATACTCCAGATGAGGTCGCACCATGGAGCAAGACAGGGGCATTATAACATTCTTAATCTTGTTAACCATCCCTTTTTTAATAATTCCTAGCATCCTTTTGCTTTTTTGGCCACCGCTGCACATTGGGCGGAAGGTTTCATCGTATTGTCTATGATGATACCCAGATCCTTTTCTTGGGTGCTAATCCCCAAGGTAGACCCTAGGAAGTGACGTCAAAGGACGGGGCGACCCAGACGTGGGAGCATGCTGCTCACGTCGGAAAAACTAAAAAGATATATGGAAAAGAAAGGAGGCACATGTGTGGCGAGGCTGTGGGGAAGTGGGTGGGGAGTGGGGGCTAAGGACGCCGCTCACCCTTACTACATCACTGTACTAGGTGCATCCACATAAATTCCAACTAGGTTTAGCATGCACTAATGTGCATTGGCATGTAGTAATTGCAGAGGATATGCTGGGCATACCCCAACAATTACCACAGAACTTTTCACTTGACGCATGTTACGTTTTACTGCCAAGTTACAGTTTATTATTTATCAAAAGCCTCTATATCTCTACTAATAACTGGGGAGTCAATTCAGAGTGGTTTACATGAGTTTCTGTAATGGTGCTACAATATAGCTACATGAGCTTCTGTAAAGGTGTTACAATATAGAGTTAGCATTTTCTGAGATGTTTTTTTTATACAGACACATTTATACCATAATCAATCATCTTACACATATATATACATATAACTTAATTAGCTTTGCATCACAGAAATAGCCTTATATGAAGATAAAGAAAGCTATTTCTGAGAAAGTTTGTAAAGCTATTCTCTGCCTATTAATGTTTCCTGCTGTAATATAAGAAATCAGTTCACTATTTTAATATTAAATTGCACAATATTTCAACCATATTGGTTTCTCGTTTCATTTCACTGACTTGGGGCTCAAATCTCATGTTATAAAGCTTGGATTGCTTCCACTTTCTTCAATTCTATTTTGCAGTGTTATATATCTCCTTATATAGCTCAGCAGCTGGAAATATGCTGCCACTTCAGTTATTTGAAATTGCTTTTTTTTAGAGCAATGAAATCCAGAAACTGGTTCTGGCAACATATGCTGACCATCAGCATCATAATTCAACCTGCAGACAGCAGCAGCAATACCTTTTTAGCAAACCTATGGCCAGATGACGGGAATAATTTCCCCATAAATGCAAAAAAGAAGAAAAATCATTCATAACATGAATTGTAATTATTAAGACTCATTATAAATTGAAAATATATATTTTTAACACAGGTATATTTTGATTAAAAATATTACAAACCAAAACAGGCAGAATAGTTAACTATAGTACATTCATGCTGATAATATAGACAATAAACAGTGACTGCAAAGGATAAAACAGTAGAGAAGTTAACATGCCCCTGGAATCTATTTAAAGAATTCCTCAAGACTAAATAAGATGTAATCGAT
Organism: Geotrypetes seraphini; assembly: GCF_902459505.1. Lineage (NCBI taxonomy): Eukaryota > Metazoa > Chordata > Amphibia > Gymnophiona > Dermophiidae > Geotrypetes > Geotrypetes seraphini. The sequence goes on along the minus strand of NC_047084.1, from coordinate 181,474,348 downwards.
TTTGTCCTCATCTGCGCAGGATCTATCTCCATCCCTGTCCCATCCCCTCAGATTCTGTTCCTATTTCTGTCCCATTCCTGCAAAATCTGTCCTCATCTGCACAAGCCTCAAACACTTAAGATTTTAAAGTATTTGAGGCTTGTACAGATGAAGACAGAGTTTGCAGGGGTGGGACAGGGACAGAACTCATGGGGACGGGAAAGGGATGGAGATAGATCCTACAGGTAAAGGTACAAATTTGTCCCTGTGTCATTCTCTAGATATAGCAATTTGAAATACCTGTTTATATCTAGAGTATCTGAAAGTAACCCATCTTAAGCTGCTGCAGAAAGAAAGGTGTGAGCTAAAACTGAATAGAAAAATAGGTTAAATACACAAACTGACTGATATTCCGTCACCAGCGGGCACCAGCATTGAATATACGGTTTTAGGTTGGCTGCTAAAGCTTAGGCAGTTATGGGCAATTTTCAGCACTTAACAGCATAAGCTAAACCACTTAAAGATAGGACTGCCATTTATGCGGCCATATTTAAGCAGTTATATTATGTGATCAAGGGCTGAAACCACATACGATAAGTGCCAACTCTGCTCATGAAATGCCACTACAAGCTAGCTAGCTTCGGCACAGGTGTTAACCACAAATATTCAGCAGCGCTAACTGGTTAAATGCCACTGCATATCGGTGGTTAGCCATGGGCAAGCTATTTAAGTAGGCAGGAGCTTCTTCTCCCTACTTTAATTGCCATGAATATTGGCTGGAATAATGCTAATTAACACAAGAAAAGTTTTTCCAGTTCTCTATGAAAGTTTTAACAGCTAACAGAATATCGCAGACTCAGTAATTCACGGTATTTTCCGAGCGCCTCTTTCTGGTACTAAAGTCAAGCTACACCAATCAGGAGCTGCTTTGACATACTATCTGGCATGTCAAAGTAGCTCCTAATTGGTGTAGCCTGACTTTAGTACCAGGAAGAGGCGGTTGGAAAATACTGAGAATGATTTTCAGCACTCACCGGCGCCCCAGCTGTCCTCTCCTGCCTTCGATCAGCTCCTAAACCGCATTTGCGGTTTTTCAAAATTTGCAGGTGTACTTAGAACGGAACCCCCACGGAGTACTCTATAGGGCTTTTATTTATTTACTTCAAATGGAAATTTTAATATCAGAAATCTACAATATCTTTACTCATATGCCAAACCTATATCCACAAAAAATGCAGGCATGAACACTGAAACAACATCCCCCAGATTCTATAACTGGCGCCAAAGTTAGAGGCCGCCTTAAAAACTTCCGCTGATCACGTGTCAATCATGTGACGGCACCTGTTAAAGAATTGCACCAGGCCTGCCATCAGCTGATCGCGTGTGTCAGGGTGTGTGGGGTGTTGGGCACGATGGGAGGGGGCTCACTTTCGAGGGGGGCTGGGGGGATTTGTGGATGGGAGGAAGGAAGGGAGGAATGGGGGATCTCCTTGCTGGTTCAGCTGATCACAGCAGGGGAATCCTCAATCAGCTGAGCTGGCAGGATTCCCAAAGCTGCAGTTTCAGGGAGTCCTGCTAGCTCAGTTGATTGGGAATTCCCCTACCACCATCAGCTGAACCGGCAAGCTGTGCACTATTTTGGGGATCAGGAAAAGATAGACGCTGGAAATATAGGTCAGGGTTTTATGGGACTACATTTCCGGCACCTATCTTTGTGTGAATTGAACCTATGAAGGCGCTTTAGACCACTTAATGCCACTTCCAGCATTGGTCACACCTACTTTGGTGTTCAGTGGCCTAAAGCACCTATGTGAGCGCGATTCTGATGCCTTTTATTTAGGCACTGATAGGTGCTTTGTTTTTACTCTTTTTTGCCATTTTAATCTAGGGGCTCCTTTTACAAAGCCGCGCTAGGGCTTTAACACGTGGAATAGCGTGCGCTAGCCACTACCGCCTCCTTTTGAGCAGGAGGTAGATTTTCAGCTAGCACGCGCTAATCCGGTACGTGCGCTAAAACGCTTAGCACACCTTCGTAAAAGGAGCTCTATGTTTCTCAATTAATTTAAGTGCTGGTTGTAGAATTTCCCCCAAAATGCATTTGGATGCCTTTCTCCATTCCACAAGACCAAGATGAGGTTGATGGTGATCTTCCAATGTTCTGACACTTATCTGGAGTCCAGCCAGCCTGATGTGCCAGTAAAAGTAGACTGTATCAGAGCAGCTGGAAAAGGTCTCTCCAAAAGAGGGGTCAATTTATAGACCTATCAGAACTCTCTAGATCGTGCCACCATTGTAAACAGAGGTCTCTCAAAGCTTTAGATTGGAATGCTTTAAGTGACTTACAGAGTTTGGAAATCTCATGGCCACCCAGCTCTACCACCCCATTAACCCCTAGGAAATTCTGAAGATGGCTACCATAAACTAAAATCTAAGTTAAGACAGTTTAGGATATGTGTCATCAGCAACCACCGTAAAGCATCTCTTGGAGTGAAGCTTATTTGCATACAGATTATTTAGGCTCTCTTTTACTATGCTGCGGTAGAAGTTTCTACTGTGGCTTGGAGCGCTAGCAGACGGAGCACCAATGTCAGCGCCACTTGATCGCTTGCCAATCACTCAACAGCTCCGGTTACAGAATTGTGCCAAATCATCCAAGATAGGCTGCTGAAATGTAGTCCTGGAAAACCCTGGCCTACATTTCAACCACCTATCTTTGCCGCTAGACCACAGCAGCCATAAGCTGATCGAGGTAGTGGAATTTATCCCCGATCAGCTGAGCTGGCAGGGTTCCCTGAAGAGTCTTGCCAGCTCAACTGATCGGTGGGTGGAATTCTCCTGCTTAGGTATCCGGGTTAAAGGGAGCCTAAGGTAGGAGCTAGTAGGAGAGGCATGTCCAGTAGGAGAGGCATGCCCAGGGCTAGATTAAAGGGGGCCTAAGACACTAATTGGAAGACCTCCTATGGCACCTATTTATTTATTCAATTTTCCATACTGTTCTCTCAAGGGAGCTCAGAACAGTTTACATGAATTTATTCAGGTACTCAAGCATTTTTCCCTATCTGTCCTGGCAGGCTCATAATCTATCTAATGAACCTGGGACAATGGGGGGATTAAATGACTTGCCCAGGGTCACAAGGAGCAGGGTGGGTTTGAACCCACAACCCCAGGGTGCTGAGGCTGTAGCTTCAACCACTGTGCCACACAAGGACCTTAGGCCCTTCTCCGGTGCATCCCAGGATGCACCAGGAAGGGGAGGCTTGCCATTTTGAAGAGGTGGGCCTCCCAGCTGGAGGGAGTAGACATCCCTCTGGTCAGCCTGACTATGAAAGGTACGAGGGGGATCAAGATGGGCTTAGGGGTATCAGAGTAGGGTATTGGGGTTTGGGGGAGTGTCGAGGTGGAGGGGTTCAGGAGGTGTCATTGGTGGGGGTGTCAGGGTTCAGGGGGGCCTGCGGCAGGAGGGAGTGGGCATCTCTCCTGCCAATTGTAGTTGGGGGTGTATGGGGTTCATGTATGAGGAAGTGATATTTGACCAGTTTTGTCTGTATCCTACTCCAAGAATTTTTCTGACCTTTAACTGGTATTACTGGTGATAACCATTCTGTCTCTGAAGTGTGCTCTGCAGTCTGCACCACCCTCATCTCTCTCAAAGTATGGAAGTCCTCAGACCCCACCCTCATTACAACAGTATGCAGCCCTTTTACTAAACTGTGTTAAATGGTTAATGCAAGAATGCTATGTTATACAGCTTTCTATATAATGAACAATTTCAAAGATTTTATATTGAAAAAAAAATGTTGAGTCTTAAAATGTCAAAAATATAAATGTTATGTATATGACGTAATTTAATTTGGTAGTGAATAAATAGGCCAGTTCAAATTCATAAAACATTTTAAATGGATTCTGATTTTATGACTGGAATTTTGTAGTAAATAATTGCAAGCATATACACTTGTGAAAGATTATTCATCAGTTTGATGGTATGTCCTAGTAAATGATTTTAAGTTTAATTTTAAGGGTGACAGAACTTAATTTCAAAATGTTTTCTAAAATCACTGAGTAGAAAAAAAAAACTTTAAATAAGCAAGTCTGTTAATAATATTGAAAAATATGGGCATGAAATTTGTATTTAACCTGTTAAGAAAAAAGTGAAATATTTCATACCATCCTAAAAGGTCCTTTTACTAACCAATTTAGCGCACACTAGAAATTAGTGCATGCTAAAGGTTAAAACACCCTAATGGGCATCTTAGCATTTAGCGCACACTAATCGTAGTGTGTGCTAAATTGCTTAGAAACATAGAAACATAGAATATGACGGCAGAAAAGGGCCTTCGGCCCAACAAGTCTGCCCACTCAAATAACCCTCCCCTCTAAGTTCTTCTTTGAAGTGAACCTACGTGTTGATCCCATTTGTTCTTAAAGTCAGTCACGTTACTGGCCTCAACTACCTGAAGTGGAAGATCATTCCAACGGACAACCACCCTTTCAGTGAAGAAGTATTTCCTAGTGTCACTATGAAATTTCCTGTAAGGCCTGTAAGGAAAAAGATGTCTTCTTCCACCTTAATACGGCCAGTAACGTATTTGAATGTCTCTATCATGTCACCCCTTTCTCTGCGTTCCTCGAGAGAGTAAAGCTGCAACTTACCTAGACATTCTTCATATGGGACATCCTTGAGTCCTGAGACCATCCTGGTGGCCAACCGTTGAACCGATTCTATTTTCAGAACATCCTTTTGATAATGTGGCCTCCAAAATTGCACACAGTATTGCAGATGTGGTCTCACCATCGACCTGTACAGCGGCATTACAAGTTTCAAGTTTCAAGTTTATTAGATTTTAATATACCGACCATCAAACAAATATCTGGCCGGTTTACATTAAATTAAAAAAATAAGTATTGAAAAATAAATTAAAATAATAAATATTTAGAAGTGCATATGGTGAACATTAAGACATAAACAGGACAAACTTGACAGTGGGGAAAAAAGGGCTTTCCGCTGACAAAAACTTCTCCGGATGCAACCCAGCATTTACCTAGCCTTGGATGAGGCTTTCTCTACTTGATTGGCTGCCTTCATATCTTCACTAATGATTACTCCCAGGTCCCGTTCTGCCACAGTTCTGGTTAAGGTCTCACCATTCAGAGTGTAGGTTCTGCATGGGTTTCTGCTACCAAGGTGCATAACTTTACACTTCTTGACATTAAAATTCAGCTGCCAAATAGTAGACCAGTGCTCCAGAAAAAGTATGTCCTGTATCATAGTGTCGGGCATGGTACCTCCGCCCACTATGTTGCATAATTTAGCATCATCGGCAAATAATGCAATTTTACCCCGAAGTCCCTGAGGCAGATCTTGTATGAAGATATTAAATAGGATTAGACCCAGGACCGAGCCCTGCGGTACTCTACTGTGCACTTCCGACTGTTTACCACCACCCTCTGATGTCTGCCATTGAATTAGTGCACCTTAGTAAAGGACTCCTAAATTTGCTTATAAAAAAAGAAAATGATGATGCTGCATTAGCAATTTCTCTATCTGAATAACATATGAACGCTTTCTTGAATGCAGAATTTAAATTTCTACTCATTCTCTTTATTCTCTATTTGTAAAGTTAGATATATGTTCCTCCTCTCACTCATCTTCCAGAATCATATTTTCTTGGGAATGTGTTTTCCTTTGAAATAAAAAAATAGGGTAAAATTCAAGGTAGGAGCTGATGAATAGTTATTTTCTGTGCAGTAGGAGAGGCATGCCCAGGACCGGATTAAAGGGTAGGCCCAGTAGGCACGTGTCTAGGGCCCAAAAATGTCAGGGGGGCCCACTGAAGGAGGGCAAACAGAGCAGCTGCCCTGGGGGTCTCTGCGGTCTTAGCATTTCTTCCTCTGGTTGGCCCATCTCCCTCCCTTCCCCTCACTTTTGCAGGTCACCTTACTTTCCGATTGTTGTTTTTTGTTTTTTTTTCAAATGGTGACCGGCCCCGGCATCGACAGCAAGTAAATTTGGCAACCGTAATCTTGCAAGCGGTGCTCAGCCCAAAGCTTCCCCTCCAACGCAGCTTCCTGTTTCCACCTGGGCAGTTTGTGTCAGAGGGGAAAAAAAGAAAGGAGAAGGTACCAAGTACCATGATTGTACGATATTCTCATGAATATGACCAAACCATTTTCTTGCCATTTATCTCTTGGATTTCAGAGGAAGAAAAGGTTTGTAGTAGGAAGGTGTAGGCTTCAGAAAAAAGAGATGAATATCAGGGTTAGAGCCACAAAGAAACCAAAACCACCCATAGGGCTCGGGTGCAGAGGACTAACACTGATTGGGATTGTGGGCCAGAGAAAAGTCAAGCTCTGTGGATAGACTCCATAGAGGGAAGCTTGATAGAAAATAAAGAATATAGCAGAGAGACAGGGCACATAACAGTTCTAAAAGACTAGGGGACACTCGATAAGTTACAGGGATAAAGTTACAGGGACACTCAAAGTTACAGGGAAATACTTTAAAAACTAATAGGAGGAAATATTTTTTTCACTCAGAGAATAGTTAAGCTCTGGAATGCATTGCCAGAGGTTGTGGTAAGAGCAGATAGCGTAGCTGGTTTTAAAAAGGTTTTGGACAATTTACTGGAGGAAAAATCCATAGTCTATTATTGAGAAAGACATGGGGGAATCCACTGCTTGCCCTGGATTGGTAGCATGGAATATTGCTACTCTTTGGGTTTTGACCAAGTACTAGGGACCTGGATTGGCCACCGTGAGAACGGGCTACTGGACTTGATGGACCTTTGTTCTGACTCAGTAAGGCTATTCTTATGTAAAAGTACAGCACATGCTGTGGGTACATATAGATTGCAAAGTTATTAATTCTGATGCAGTATTCACTGATCCTCTGCTCCAATTCCAGATATTGTGTGTGCATTTTCTGGATCAGCTTTTCACAAGGTTATTCACCTGAGGTACCACAGTAAGATTCTGGTCTATAGTAATACCCCATATTTTAAGTGGTTTCCAATTTATAGCTCAGGTTATTTATTACAAAAAATAAAAAAAAGTGTCATGTATATTATCTTTTCCATTTCTAATCAAAAGAAATTTGGTTTTTACCATAATTTAATTTCAAACAATGAGTAATCATCCAATCAGAGATAACGGAAAGCAATATTCGATTCTCAATCTGATCTCAGCTTTGTCTTTGAAAGTGTAATTAATACAGTGTTTGGAAATACTGAAAGTTAAAGTTAAACTTATGACAAGTTTGGCTAACTATGGCTCCCTTTTATTAAGCCGCGTTAGGGTGTTTTATTGCCGGCCAATGCGGTAAAAGCTCAGACGCTCATAAAACGTCTATAAGCGTCGGAGCTTATACCACAGCGGCCCGGCAAAAAACCCTCGATGACCCAGCAATAAAAACAGCTTGATAAAAGGGGGGCCATAATCTGAGTCATCTGATGATAGCTGCTGAGGTCTACCATATTTATCTCTATAAGAACTGGTTTGCGTGAGGAGGTGTTTGATACTGGCAGGGGATAATAGTGACCCATGAGGTACCCCGCACGCTAATGACCATTCCTCCGACAAAACTCCCTTCATCTTTGCAGTATATGATCTGCTTGTAAGAAATCCATTAAACCATGTCAAAACATTTCTGGTCATGTCTACTGAATTCAAAATAGCCAGGAATAGTTTATAATCTACCACATCAAATGTGAATGAAAGATCAAACCGCATAATCAAAACCTGGGGCTCCTTTTACAAAGGTGCGCTAGCGTTTTTTAGCGCACGCATCGGATTAGCGCGCGCTAGCCGAAAATCTACCACCTGCTTAAAAGGAGGCGGTAGCGACTACCGTGCACAGCAATTTAGCGTGCACTATTCCGCACGTTAAGGCCCTAGCGCACCTTCGTAAAAGGAGACCCTGACCTCTACTCATCATGGTTTCTCTCTTATTGAATAACATTGATGTTTATTTCAGGCAGATCAAGGGTTCTCAACCCAGTCCTCAGGACATACCTAGACTGTCAAGTTTTCAGGATACCCACAACAAATATGAATGAGATAGATTTGCATACAATGGAGGCAGCACATGCAAATTTGTTTCATGCATATTCATTCTGGGTATCCCGAAAAACTGATAGGCTAGGTGTGTCCTGAGGACTCGGTTGAGGACCTCCAAGGTAGACATAGGAATCATAGAAAAAGCAGAGGGGGAAAAGTCGTTGATCCCCCAAATGGAACTAGGATCCACAGCATCTCTAGTGGTCATGAACAGAGACTAGAATTAGAGAATGACACAGGGACAAATTTTCCCTGTACCAGCGGGAACTCATTTTCCCATCCCATCCTTACAAGTTCTTTTCCTGTCCCTGCCCCAATCCTGCAATCTCCCTCCTCATCTGCACAAGCCTCAAACACTTTAAAATCATAAGTGTTTGAGGCTTGTGCGGTTAAGGCACAGCTTACAGGAATGGGGCAGGGACAGGAATGGCGCCAAAAATTGTGGGGATGGCATGGGGAAATTGAGTTCCTGTGGGGACGGTAAAAAAATTTGTCCCCGTGTCATTCTCTAACTAGAATCTCAGAACCTGTAGTCATCTGCCAAGACACAACAAATGTTATGGAGGAGAGTATTTGCAGCTGCAAATGCAGACTTTGGTGAGTAAACGTCCAGAATGCCAGTTGTCGGCAGGGCTGGATTAAAGAATAGGCCCAGTAGGAACAGGCCTAGGGCCCAAAATGGTCAGGGGGGGCCTGGCGTCATGAACTTCTTCAGGTAGCAGCAGCATTCACAATTTGCTGCAGTTGCCGGCTTCAGGCCTTCCTCTCTTCTGGGTCCTGCCTACTTCCTTCATAGTAATATAGTAGATGACGGCAGATAAAGACCTGAATGGTCCATCTAGTCTGCCCAACCTGATTCAATCTAAAAATTTGTTGTTGTTTTTTTCTTCTTCTTCTTAGCTATTTCTGGGCAAGAATCCAAAGCTCTGCCAGGTACTGTTCTTAGGTTCCAAATACTGAAGTTTCTGTCAAAGCTCACTCCAGTCCATCTACACACTCCCCGCCATTGAAGCCCTCCCCATCCCATCCTCTACCAAACGGCCATATACAGACACTGACCGTGCAAGTCTGCCCAGTATTGGCCTTAGTTCTTCAATATTTACTATTATTTTCTGATTCTAGATCCTCTGTGTTCATCCCATGCTTTTTTGAACTCTGTCACCGTTTTCATCTCCACCCCCTCTCTCGGGAGCGCATTCCAGGCATCCACCACCCTCTCCGTAAAGAAGAATTTCCTTACATTGCTGTTGAGTCTACCACACTTCAACCTCAAATTATGTCCTCTGGTTTTACCATTTTCCTTTCTCTTGAAAATATTTTGTTCTACGTTAATACCTTTCAAGTATTTGAATGTCTGAATCATATTTTCCTTGTCCCTCTTTTCCTCTATGGTATACATATTCAGGGCTTCCAGTCTCTCCTCATACATCTTTTGGCACAAGCCTCCTATCATTTCCTGTTTCCATGAAGGCAGGACCCAACAGAGAAGAAGGCTCAAAGCCGGCAACAGCAGTGAATTGTGAATGCTGCTGCTGTCCGAAGAAGTTCATGATGCCAGGCCTTAGGTGACAGAAAGAGGAAAGGGAGCAGGGGGGAAATAATTGCTGCACCCAACTGGAGGGAGAAGGAAGATGAGGGAGGGAATGAAAGGAGATGTCAGGGCATGGAGGGAAGAGAGGGAGGGAGGAAGAGATGCCTGGGCATGGAGAGGAGGAAGATATGCCAGACCAAGAAAAAAGGAAGGGGGAAAGACTATTGCAACCTGCTTCTTTCAGGCCTCCTGTGTCACTCCTGTGTGACACTCCTGTGGCTCCCCATCCACTTACAGTTCAAACTCTTCTTATTGACCTACAAGTGCATTCACTCTATAGCTCTTCAATATCTCTCCTCTCTTTTCTCTACCTGCACTCCTCTCCGGAACCTCCATTCATCAGGCAAATCTCTTTATCTGTACCCTTCTCCTCTACTGCCAACTCCAGACTATGTCCATTCTTTCTTGCTGCACCATATGCCTGAAGCAAACTATCTAAGTCAGTACGTCAAGCTCTGTCCTTGGAATTATTAAATCCAGACTAAAAGCCCACCTCTTCGAAAATGCATTTAACTCATAGCCCCCTCACTCTAAGCACTCTGAGAAACTCTCTAAGCCTCTACTTGTCCTGATGTCTGTTAATTTAAAATGTGAGCTCTACTGAGCAGGGACTGTCTCTTAAATGTGCAGATATACTGTATAGTGTTGCATATGTCTATCAATGCTACAGAAAATGTTAAATAGTAGTAGTACTGAGAGTGTAAATTGGTGTATATGAAAAAAAATGAGAAGAACACTGCAACCAAATGAACACAGCTTCTTTAACTGTATTCCCTATTGATTATTGCCTTCAGCTGCAGGATAGCTTTACTGATTTGCAGTGGAGGGTTAACGATTATGTAAGAAAAGGCTGACATGGTGGAAACTGGAAAACTATGATGACTTTACAGAGAGTAGTTATGGATTTTTTTTGTTCTATAGAGTCTGTTGTGCTGAATGGATTAAATAAATAGCATAACATAAAAACTTACTTATATACCGCAATATCGTTAAGTTCTATGCGGTTTACAAAAGTAATACCGCATAAATACTATTCTCTTGGATTTTGATGATGTTTTATAAGACAATTGGTTGCCGTGAACTCGCATAGAAGCCCTTTCACTAAGCTGTATTAACGCAACTTAAGGAAGCGTACTGTAGGACACACTCACGCATCCTGTCAAATGTACACACACTAACCATGAGCTAAAAAATATTTTAAAACAAAACAAAATGCAAATAGCACCAAAGGGTTCCACAAGATAAATGAAGCTAAAAATATGCAAAAGTTGTGGAACAGATTAGATGTACCAGTTTGTAGATTAATAAGCATCCAAATAACATAAAAGCAATCCACAAAGGATATATACAGTCACAAGTGACCCACAAAATAAAAACAGCCTGCTTGGAAGAGGTCTGCACAGAAAAATTAAGAATTTCCATGCTTTCATTTGTATTTTTGTGCAGAATTTCCCAACTTAACACCTCTCCTTCCCACCCCAGGTCTGACACTATTTTCAGCTTTCTTCCTCTTCAAGATAGACCCCCACCTCAGCATTCTCTTCCCCCTCCCCGCAGGTTTCCCGAATAGTTGAAGAAATTGGCATCTCGGCAGGTACCGTTTGGAAAATAATTCATAAAAAGTTGAGCATGTCCAAGGTTAGTGCAGGATGGATTCCGAGAATGCTGGCACGAAGGCCACGAGGCTCCAATCCTGTCAGGAGAACTTGGAGATGCTCTGTGAAGAGCAAGTGAATTTTTTTCATCGTTTGATGACTGGAGATGAGACCCGAGTCTATCACAGAGATCTTGAGTCCAAAATGGAGTGAATGCAGTGAAGCACACGTCATCCCCCACTCCCCAAAATTTCAAGACAGAAAAAATCTGCAGGTAAAGTCATGGTAACTGTCTTCTGGGATGATGAAGGACTTTTGCTTCTGGAGTTCTTGCCATACAAGACAACCATAATCGGGGAGAGTTACACAAATGCAATGATCACTTTGCAGGATTTAATCAAGGAGCAAAGACGGTGTCAGGTCAAAAGCGCGCCGGGACAAAGGCGTGTGCAGACAACTGAGCGCAACGTGGAGTTGTGCGCCGAAGAAAATTACTGTTTTAAAGGGCTCCGACAGGGTGTGTGTGGGGGGGAACACTTTACTTTATAAAGATCGCGCCGCATTGTGGGGGCGTTGTAGGGGGTTTGGGGGGTTGTAACCCCCCACATTTTACTGAAAACTTCACTTTTTCCCTAAAAAAACCAGGGAAACAGTTAAGTTTACAGTATAATGAAGGCGGTTACAACCCCCCAAACCCCCCCCCAATGCCGCCGCAATCTGTATTAAGTAAAGTGGGGGGGGGTGTTCCCCAACAAAACCCCCTGTCGGAGCCCCTAAAAACACTCTTTTTCTTCGGCGCGCACTTCCATCTTGCGCTCAGTTGTCGGCACGTGCCTTTGTCTTCGGCGGTTTTGTCTATGAACCAGCAAAGACGAGGAAAGCTCACAGCAGGCATGCTGCTTCTTCATAACAATGCGCCGGTGCACATGTCACGACAATCACAGGCTGACATCTGAGAATGTGGGTTTCAGCAGCTGAACCATCCACCCTACAGTCCTGACCTGGCTCCCTCAGATTATTTCCTGTTCCAGGTTTTGAAGAAATTTCTCCGTGGACAGTGATTTTCAAGTGATGGACATCGAAGAAGCTCTGATATCCTGGTTCGAAGGTCAAACAGAACAATTCTTTTCAAAGGAGTTAAAGTCATTACAGGAAAAGTGAATGAAGCATATGGAGCTATCAGGGGAGTATACTGAAAAATAAAACAAACATTTTTTGAAAACTCTTTCCCACCTCTTTTACTAAGGTGCGCTATGCTTCTTAGTGCGCGATAAATATTAGCACGTGCTAATCACGCGCTAAATGCTAACATGTGCATGTTATCGTATGGATGCATTAGCAGTTAGCGCATGCTAAACGCATGCTAAAACGCTTGACGCACCTTAGTAAAAGAGGGCCTTTGTTTCCTACTGAGGTAGATAAATTATTGAACAACTCTCATATTTACGCATAATGTCTCTAAAGCATTAAATCCTCTCAGCTTTCAGATTACTGTGCTATCATTTTCTGGCTGAAGACATGAATGGGAGCTGATTAAGAGAATGCTTTTCTTGTGAGAAGTGAAAAAAATATTCATTAGCAATCTTAAAGAGATGTGCTAATTCAATCAATTTTGTGTATAAACTCCCTTTAAATTCCTGCCCTCCTCCCAACACAAAAGAACATTCTCATCTCTTGAACAACTGCAAATAATAGACGCTGTTAGTTCATTCTACAAATTTTCGGCATTGATTTCCACAGAGGGGGGAAAATTTCAAAGAACTTTCTGGAGGATAAATTAGAGTTAATAAATGTAAGTCAGCCGTGTATAATACAAAAACTCGGATATGGTGAATATCAATAATAATCACAAAAAACACTTTCACCAAAAGGATGTATTGAAGGTATATTAAACAAAAGACACAAGCAAAGACCAGTCTTAATGGAGGAAAAAGCCTCAGACAGGGGCCCACCCACCTCCACAATGGTGGAATAACGGTGTTCAGGCGATCACTTCACTGGCATAAAACCTCCTACTGTAAAGGTCATAGCAATGTGTCAAATGTATCAAAAAATTGCTTTCAAGATTGAGTGATGCAGAGAAAAGTAATAATAACTTAACTTTCTCCTTAAGGATCGGAACACCGTGTATAAGCCACATGTAAGTCATGTACGCTTTCTTAACATAAACAAATTTGAGCGTATTAAAAAAAACCTGCATTCTAGAATGTCTAATAGCACAAAAATTCAGTTTTTAATTTCAATCTAGGTAGGTGTCTGGAATGTGAAAATTAACTTGTATGCAGGCTTTAGGGAAGCATAAACCTTTGCAGTTAGGGACATCCTGTTGAATATTTATCATATCATATTCCTTGATATTGGGAAAATAGTTACAAATTCTTTTTGAAGGCTGGAGTTAAAATTCCCTCACAAAAAAATTTAAAATAGCATTTTATTTTGAAACAAAAATGTGAAAACCATTTTGAAAATGACCTGGTTGTCATTGAAACATATTTTGAAAGCACTCAGATTTATAAAGTTACATAGGAACCTGTGGAACTTTGTAGGACTAAGTGCTTTGAAAATGAGCCCCACCGATATCTGGTAATTTTCAATAGCTTAATAAATATGGTTACGTGGTTAAGAAGCACGATGTTATGTTATGTTATGTCATAAACATATTTAATGTAACTACAGGCACCATTTTCAAAATTTTACCATGTTCTTGATAGTTCTGGTTTCTTCTGCTTTTGCTGTTAAATTGTACATATAGTAAAGCTATTCTGAGGTTCTCATAATTTCCATTATTTTTCAAATAGCGAAAATCTGATGCCAGTGCACATTAAATTATTTTACATTATAAAATTGCTAGACAGTACAATTTATCCACATATCCAGAGTAACAAGAGGGATTTGAAACTGGAGCCTACCATATAGAGCAGCCAAGATTAAGACCTTGAATATATGGAAGCCAAATCCCCTTGCTTTCCGATAGCACTGCTGACACTATGTACAGTTTAGAGCAGGGCTTTTCAACCCAGTCCTTAGGGCACACCAAGACCCATCGGGTTTTCAGGATATCCACAAAGAATAGGCATAAGATACTTTGCATACCAAGGTGGAAGTGCACGCTACTCTCCATCATGCATACCGTATTTATTGTGGATAACCTGAAAACCAAATGGGTCTTGATGTGCTCTGAGGACTGGGTTTAGAAGGCCTGGTTTAGACAAATCCATTTACAGAGAACCTGGTGGACCTGACTAGTGGCATACCTAGCATACGTGATACCCGGGGCACATTATTTTTTGACACCCTCCTCATCTATATGAAAAACATGAATTTTAGTAACAATCCACACATCACACAACAAGAGTGTACTTAGAAAAAGGCAATATCTTACAAAATGCAGTGAGCAGTAGAACATTAATATACCCATTGTAAAACTAAACAAGCCAGGACTAATACAGATCGATCCTGCACAGTCATTGCTAACAGAGAACCATGGCTTTCATACAAACAGAACATAGAAAACACCTTCGCCCAGTATGGAATATATAATCACAAACTACCCCCCCCCCTTTAAAATCATAGCGCAGTTTTTAGCACCGGCCATGGCAGCAACAGCTCCAACACTGATAGAATTCCTATGAGTGTTGGATCTGTTACCACCACGGACGGTGCTAAAAAATGCACTACAGTTTTGTAAAAGGGGGGTGGGTAAAATAGAAATATGTAGACAAAAGTTAAAACTGAACCACCAAGAAGCTGGACTCTGCATACAGTGCAAAACCAGAGAAACAGTGATGCATGTCCCCTAATATTGTGCAAAATGTAAAGATTGCAGATATAAATTTGAAAAAAACAGAGAACTAGCAATCATCACTTTACAAATTAACAAATAAACCCCACCTTTTATGAAGCTGCATTAAGGTCTTTTATTGTAGGCCATGGCAGTAAAAGCTCTGATGCTCATATGAATTCTATGAGCATTAGCTCCAATGCTCATAGGAATTCTATGAGCACCAGAGCTTTTACTGCCACAGCCTGCGATAAAAAGCCCTAATGTGGCTTCATAAACCGCCCCCCCCCCAATTTTATGATGTCGTATTAGGCTTTTTTATCACTGGCTGTGGCAGTAAAAGCTCTGGTGCTCATAGAATTCCTATGAGTGTTGGAGCTAATATTGCCATGTCTGGCGATATAAAAAGCCTGCCTCTTCCCCCTCTCTCCTCCCAGCTTCTATAAAGCATCTGCCCCCTCTCTCCTCCCCGCTTCCATAAAGCGAGGACTGTTTTGAGTCCAAAAGGGGTGAAGGAGAGCCAACAAATATGTTTTTACTTTGGGCCATCTCTCCTCCCCACTTCCATAAAGCATCTGCCCTCTCTCTTATCCCCGCTTCCGTAAAGCAAGGGCTGTTTTGAGTCCAAAAGACGTGAAGGAGAGCCAACAAAATATGTTCCTACTTTGGGACATGACACCAATAACGTTTCTTTCCATTCATTCCTACCAGAACATCTGGCCTTGATCACACCTGCAGAACACAGATCAACCCTATGCGAATACAGAGTCACAAATTAAAAGTTCTAATATACACAAATGAAACCCTAATGCCAGACTCTGCATGCATGTAGTACAACACCAGAGAAATAGAAACAAAAGCATAGATAGCAGATGTAAATTCTCAAAACCAACATATTTCAATCATAAAATTGAAAATAAAATCATTTTTCCTACCTTTGATGTCTGGTAATTTTTATTTTTCTACACATGTTTTCCCAGTCTCTGGTTGCACTTCCTTCTTTCTGTGCCCTTAACTCTATTTCCATGGCCTTCTTATCGATTTGCTGCTTCTCTCACCTTCACTTTCTGTCCTATATCCATCTTTGGCATTAACTTTCAATATTCAACTTTTTTCCATTTTTCTTCTTCCTTCTCAATTCTATCTACTATTCCATATCTTTCCTTCCCATCTATCCATGTGCACCATCTCCTCCCTCTCTCTGCCCTTCCCCTCCCCTCCATTCATGTGTACCATATTCCCTTTCTTTCTCCCTGCATTTTTCATCCCCATCCCCTCACCATCTTTGCATGTTTCATCGCTGTCCCCTCATCATCCCCAAAGTCTTAATTTTTTCCCCACGTTTCCCTGCTCAAAACAGAAAGATGATTTTATGCAATTTTATGGGCCTAAGGCATTGCAAGTAAACATTTTGGGCCTGATTCTCAAAATGGCAACCCAATTGTAGGTGATGGTAGGTGTCCTACTGCCATCTAATGGACCAATTGGGACACACTTATTAAAAAAAAAAAATTGATGTAGCGAATGATGCCTACAATGTAGGTGTCATTTGTGCGTGTATGGAGGTGTCTAGGCACACCTATGGATGCTTAAGGCCAGTATAGGTGGAAAATATGCCAGAAGTGGCCTTAGGCATTCATAGGTATGCCTAGGTGTTTCTGTAGGTGCAAGTCAGACACCTTAAATGTAGGCTCATAAAACACTGGCCTACATTTAAGGCATCTGTACAAAAAATAGATGTGATTCTGGATGCAGTGCCTACCAGTATTTAACATGCAGTAGGCACCCATTTTGCAAATGCTTACCACAACGGGCACCGTTTCCACAATCAGGCCCTTTAAACCTATAATGTGTATGTGTTGGGCTGGGAGGATTCTAACTTTATTTTGATTTCTAACTTTATTTTGATTGAAAGAACATCAATAAAAGTACAACTTGTGAGGCATGCTAGATTTTGAATTGCGCACAGAAAACTAGACATCAGCTTAGTATTAGTGACATTTAAGTCCAGCTGTCCTCAAAATGTTAGTTCTTATTCAGTTCACAAAATCACAACAAATAAACACCCCCCCCCCCCTTTTAAGATGCCATATTAGGCTTTTTTTATTGGCAGCCATGGTGGTAAAAGGTCCAATGCCCATAGAATTCTTATGAGTGTTGGAGCTAATACTACCACAGCTGGCGATAAAAAAGTCTAACACAGCTTCATAAAAAGGGGCCAAAGCAAGAAGTGATTTTTTTTTTTTTTTTTTTTTAGCAAAACAAATACAATTGAAACATATCACATATCAACAACAGCCTTCAGAATATCACATATAAATATATTAAGCTCCCTTGTATCAAGCCGCGTTAGGTTTTTTTTTTTTTAATTCTTTATTCATTTTCAAATTTACAATAAGTGTAACAATATATCTAAACAAATTAACAATAAATATAATACTTAATAATCATCAATGGTACAAATAATATGCTCTTATCTCCCACCCTTCCCACCCTTTCTTATCATATAATCAATACCTTATACCAGGGGTGTCCAATGTAGGTCCTCGAGGGCCGCAATCCAGTCGGGTTTTCAGGATTTCCCCAATGAATATGCATTGAAAGCAGTGCATGCAAATAGATCTCATGCATATTCATTGGGGAAATCTTGAAAACCCAACTGGATTGCGGCCCTTGGACACCCCTGCCTTATACAATATGTAACAATAAATTTACCATCCCCTCCCCCCTTACGATCAAACTTGTAAATTTAAGAGAAAAATAAAATAAAATGCCATCTAATCGGTACAATACTTTGTAAATGGCTCCCACACATCCTGAAATTTCCTGAAAAAACCGCGCTGTATTGCAATACATCTTTCCATTTTATAAACATGACATAAGGAATTCCACCAGAAATTATAATTTAATTTACTCCAATTTTTCCACTTATACGTAATTTGTTGAATGGCAACCCCAGTCATTATAAGTAATAATTTCTGGTTATTTGTAGAACACTTTTTGCTCTCATTGCCATACCAAATAGCACAGTATCATATGATAAAAATATTGCCGGCCGCTGTGGTAAAAGCTCTGAAGCTCATAGGAATTCTATTAGCATTACAGCTTTTAACACAGCAGCCGATGATTAAAAAAAAAACCTTAAGGCGGCTTAATAGAAGGGGGATTTAGTGGTTTTTTTCAGTGTAAAAGCAAACCAATGGTTTAGTGCTTTTCTCAGAGAGAGGCCAACCAAAAAGCATAAACAGACAATGTCAATCCCAAGCAACAAAACAAAGCCAGCAAATAAAGAAAATAAAATTTCAATCAAGTACATCCCTCAGAATATCACACACAAATAGCTTTGGGCCTCTTTTACAAAGCCATGGTAGTTATGCTGCCACAAAAAAATGCACCAAAGCGCTTCGCCGCAACAGCATAAATACTGTGGTTTTGTAAAAGTGTACTTTTCTCTCAGTCATTTCCAGGAACCTTGAACCCCATGCAGGCAATTCTTAACATTAATCTATAGTACATGGCTTATTGCCTCTTCAGTGAGAAACCAAACAGACAAAAGAATATCAATATCCACTATAACTGTTCAAGTTTAGCGTTAAGTTTTAGAAATACTCTTGTTTCCAAGTTTCTAAACAAACTGGATTATTACAGATTGATTCTACATAGTCATTCAGTGCTATCAGAATAACTGGCCTATTTCACACAAACAGACCCTCACCAAGCATGGGATAAGTATCTAGAAACTAAAAATAGAAATATGTCAACAAAAGTAAAACTGAACCGCCAGGAAGCCAGACTCTGCATACAATGCAACACCATAGAAACAGAAACAATGACACATGTTGCCTAATACTGTGCAAAATATAACGATAGCAGATGTAAATTAAAAGAAACTGACAAATAACAATCACCACTTTACAAATTAACAAATAGAAATACAACAAAAAATGGGCCCACCTTGGGGGTTAGTGCCCAAGGAAAAGATCTGGGTGTCATTGTGGACAATATGATTAAACCTTCTGCCCAATGTGTGGTGGCAGCCAAAAAAGTAAACCGAATACTTGGAATTATTAATAAAGGAATGGTTAACAAGACTAAGAATGTTGTAATGCTTCTGTATTGCTTCATGGTGCAACCTCAGCTTGAGTATTGCGTTCAGTTCTAGTCGCCTTATCTCAAGAAAGATATAGCAACACTAGAAAAGGTTCAAGGAAGAATGACTAAGGGCTCCTTTTACAAAGGTGTGCTAGCGTTTTAGCGCATGCACCGGATTAACGTGTGCTATAGCACACACTACCCAAAAAACTACCACCTGCTCAAGAGGAGGCAGTAGCGATTAGTGTGAGTGGCATTTTAGCATGCGCTATTCTGCATGTTAAGACCCTAACGCACCTTTGTAAAAGGAGCCGTAAGTGCTGATTTTAGGACACTTTTTGGATGTTTATATTTTTTTGATTATGAGCCCCTGAGTCCAGTGATTTTTCACTTTTTTCATTCCATATTTTAACATTGGAACAAAAAAAGTGGAAAATCACTGGACTAACCCCCCTCTTCTACTAAACTGCACTGCTCCTGACGCTCATAGAGTTCTTATGAGCGTTGGGAGCAGCGCAGGTCATTCAGCGCGGCTCCCCGCGCTAAAACCGCTAGCACGGTTTAGTAGAAGAGGCCCTATGTGTATAGGCCCCAATGAAAACTGCCCCAACTTTGTTAGTTAGGCAGAGAACTTTTCAGTGGCCCCTTATAAATGGAAGAGGTAGAACTGGAGATATTAAGGAAGAGAGCTCTGCCCATAAAGAGGAAGTATCATTTTGGTCCTATCTCCCTTCATAGCTATTTCAGCTTTCTCTGTGCAATTATTAAACCACAAACATAATAAAAGAACATATTTTCTCATCAAAATTGAAATTTTTCCAAACTGAAAGAATTCTAAAAAATACTTTTAAGGGTTAGTCTTTGTTTTTTATAAACCATCCAGATCACAGCACATTTCATTGCAAACTAATGATTTTTGGTTGATACCATTCCACAATCCACAATCAAATTATAACTACAGTATGAATAGTCATTCAATTAAAATGCCTCATGCATGAAATTATTAGGACACAGTGATATCTGAGAAAATACTGAGATTCGTAAACTTTTAAATAAAAGAATACACCCCACCCCTCTTTTACTAAGCCTCAGCAGAGGTATCTACTATGGTCCAGAGTGCTAAATGTTCCGATGCACCTAGGAATTCTATGAGTGTCTACCATGGCTTAGTAAAAGGGAGAGATAGTGCTTAAACATCTTCAACAACAGAAGTATGAAGTGTTCTAGAATGAATAATATAGATTAACTTAACTAGATTATATTTTTGAACAAAATATACAGAGTGGATTGTAAACTATTTGTGCTTTCAAGTACAAGGTCCTCCAACAATGTCGAAACAAGTGCTATAGAAATAACCCAAGTAGACAACAAATACTACTTTTTTAAAGCATATTTTAGAATTTGAAATTCAACTATTTGGGCAAAATCAAATGCACACTAAAAGAGATCATTTCAAAGATCCTGATGAGTAAAATCTATATACGATATGTAACAGCACATATTTGTAAAGAAACTCCAGTCATGAAAATTAAGACTTTAATAGTCCATTTTAATGCCATTTACCACAGTTTGCATCTTAGTAATGTAACATGCAGTTCTATAATTCATCGCTCTTTCTATTCTTTATGTATTAAATTTCAGATAAAGTGCTATCATAGAAGACTTACCTCTGTCGCTGAAGTCATCCACAAGAATTATTTCAGCTATTAGGCCATCTGGTGTCCGGTTGATAATACTTTGTATAGTTCTGAGGAGTGAAGTCCACCCCTCATTATGAAAGGGGATGATGATGCTAGTATTTGGTAATTTTTCCAGGTACATTTTGTGCTTACAGCTGATAAAAGAAAAAATAGAAGTACTTTAGCAGCAAACATCAATCCCTTCTTCCTGTAACTACTAGCATTTTCTAGGGATTGTTCAAAATGAAAGGATTAAAAAAAATACACTTAAGCCCATTTTATTATTTTTTTTTTTTTACTAAGCTGCGAAAGAGGTTTATACCATTGCCCAGGGTGCTAAATGCTTCTATGCTGATCTGACATTCATAGGAATTCTACGAGTGTCGGAGCATTTAGCACTCTGGGCCATGGTAGAAACTAGAGAGTTGCGCGGGGACAGAAATCCCACCCGTCCCCGCCAAAGTCTCACCCGTCCTCACCCGTCCCCGTGAGGAATCCCACCCGTCCCCACCCGTCCCCGTGAGGAATCCCTCTGTCCCCACCCATCCCCGCGAGGAATCCCCTCCATCCCCGCCCGTCCCCGTGAGGAATCCCCTCCGTCCCCGCCCGTCCCTAAAAACTTCAGAAATAGTTATTTCATTTAATTATGCTACTGAATTAAAGGCTCTGGTAGAAACCCATTTACAAATAAGCAAAAAGAATTTATTAATTTGGAAATATTAATTGGGAAGAATACATACTTTGTAAATGGGTTTCTACCAGAGCCTCTTTGGTTTAAAAATTTTTATCAACACAACTAATATACTACTTTATCCTGAAGCAAAAAAAAAAAAAATAATAAATAGAATTCTTTTCCTACCTTTGTTGCCTGGTTTCTGCTTTCCTCATGTTCTCATTCAGTTCCTTCCATCCACTGTCTCTCTTCCTTCTGCGTCTTCCATTTGCTCTGTTACTGTGTCTCTCCCTTTCTCCCCCCTTCCAAATTGGTCTGGCACCCATCTTCTTCCCTCCGCTCCCCCCATAGTCTGGCATCTCTGTCTTCTTCCCTGCCAGCGTCTTCTCCCCACTCTATCTTCCCCATTTCCTTTCAGCGTCCTTCTCCCCCCCCCATATTCCCCATGTCCTGTCAGCGTCCTTCTCCCCCTATGTCTTCCCCATGTCCTTTCAGTGTCCTTCTCCCCCCTCTGTCTTCCCCATGTCCTTTCAGTGTCCTTCTTCCCCTCTGTCTTCCCCATGTCCTTTCAGCGTCCTTCTCCCTCTCTGTCTTCCCCATGTGCTTTCAGCGTCCTTCTCTCCCCCCGTCTTCCCCATGTCCTGTCAGCGTCCTTCTCCCCCTTCTGTCTTCCACAAATGCTTTCAGTGTCTTCCCCCCCCTCGCCCCATGGCCTTTCAGCGTCCTTCTCCACCCCTTTGTCTTCCACAGTGCTTTCAGCGTCCTTCTCCCCCCTCCTTCTCTCCCGCCCCGGGTGCAGCACAGCCGGCCAGGTCCCCTTACTTTTTGTGGCGCTTTCCCAACCGACCGACCGACAACAGCCCCGGTCTGACAAACCTCCCTGCCCTTAACCGCGAATCTAAATTTCCTTCTTACAGCTGCTGACGTCGGAGGGAGGGAGGGCTTTGTTTAAGCCCTCCCTCCCCTACGACGTCAGCGCTGACGTCGGGAAGACTTCAGTTCGGCTCTGTGCTGCAAGCAGAGCAGGTAGGGAGAAAAGCCGCGCGACTTAGTACATCCAGCCCCGCAGGAACCCCGCGACCCTCGGAGGCGTCCCCACGGGATCCCCGTGACCCTAGGGGGCGTCCCCATGGGATTCCCGCGACCCTAGGGGGCGTCCCCACGGGATCCCCGTGACCCAAAGGGGGAACCCGCGGGATGCCCGCGGGTCCCGCGGGATTCCCGTCATCCCCGTTCAGCTCTCTGGTAGAAACCTCTATCTTGGCTTAGTTAAAAGGGGGAGTTAATTACATAATATTAAAAAAATCATGGGCTCCTTTTACTAAACTGTGGTAGAGCTTTTTACTATATGCTGGTGAGGTAAATGCCCCGAAGCTCATTCAATTCATACGAGCATCAGAACATTTACCTCAATGTCCTGTGGTAAGAAGCATAATTCCGATCTTCAAGAAAATAGGAAAATAATGGGAAGTAAGAGAAGGATAAGGCAGAGTATAAAAGACAAGGAACATAAAAGCAAAAGCGGAATCATTTTCTACTAAGATTAATGCTAATTGCCAGTATCTATCAGTTGCCACTAATTCCTACCCCATCATCTCCATTACCATTGTCTACTAATAAATTATTCCTGGGATTCAAAAATCTGCTTACAGTGAGAAGGATTAAAGGTAACATAATCCTTTTATTGAAATTAACTAAACAACTCCTAGAAAATTACAAAAAAAAAAAAAAAAAAAGACATGCCAAGTGTTAAGGTATTAAAAGGTATTAAACCTCCTTAAAGAGCCCAATCTCTTAAATTCACAAATGTTGCCACTATACTACCTCTATACACGTCCTCTTGTACTGACATCTCTAGAATGGCTGTCAGGCTAACAGCCAAATGATCACTAATGCCATTTCCCTGTAATCTCTTAACAGATTAGGAACATAATATAATAGGATCCATATGAAGAATAACATCTATATGAAGACTTTCAGGTATTGATTCAGCCTCTCTTTAGCTGAGGTTAAATCAAGAAAATAAAGAAACCTCAAATTTGTTTTGTTGATCAGATTTTCCACCCTTTCCATTTTATTCTAAGTCAAGAAATTTACCTTAAATAGAGAATTATTTACTGCGTTTATGGAGTCTAACCTTTTATTTTACTTAAATTTTTATAAAATTGCAAATAGGAAAATTGGGTTACAGCAACAAAGCAACCCGAAAAAGTGGAAATAAAACTTGGGATAGTCAACTGATACGAGGGGCTGCTGAAAGGTTCAACCCCAACCAACAAAGTTGGGGCAGTCTCCATCAAGGCCTATATAGTTAGTCCAGAGATTTTCCACTTTTATCATTCTGTATTTTTCAAATGGAATGAAAAAAATAGAAAATTACAGGACTAAGTGTATAGCTCTCGATGGAGACTGCCCCAACTTTGTTGGTTGGACTGAGAGCTTTTCATCATATGTACCGTATTTTCACGCATATAACGCGCGCGTTATACGCGTTTTTACCTACCGCGCATACCCCTCGCGCGTTATATGCGTGAGCGCGGTATACAAAAGTTTTAAAACATAGTTCCCACCCCGCCCGACGCCCGATTCACCCCCCAGCAGGACCGCTCGCACCCCCACCCCGAACGACCGCTCGCACGCGCTCCCACCCGCACCCGCATCCACGATCGGAGCAAGAGGGAGCCCAAGCCCTCTTGCCCGGCCGACTCCCCGACGTCCGATACATCCCCCCCCCCGGCAGGACCACTCGCACCCCCACCCCGAACGACCGCTCGCACGCGCTCCCACCCGCACCCGCATCCACGATCGGAGCAAGAGGGAGCCCAAGCCCTCTTGCCCGGCCGACTCCCCGACGTCCGATACATCCCCCCCCCCGGCAGGACCACTCGCACCCCCACCCCGAACGACCGCTCGCACGCACTCCCACCCGCACCCGCATCCACGATCGGAGCAAGAGGGAGCCCAAGCCCTCTTGCCCGGCCGACTCCCCGACGTCCGATACATCCCCCCCCCCCGGCAGGACCACTCGCACCCCCACCCCGAAGGACCGCCGACTTCCCGACAATATCGGGCCAGAAGGGAGCCCAAACCCTCCTGGCCACGGCGACCCCCTAACCCCACCCCGCACTACATTACGGGCAGGAGGGATCCCAGGCCCTCCTGCCCTCGACGCAAACCCCCCTCCCCCCCAACGACCGCCCCCCCCCCCAAGAACCTCCGACCGCCCCCCAGCCGACCCACGATCCCCCTGGCGACCCCCACGACCCCCCCACCCCCCTTCCCCGTACCTTTGGTAGTTGGCCGGACAGACGGGAGCCAAACCCCCCTGTCCGGCAGGCAGCCAACGAAGGAATGAGGCCGGATTGGCCCATCCATCCTAAAGCTCCGCCTACTGGTGGGGCTTAAGGCGCGTGGGCCAATCAGAATAGGCCCTGGAGCCTTAGGTCCCACCTGGGGGCGCGGCCTGAGGCACATGGGCCCAACCCGACCATGTGCCTCAGGCCGCGCCCCCAGGTGGGACCTAAGGCTCCAGGGCCTATTCTGATTGGCCCACGCGCCTTAGGCCCCACCAGTAGGCGGAGCTTTAGGATGGATGGGCCAATCCGGCCTCATTCCTTCGTTGGCTGCCTGCCGGACAGGCGGGTTTGGCTCCCGTCTGTCCGGCCAACTACCAAAGGTACGGGGAAGGGGGGTGGGGGGGTCGTGGGGATCGCCAGGGGGGTCGCGGGTCGGCTGGGGGAGCGGTCGGAGGTTCTTGGGGGGGGCGGTCGTTGGGGGGGAGGGGGGTTTGCGTCGAGGGCAGGAGGGCCTGGGATCCCTCCTGCCCGTAATGTAGTGCGGGGTGGGGTTAGGGGGTCGCCGTGGCCAGGAGGGTTTGGGCTCCCTTCTGGCCCAACTACCAAAGGTACGGGGAAGGGGGGTGGGGGGTCGTGGGGGTCGCCAGGGGGGGTCGCGGGTCGGCTGGGGGGGGCGGTCGGAGGTTCTTGGGGGGGGGCAGTCGTTGGAGGGAGGGGGGTTTGCGTCGAGGGCAGGAGGGCCTGGGATCCCTCCTGCCCGTAATGTAGTGCGGGGTGGGGTTAGGGGGTCGCCGTGGCCAGGAGGATTTGGGCTCCCTCCTGGCCCGATATTGTTGGGGAGTCGGCGGTCCTTCGGGGGGAGGGATGTATCGGACGTCGGGGGGGGGCATCAGGCTTTCAGGATGGGGACAGACCTTCAAGGGGGGACAGTGCACGGAAGTCAGGGGGGGTGAACGGAGAGTCGGAAAGTCAGGGCGGGCGAAAGGAGCGTCGGGCAGCATGCGCGGTATACCCGTGAGCGCGGTATACCAAAGTTTTTGTACATATCATCGTGATTTTTGCGCGCTATACCCGTGTGCGCGTTTTATACGGGTGCGCGTTATTTGCGTGAAAATACGGTATTTCAAATATAAGGTCTCTTTTATGAAGCCATTTAGTGCGGGCCACTGCGGTAACTGCTCTGAAGCCCAAGGGATTTAAAGGGCTTCAGGGTTGATGTTGCATGGCTTTGTGAAAAAAAAAAAAAACATGGGGGGGGGGTTGGATAATGCTCTGGACAATCCTTTAGATCTTCAGATTGATATTTATTGTAATACATCAATAGAACCTGACACGGTCTGTGTTTCTGCTGAACTGAGTTTGCCTCAGGAGTCAAAAAATATGTATCATATATAAGAACAATAGCAATAGCTTTACTAGGTCAGACCAATGGTCCATCTAGCTCAGTAGCCTGTCTTCACGGTGGCCAATCCAGGTCACTAGTAGCTGGCTAAAACCTAAATAGTAGCAATATTCCACGCTACCAATCCAGTGCAAGTAGTGGCTCCCCCCATGTCTGTCTCAATAACAGAGTATGGACTTTTCCTCCTGGAAATTGTCCAAACCTTTCTTAAAACCAGCTACATTAGCCGCTATTACCACAACCTCTGGCAACACATTCCCGAGCTTAACTATTTCTCTGAGAGAAAAAATATTTCCTCCTATTGGTTTTAAAAGTTATTTCCCTGTAACTTCATTGAGAGTCCCCTAGTCTTTGTAATTTTTGACGGTGTGAAAAACTAATCATCACTCAGGAATTTGTAGACTTCAGTCATATCTCCCCTCAGCTGTCTCTTTTCCAAGCTGAAGAGCCCTAATCTTTTTAGTCTTTCCTCATACAAGAGGAGGTCCATTCCCTTTATCATGTTGGTCGCTCTTCTTTGAACCTTTTTAGTTCCACTATATCTTTGAGATAAGTCAACCAGAAATGAACACAGTACTCAAGATGAGGTCTCAACATGGTAATCATCAAAATGTTCATAACGGCAAAGTGTTCGCTGCAGAACTCACTCGTTAATTAGAATTAATTAGAAGTTATACACATAACTTTGTATGTGTACTACCCATGATGTTATATGTCAGATCAAGTGTGTGAGTCTGAAAAGGGGGCATTTCTAGATGCAGATCATGGGTGTTCTTTTAAGTTATGTGCAAGTTTTTAGCTCATGTACCAATGTGCGCACAACTTAGGTACAGGAATTTAGGCCAGGTTTTCATAATCAGTGCTAAGCATGAATCTATAAGTTGTGTGTAACTTTTATAGAATTGCCTTTAGTGCCACACTAGTCAGCATCAATTTTTTAGGTGTGATATATGCAATCAGGTCCTAAACCTAGTGATAGGAGCACTATGTTATAACACTTGTCATCCTAGAGCACAGGTGTCAAACTCAAGGCTCACGGGCTAAATCCGGCCCGCCTGGTTGTTTTATGCGGCCCGTGGTCCGATGCCCCCAGTGTTACCTTGAGGCTGGCTCCCTTCTCCTCACAGCCGTAGTGTGCACGGAGCCGCATGCAGCGGCTCCTCGTGCGTCCCACACCTCTTCCGGAAGCATTCCCTCTGCTGTTGTAACGTCAGAGAGAAGGCTTCTGGTTCAGATGCAGGACGCACGAGGAGCCGCTGCACGCAGCTTTGTGTACACTGCGGCTGTGAGGAGTAGGGATCCGGCCACAAGATAACACTGGGGGGCTCGGACCGCGGGCTGCATAAAACGGCCAGGTTGGAGCCAGCCAGAAGATTAGACATCCGTTGGAGGGAGACAACAAAGGTAGGGGGAATGATTTTATTTTCAAGTTAGTGTTTGAATTGTTTCAATTTTGAGCATTTTAATCTGCTAACTTTTGCACTGCTCAGGAAGAAATACACTTGTTTCTTTTTCTCTGGGGGTTGTACTGCATGCAGAATCTTGAATCTTAGGGTGTTTTTAAAAAAATATATTAGTACTTTTAGTTTTTGGTCCCGTATTTTCATAGAGGTTATCTGTGTTCTGGTAGGAAAGAATGTTGAGAAGCATATAGTATGCTTTGTGTAGTTTAATTTTGTGGTTAACCATTACCATTATGTGTTTATAAGATTATATATTGTGTGTGTGTATATATTAAAAATGAATGGAAAAAATGGAGTTATAATTAGTATTATTATGGGGGCGGGGTCTGGGGCGGAGATTGTGCGGGGTCTGCCAGCGACTTAGCCTGTGTTTTGGATTTTGGCCCCTTAATGTGATTGAGTTTGACACCCCTGTCCTAGAGGGTTAAATAATAGCCTCAAAGAAAAAAAAGGACAGTAGAAACAGACCAGATAAATTCCAACACAAGGGTTTTATTTAAAAAGACCAAACACAGATCTGCGTTTTGGTGCAGAAGTGACTGCCTGAGGAGTCAATAATTTACTCTAAACATGTACAGATGCATATAATATTCTTACAGATCAGTTGGGGGCCCCCTCCTTAATTTAATATAACATTTTTCTCACTAGATCATATCTGGTTTTGTGGGCAGTCTGTGCTATTTTTATTCATGGATTAATTTTGTGCAACTGCACAATGCAAAAATTTGCATATAATTTATATTTTTCTGCAGTAAATAAGCTTGCTATGCTGGTCTGTTGTAAGAGACAAACTGAAAGCAGAAGTTGCATGACAATTATCAGAACAGACTCTGGGGCCAGATTAGTACAAAATTGATCCTGAACAGTCAATGCTATCAGAAAAACATGTAATTTTCATACACACAGAACACAGATACACCCTCGCCTAGTATGGAATAAGTAATCACAAACTAAAAATAGAAATATATCGACAAAAGTTAAACTAAACTGCCAAGAAGCCAGACTCTGGCAACAGTGAAACACTACAGAAACAGTGACACGTCCCCTAAACAGCCTGGGCCAATCAGAGCCACAGGCCCCTCCCCGGTGCATCCCAGGATGCACCGGAGAGGGGAAGGCCCATTTTGAAGAGGTGGGCCAGCTGGCCGGAGGGAGTAGGCATCTAAAGTCAGCAATCTAAAGGTAAGGGGGTAGAGGGTGCTGGTCGTCGGAGACATGGGGGGGATTGCATTGCATCGGGAGAGAATGGGCATCTCTCCCACTGCTAGGGGGGTTGTTTGGCGGCAGGAGACAGTGGGCATGTCTCCCGCTGTTGTGTTTTTTTCTTTTTGCATTTATTCTGCGTATTTGCCCATCACTATCACCAGCGATGGGCACATGCAAATTTAACAAGTCTTTGCTTCTCGCCGCCGACCTCATTTTTTTGGAGAACGACTCGCTTTTTTAAAATCACTACCAGAATGACTGTGATAGCAGCCCATCGTTTTTTAACATGTTTTTTTGAGAATCTAGGCCTTAGTTCTTTCTCCCTTTCCAAACTTAAGCCTAGATTCTCAAAAAAAGGCATTAAAAAACAATGGGCTGTTATTGCAGCCGTTCTGGTAGTGATTTTAAAAAAGTGATTTTTAAGAATACACCAGAGCACTCATTTCAATATTGAAGAGGCCATTTGCATGGCAGTGTCGGAGACTGCTAGAAAGCTCGCTAAATGCCAAGATAAGCCGTTTTGATAGTGCGCCAAGCTTATCCATCGGAAACCAGTTTAGCGACCACATTAAAGTTTTGAGAATCTGGCTCTAATTTGGGGAATCATTTAGGGAAAGAATTCTCCCATCTCCTTATTGAATGATGTTGAACTAGATTCAAACTATGATCCTGTATAATATTCACGATTTCACAGAAACATTTGGCTTGTTTTTCTAGAAAAAATTTGAGTGGGAGCTATTGAGTCTGGTTCTCTGGGGGGTCAGAACATGCTATTTGTGTCCACAGCAACGGATGGGAGTTTTGATATTTTATTTGTTCTAGAATTAGAGATTGTAAAACATCAAATTTTCTCATTTTGATTTCAGAACTTGATTAGCAGCTATGGGCTATTTAATCAGCATTTCAAAATATTCTGAATTGAATTTGATTAGCATGTGTTGAGAAAAGAATATTAAATTCCCTGCTAAGCAAGATAATGCAACCAAAAAAAAAACCACTCCGCAACTTTTGAAATAGCTAAAGCACAGTTTACACTGGGGTCATAGAAAGAATACATTTTACCATGTTTGCCCCAATATTCATCACAGCGGTCAGCATCTGTTTTAGATACTAGCCTCCTCCACAGCCTCTGGCACATCTATGCAAGGCGATGGTGATGGCAGTCTGACTTCTGGAGCCTTCTCTGCCATGACAACCCAACCAATTAACATCTCTTCCCCCTCTGCAGGAAGCTCATTTCTTCTTGTACCTTGTGGTCCACAATGTGCTACTTCATAGATTTGTCCATACAGAGGTTGCATCTACACATATCAGTGTCAGACAAAAAACAAACAAACTGTGGGCTTAATAGTCAAAGGATTTATAGCCAGGATTCTGTAAACAGTGCCGTTGCCAGAGCCACCTTAAAAGCGGCCGCCGATCGCTTGTCAATCACATGACAATGTCATTTATAGATTTGCGCCCTTGGGAAAGGTAGGCGCTGGAAATGTAAGCTGGGTTTTCAAGGCCCTACATTTCCGTCACCTACCTTTACTTGGATCACGCCCATGGAGGCACTTTACAACACCTAACGCCACGTCCGGCGTTAGCCACACCTACAGTGGTGTTAGGCATCATAAAGTGTCTCCATAGGCACAGTTCTGGTGCTGTTGTTTAGCCACTGATAGGCACCTTGAAATTTGTTTTAAGACTGCTTTTAATTAGCATTTTGCACTTAGGCACCGTTAGGATGCCTACCGCCGCCTAAGTTAAGGTACCATTTATAGAATATGGTCTTATCTTTCTAACTTTGAAAGTTGTGCTTCCAAATCGGATTTACTAGGGCTGAGTGCTAAAGGTGTCCATTTACTACGCTGTAACAAAGCGTAACCTTTGTACTGTATATCATTATGTAGGTCTCTCACACTCCTCTCACCTTGGGTTCTGCATCTCCAACCCTACATGCCATGTCTGTCTGTCCAAGTTAGATTGTAAGCTTTTCCGAGCAGGGACCATCTATAAATGTCAAAATCTACAGCGCTGTGTATAACTAGTAGTATTAACTGATTCACCGTTCCCCTTAACTGTATCCATGACCATAGGCAGCAGAACACTTTTTTGTTTTGGGGGGGGCCCCCAAATCTCAGCCCAGACTCCACCCAAGCCCCACCCTTGACCCCACCCAAGCTCCGCCCCTGACCCCACCCATATAATAATGATAGTATTAATTGTAGCATTTTTTTCATTCATTTTTTCATATACACACACACACAATATAATCTCATTAATAATACATAATGGTTAAACACAAAATTAAACTACATACTAATGCTTATCAACATTCATTCCTACCAGAACACCTGGCCTTGGTCACACATACAGAACACAGATAATAACCCCTATGCAAACACAGGATCACAAACTAGAAGTACTAATATATACAAACAAAACCCTAAGATGCCAGACTCTACAGGCATTATAACATCTGAGAAATAGAAAGAAATTAATTTCTTCCTGAACAGTGCAAAATATAGACAGCAGATATAAATTCTCAAAACTGACACATTTCAATCAGTAAATTGAAAACAAAATCATATTCCCTACCTTTGTTGTCTGATGATCTAATCAGCTTTTCCCAATCTCTGGTTGCACTTCTTTCTATCTGTGTTCTTGTGTTTTCATGGCCTTCTTATCCATTTGCTGTTTTTCTCTCCTTCATGTTCTGCCCTACATTCATCTTTGGCATTAACTTTTAACTTTTAACATTCAACTTTCTTACATTTTTCTCCTTTCTTCTCAAAATCTACTTTTCCGTGTCTTCCCTTCCCATCTATCCATGTGTATCATATTCTCTCTCTTTCTTCTTCCCTATTCCCATCTATCCCATGAGAAGCATTTCTTCTATCTCTCTTCCCTGCCACACCCATTGCTGTGCACATCTCCTCTCTCTCTTCCCCCTTCCCCTCCATCCCTGTGCACCATCTTCTCCCTCTCTCTCGTGTGGTCTGACATCAGCCTTCCCCCTTACACCTTCATATGGTCTGGCATCTTTCTCCTCTCCCATGGTCTGGATTCTCTCTCCTTCCCTCCCTCTTCCCGTGGTCTAACATCTCTCTTCTTTCCTTCCGCATTCTGGTATCTCTTTCTTCTCTCCTTCCTTTATCTGGTCTGGCATCTCTCGTTCCCTTTCCAGTGGTCTGACAACTCTCTCTCTCCTTCAGTTACCCTTCTCCAGAATCTGACATGCTCACTTCTTTGAGTCATCCTTCTCAGTGTAATATTTTTCTTTCCCTCCTCTCCACCACTATCATGTCTAACAATTCCCCTTCTTCTTCCTTTCCCCATCTCTCTTTCCCTCCCACTCCATGCACCTATGTACAACAATTTTCTTTTTCTCTTCCCTCCCCCACTGGCAGCATCTCTCTTTCCCTCACTTCCCAGCACCCCAGCCATGTGTCATTTGTCCTTCCCAACCTCCTCCCAGCCCATGCAACATCTGTCCTTCTCGACCTCTTTCCAGGCTGTGCAACATCTGTCCTTCCCTGTCTCCCCCCAGCCCGTGCAGCATCTGTCTTTTCCAACCCCCTCCCATCCTGAGCAACATCTGTTTGTTCTACCCTGCCTTCCTACCTGCTCTCAAATGCTATTTTTCGCCCTTTCTAACTATCCTATCCTCCTATTCTATACATCTCCCTCTATCTACACCACCACCACCACCATCTCTGCCTTTCTCTTTCCATCTTCCCTTCAAGTATCTCATTCCCCTTTCATTCACAGCACCCCAAATCCAACTATTCTCTTTTTCTATCTCTCCAGATCATTATCCACTAGTTCCCCCATGTTTCTGGCCCTATAAGTCCTTCCCCTTCACTCCCCACCTAGCACGTCTTTGCAATCCATTCCCCATTCTTCTTTATTAAAAAAAAACCCCAGTCCTGGGGGCTTCCTGGCCTGGCATCCCCCTTCACCTCCGCTCATGTTTTTGGTATAGGGGAATGCCAGCTGCGGCGGTGACTCTGAAACGCAGCCTTCCTCACCACATTCCTCGTGCTGCAGTCCATCCAGGCTGAAAAAGGAAGTTGCGCCATTGGGGGCGGAATGTGGCACAAGGAATGCGGGGAAGGAGGCCACAGGCTGCATTTCAGAGTCGCTGTTGAAGGCTCCCCACACCTTCCCCCTCCCACCCCCCACCGGTTGCTATTATTTTAAATGTTATGGCAGTCGCGGTGCTGTATCCACCAGATGAAATTTCTAACCTCGGCCTGCCCTGGAATCTTCACGCAGTAGCTGCCCTCCTAGGCAGGAACAGGAAGTCTCTGCTGCATGAAGAGTTCCGGGGCATCTGGTGGATTCAGCACCACGGATGATTTAACATTTAAAATAATAGTGATCCAGGGGGGCAGGCGGCAGGCAGGTGTGGGGAAGTCCGGAGCTGATGGTGCCGCAGGGTCCCACTGATGGGAGGGAGGAAGGAAGGAAGAGGAGGAACCGAAGCATCGGCAATTTTGCGGGAGGCCACAGCCCCTGTGGCCCTCCCCGTTCCGATGCATATGTCCATGAAATCCTGTTTGTCTGTCTTGGCTGTTTAGATTGTAAGCTCTCTCGATCAGGGACTGTTTTCTTCTTCTTTGTGACTCAGTGCAACGTTACTTGCGTCTGGTAGTGCTATAGAAATAATTAATAGTAGTAGTAATAGTAGTAGTGATTTTCTATTTTTTTTTTTTTTGTATTAATGGCCATGTGCTAGAGTTTCCTTTAGTGTGCAGGAAAATAGAGAGAGCCACAGGAAAATTCCAAATGTTAAAAATGAGCAACCAGAAGCACCAAATTTATTTCAGCGTCTTCTCCTCACTCTCTCTTCCACATTTCCTTTCAGTGTTTGTTCCTTTCCACCTCCCTTCAGCATCTATTCCATTCCTTTCCACCACCACCCTTCCCTCTCGCCACTTCCTTCAGCATTTGTTTCTTTCTATTGCCCTTCAGCACCCCTCGCATGTACCGACCATCTCCCTCTCTCCCTCTTACCTTTGTGACATGTTATAATGTAATTTGGGCATGCTGCCGGAGTCTGCGAGCTCGGTCCCCATCCCGTCCCCACAAACCATCTGATCCCATCTGTACAAACCACCTCGCTTCTGTGTTCCTATTTTCCCCATTTCTAATATCTCCCCTCTGTATCTGGCATTGCCCCCCCACCGTGTCCATATAACATCCCTATGTATGTCCCCTTTATGTCTCTGTCTCTAAGCCCCCATGCACATAATTTCCCCTCCTTCCTACTGTGAGGGAACACGTGCGATCATGGATTGCGCGGTCCAGCAGCCCCCTCCCATCTAATCCCCGCATCCCACCATCTCCCTCCCTCTACCTCACCTTAGATGCTGAATTTAATTCTTCTCCCAGCGGCACGCTTTCAATAGTCATGCGCACAGCTATTTGAATTGTTGAATCTTCTCCTCTGATGCAACCGGAAACAGGAAGTTGCATCAGAGGAGAAGATTCAACAACTCAAGCAGCCGTGTGCGTGACTTATTGAAAGCATGCCGCTGGGAGAAGAAGAATTAAATTTGGCACCTAAGGTGAGGTGGAGGGAGGGAGATGGCAGGATGCGGTGATTGGGTGGGGATGCTGAACCATGCGATCCGTGCTTACTTTACTGCGGAGACAAGACCATTCAATGCTCCATGGGGCGGTGCATGGCCTTGTCCCCATCCCCGCAGTGGCCACTATTTTTTCTCTCCCTGTTTCGACGTGTTACCCGTGGCTAGCCGTGGGTAACAACCACCATGTCATTCTCTATTGTGCAGTTAAGGTAGAGCTTATAGGAATGGGGCAGGGACAGGAACAGCGACCAAACTCACGGGACAGGAAAATTGAGTTCCTGCGGGGACGGAGAAAAATTTCTCCACGTGTCATTCTCTATAAAAATATGAATTAAAACAGTGGCTGCTTCCATTTCTGTTTTTTCCTCATGAAAGTGCATCACAAAATTGGTTAGAGTGAAGGAAAAAGTGTTTCAATTTTACAGTTTATAGTTTCTCTTCTGCTAAGCCACATTTCCCAAACTGACATTTTCTATCTCTTTCTATCTTTGGGAATACAATGCCCACTTGTCATGAACCTGATGATAAACTGGCACCAGAGAATACCAGCACAAAAATTTCCCAGCAACAATTTACATAGTAATTGTCTCAAAGTGTCAGAGTATTCAATTTATAGGGGCCAGTTTCAGTCATACTGTGTTTCCGCTCTAATCTAGACTTGTCAGTTGGGCTCGATAAAGCAGTGATAACTGGTAATTTCTACCGCCACTTGACAGGTCTGCAAAATTAGCCTGGATAAAGGAAAAATTGTGATTTCTTCTGTGGCTTCCAGCAAGGGGAAGATCAATTATTGAATGGAAAAATGTGACTTCTCTGCTGAGCACTGCTACAAAAACACGAACATTGCAAAGCTTATTGAAGATCACCTTCCTTGTCCCCCATGGTTGAGCTCCATAGAGAACAAACATATCAACGTTTTGACGAGATGGAAGGATTTCAGCTGTACACAAAATTACAGATTTTATACATAATCAGTTTTCAGGAAGCTAGATTCACCAATATCATATTTAGGATTTTTTTTCAATTAATTATTAAGGCACAAGAGAAAAGGTATCAGAAATAACAGTACAGTAACATTTCAACCATCCAGGATAAATCCAGTTAGATTTTCAGCAGAAGTTGTGTTACTTCCCCCCATATATTGAATGTGTAATTTGCAGAGTTTTGTTATAATTTAAGGGAATTAAATCTGCTGGGAAGCTCAGTCGATCTTTTGTTTTCAAGTTTGTAGAGATCTGGAATGAACTTCCTGACTCCATTAGGCTTTTAGGCCAGCTACAATTATTTTGTAAATTCCTGAAAACTTTGTTGTTCTCGCAATTTTAAAATGGTTTAACTACAGCCTCAACAAATTGATAATATTATAATTATTTTTCTTATGCTTTTCTTATGTACTTTAGTTTCTAATTAGTTCTTTCTTCTCTTAATTATATGTGAACCGAGTCAAGCTCCACTGGGAGATGACCCGGTATATAAACCACAGATTAGATTAGAATAATAGGGCTGAAACAGAGTATCACAAAAAGCAGAAGAAAAGTAAAAACTGTATATATCTACTTGTTCATACATCAAATATAGGGCCATCATATTTATTGAAAATTAAGATTCTTTTGTTAACTTCTCCATGACATTGTCCTTCCAATGTTTAGCTAATACATAGTGAGTCAGGCTATTTAGGAACTGCAACCAATTTTCAACATTAGGCCGAGAGGGTGCTGGAAATTTCTCACCCCAACCAATCAGCTTCCTAAATTCTGAGCATTCTTTTGCCACTGTAGCTGAAGAGAGTGTTGCATTATTTTATTAAGTGCCAATTTGAAGAAACAAAATTCTATGCGTTGACGTTTCAGATCAATGATTGAACCATTGCCACACCATTCTCTTCTTAGTTGGGCTGAGAAGTTTTCACCAACCCCTCATAGAGTTTCAGTATCTGGTAACCAGAGCTGAGATTGTGATGTCATAATGCTTGATTGTCCTACACTTGGCTCACTTTCATTACATACTAGTGTTTAAGCCTGTTACATTAACGGGTGCTAGAATAGATTAGTCTGATCCAGTATGGCTATTCTTCTTATGTCTTACCCCCATATTCAGGCTCCCATTTCCCCTTTTACCTTCCCTATTTCCACCTTTTTCCAACTTAAAAATCTGTCCCCTTTCTCTGTCCTTCACCTCCATAGAACTCCCTCTCCATTCCCCCTTTCCCCATCAACCTTTGCTTCTGCATCTTCACTTATTCTTCCAGCTCCTATCTTCAGCCCCTTTCTCTCACATGCCCCCCCTTTTAGTCTCCAGCTTCAGTCCCAGTCCTTTTCTCTCAAATGTCCCCTTTTGTAGCCCCCTTCTCCCACCTCCCCCTTCTTTCATCTCCAGCTCCCTTCTTTCATACATTCCCTTTTTATAGCCCCCAACCCTACCCCCCTTCTCATACCTGCTCTTGCAACACTGTTCTAGCCTAGAGGTCTGCACGGGAACGGGGATCGCGGGGATCCCGCGGGTCCCGCGGGGATCCCGCGGGTTCCCCCCCTGGCCCACGGGACTCCCACGGGGACGCCCCCTGGCCCACGGGACTCCCACGGGGATGCCCCCCTGACCCACGGGACTCCCACGGGGACGCCCCCTTGCCCACGGGACTCCCACGGGGATGAAAACAACCTACCTAAATTCTGGCGATGCAAGCATGCAGCTTACAAGTCTGGCGTCGCGTCGGGAAATAGCCATGTTGAGCAGTGAGCTCAGCACGTACACAGATGAAAGCCTTGCTTGCTGATTGGTCCGGCGGCCCCGCCCCACCGTGCCGCCGGACCAATCAGCAAGCAAGGCTTTCATCTGTGTACGTGCTGAGCTCACTGCTCAGCATGGCTATTTCCCGACGCGGGCATTAGGCTGTTTTTTGTCATTTCGGGTGGGGGATGGCAGCGGCAGCAGCAGCCTGAAAAAGAAATCATCCTGGCCGGGTTCGGTGTCATGCTCCGGAGCTTCTACAGCCTTCCTATCTCCCTCTCCCTTCTACCTGCGGCTCTCTTCGGCAACTCAGCAGCAACGATCGACACAAGCTTCTGGCGTCGGGGCCTACCCTCTGCGAGTCCCGCTTGTTTCAACTTCCTTTTTCCACAAAGGTGGGACTCGTAGAGGGAAGGCCTCGATGTCGGCAGCTTGTCTTGATCACCGCTGCTGACGAGTTGCTTAAGAGAGCCGCGGAGCAGGGGGGTGTTGCCAGGTGCAGGTAGAAGGGAGAGGGCCAGATGCAGGACTCGTGGGTGAGGGAGGAGAAGAGAGAGGGGAGAGAAACAAAAGGAAATATTTCATACTGGGCTGGGCCGGAGTGGAGAGAGGGTGGAAAGATTCTGGCTACAGGGTGCAGTAACAAAGGAAAAGGGGGGAAAGCTGAAAATGGAGATAGTGACACAAAGAAGAGAAAGGGTAAGCAGGACCTTCTGAATAAGGATAGAGATACAGAGGGGACATGAAGAGGAGGTGAAATAGAGACATAGAAGTAATGCTGAAAAAGTGTGTGTGGGGGGGGGGAGATAAAGACATTGAAAGGGCAAATGGTGAATATGGGGTAAAGACAAGGACAGAGACAAATGAAGATTCTGAAAAAGTGGTGAGATAGGGATATAGGTGAGATGGACACAAAGAAGGGTGATGCTGGAAAATAGGTGGAATGGTAATTCTGACAGACACAGAAGGGAAATGCTGGATCAAGGAGAGATGAGGCTCAGGCTGGATGGAATGAGGAGAAATGCCTTGTTGGCCCGGAACTTCCTCTCCTACGTCAGAATTGACGTCAGGGAGCGGAATGCTGGTCAGCGCGACGCTTCTGCAGGGAAAGCTTGGGACAGCGGTGGCTTGGGGACTATTCCCCGATGGCGGTGGCAGCAAACCGAGTGGCTTGGGGGAGGGCACGGAGAAAGAAAGAAAGGGGGCAGACAGAGAGACAGAAAGAAGGGGGAACAGGGAGACAGAAAGAAAAAGTTGGGGGAGAGAATGAGGTCTGGAGGAGAGGAAACATACAGGAGGCTGAAAGAAAGGAAGAAAGATTGGATGCACAGTCAGAAGAAGAAAGTGCAACCAGAGACTCATGAAATCACCAAACAGCAAAGATAGGAAAAATGATTTTATTTTCAATTTAGTGATCAAAATGTGTCTGTTTTGAGAATTTATATCTGCTGTCTATATTTTGCACTATGGCTCCCTTTTACTAAACCGCAATATTGTTTTTTAGCGCAGGGAGCCTATGAGCATTGAGAGCAGCGCGAGGCATTCAGCGTAACTCCCTGTGCTAAAACCTACTATTGTGGTTTAGTAAAAAGGGAGGGGGTGTATTTGTCTATTTTTGTATTTTGTTACCGAGGTGACATTGCATAGAGTCATCTGCCTTGGGAAATGTATATGGCAGATATCTTTGTTTTGTGTTCAAAAGAAAAGGAAATGCATTTCTGGTTTTATTTCTACAGTGTTGAAGTACTTGTTGGCCCTTGCTGTGACTGGTGGGGATCCCCAAGCACCGCCAGCAGAGGACCTCCTCTAGAGATGGTCAGAACTCCCCTCCACCAAGCGCAGCAGTCGCTGGCAGCATCCATGAGCCACTGAGGTGCCAGCATCTGTGACTCAGGGACGCTACTGCTGTCTGCCAAGCTTGGCAAAAGGGACCCCAGGCCAACTGCAAAGGAAGTCCTCAGCTGACAGTTTGTGGGTTCTCATCAGCTGAGTATTTATATTTTATATTTACATTAGAGGTTCTGGTAGAAACCCATTTACAAAGTATGTATTCTTCCCAATTAATATTTCCAAATTAATAGTCTCTTTGCTTATTTGTAAATGGGTCTCTACCAGAGCCTTTAATTCAGTAGCATAATTAAATAAAATAACTATTTCTGAAGTTTATAGGGAAGGATGGTGACGGAGGGGATTCCTCGCGGGGACGGGTGGGGACGGAGGGGATTCCTCGCGGGGACGGGTGGGGACGGAGGGATTCCTCACGGGGACGGGTGGGGACGGAGGGATTCCTCACGGGGACGGGTGGGGATGGGTGGGATTTTGGCGGGGACGGGTGGGGACGGGTGGGATTTCTGTCCCCGCGCAACTCTCTATTCTAGCCCCGTCTCCTTATCACACCAGTCTTCCTTTTCAGCCCCCAAATTCAGACCCAGACCCTTTCTCTCACAACTCACCTTTTGCAGTCCCAAGCTCCAGCCCTCTTCTCCGAAATGTTTTCTTTTAACAGCCTCCTACATTAGGTCTTTTTTCCAAAGAACCCCCCTTTAAAGCCTCCTTCCCTCACATGACCCCCTTTTTCAGCCCTAGCTCCAAACCCCTTTTTAGTCCCCCAGCCCCCTTCTCCCATCTTTTCCCTTTCAGTCTCCAGCCCCAGCCCCCTTTTCTTACATGTCCCTTTTGCAGCCTCCGTCTCACACATATCCCCTTTTCTGCCCCCAGCCCCCTTCTCTTACACATCCCCATTGTCAGCTCCCAGCTCCTTTCTCTAACATGTTCCCTTTTTACAATACCAACCCTAGCTCTAGCCCCCTTCTCCCACCTACCCCTTTTTTTCAGCCCCTAGCTCCCTTCTCCTA
Source organism: Geotrypetes seraphini (assembly GCF_902459505.1). NCBI lineage: Eukaryota > Metazoa > Chordata > Amphibia > Gymnophiona > Dermophiidae > Geotrypetes > Geotrypetes seraphini. Next base: position 181,434,375 of record NC_047084.1, on the reverse strand, counting down.
TTTGACCCCTTTTGCCTCTGAAGTGTGGCTTGGACCCTGGTCCAATGAAATCAGTTCCCATTCGCTCTTGAATACCGACAGCATATCATGCGCTGAGACGCTTCCCTGATCTATTGTACTGCGCATGTGGCATGGAAGCATAGAGGCACGGAGTTTCAATCGTAGTGCGCATGCGCTACGGTATTATTATTATAGATGAGGGGGTTGCTGAAAAGTTCTCAGCCCAACCAGCCATCTTCCTAAATTCAGTGCGTTATTTTGCCACTGTAGCTGAAAAGAGTGTTATCTTATTTTGTTAAGTGCCAATTTGCAGAAACAGAAAGACATTATTTCAGATCATTGAATGAGCCATATCCACGTCATTCTCTTCTTGGTTGGGCTGAGAACTTTTCAGCAACCCCTTGTAACATATTATAGGATTTGTATCCCTGTTAGTGCTATAATCACCCATGAACCTTTACCTAATAAGACTGGATATGCAAACTCCACTATATATGGTTGAGTTCCTTAAGAGCCCCACATCCCTTCTAGCAGAGTGAGATAGTGAGGGGGGGGGAGGTATGATTTCATCAGAATCTTCATTTGCACCACAACCAAGTTCAATCAAATGGAAAAACTTTAAAAGTGTAACTCCTTATTTTATTCCAATAATCCTTCTCCTGCTCACATCTTTTCTCACTGACTGATGACTAAAGGAATGCAAATGACACATTTTCATAACAGAAGCATATAGACTTAAAATCAAATGTTTTAAACCTTGTCCTTGTATAAAACTTTTTCTATCTCTAGGTTAGGAGATGAAAATTCCATTTTAAAATAAATCTGAAAAGCAAAGATTCCTCTATCTGGAATGTCCTAACTGCTTATGAAGGACGTAATGGAATTTACCTGCTAATTTGTGAACTTGATGCCAGTACATCATAATGAATGGAGGACCAGGAAGTGACATCAGAAGGGAGCCGAGGCTGGCACAAGCAGCAAGTGGAAGATGCTGCTTGCACTGGCAAACTTTTAAAGAGGTACGGAGGGGGATGGAGGAGAGGCGCCAGTGCCCTCCATGAAGATGGCATCCAGGGTGATCCGCCCCTGCCCTCCCTTACTGCACCACTTGTTAGAGCACCATTTTGACAACCTGTTCAAATCCTACTGCTGTGCCTTCTGATCTCATGGAAGTCACTTTGCTTGCCATTTACTCAGGTGCAAATTTAAAGGGCAATTCTGTAACTACAAGGCTTATTTTGCTGATGCTTAGTTGGTGTTCTTAATGTTTGGTTTTAAATGAAAAAAATGCCTCCACTTCCACAATTCATCTACAGATGGCAGCACTGAATCGCTACACATGTTCACCTCTTTGAAATCGCTTCCTTTGCCTTTGTTGATGAGAAGTGTATGTGTAAAGAGGTTGTTTTGCTATTTCTTGTACAATGGAAGCATGCAGTGAACACTCGTCAGTGTGATTTAAGCAACATGCCATGGTAAAATTTGTGAATTTTGAAGGAGTCGCTGTGCTTGAAATTCACTGCCGCATGCAGGTTTATGACTATGACTGTACTGATGTGAATACTGTGCACTGCTGGGCTCTGAACACTGTGGACTGAGAGGGGCTGATTAGTGTGATGAAAAATGAAGGGGACAATCCATGACAACAATGGGTGAGTCTCACAGAAGAAAAGAAGCGGGACGGAGTAGCTGGTGAGGCCTTGCCACAAAGGGGGGATGCCCAGGTTGGGGGAGAGGAGTGAAAGGAAAAAAAGGAGCCCATGAGGGTAGAGGAAGGGAGGTGCAGGGTGAGTGGTGGGCTTCACTTAAAGAGGGTCATTGCCTCATGGATGAAGGGGTATACCTCAAGAAGTGATCAGCGGCACCTCCTCGCTTGAATGGGGAAAGAGGGAAAGTGGCAGTCAATGGGGGCTAAGTGGGAGTGCATGGATTCAATGGTGGTACCTACTCGTGTGCAATAAACTACCTACTCAGAGAATGATTAATGTTTATTGGCAGAGATCCCGTCTTCCCCCGTTTGGTGTGATAGTATGGCCCCTGAGTATGGATTAGGACAATTAGCCAGTGTAGGTACAACGCTGATAGATAAGTAGTAATATTAGAGCTAGATACAGGTCAGGATTAATTCTTTGAGGGCCCCTAGGCACACAAGTACACTGGACCCCCAAGCCTTGCCCTGCCCACACCCCACCCCTGCCCCGCCCCCATTTACCTGTTTCTTATTTACTTCTTTATTTCTACTTGTATTTTTTTTTCTTTTATTATAAAATTCAAAACAAAAACAAAGATTACTATATCAGTGCCAGTTTTAGTTCTATGTAAGCCCCAAACATCTCTGAACAACCCCCCCCCCCCTTCCTTCCCTTCCCACCTACTTGCCCAGGACTTTAACTCTGAACCCTTTCCATACGTATATAAAAGTGTTCAAATGTACTGTAAGGCAAGAGCAAAGTGGAAATGTCCAATCAGAATGGTGCACAAAAAAGTGTCTTTCAACTCATCTGATAAATCCAATGGTCTTTATTCATCCAAAATAACTCATACATCCAAAGTAACTCAATGACTCGACTTGATCATGTTTCGGCCACCCGACCTGCATCAGGAGTCTTAGGAGTCTTTGGGAATCAAATAGATAAATATGATCTATAACAAAACGATCAAACCGTTGCTCCGAATCGTGTTGTTTTGTAGCGTTACAGATTCGGAGCAACGGTTTATGGTTTATGGGATGAAGAAACAGTGGTGCATATCCCCCAATACTGAACAAAATATAAAGAAAGCAGATGTAAATTTTAAAAAGAGAGAAATAACAAATCACTTTACAAATTAACAAATAAAAATAAAACAAAAAATGGAAAATAAGATACCATTTTATTGGACTAATACATTTTTAAATTAGCTTTCAGAGGTCAAACCCTCTTTCCTTAGGTCAGTAAAGCAGTGGCATACCTAGCATATGTGACACCCAGGGCCCATCATTTTTAGATCCCCCCCCCCCCATTTATATGAAAAATATGATTTTTAGTAACAATCCACATATCGCATAAGAGTGTACCTAGGAAAAGGCAGCATCTTAAACACTGCAGTGAGCACTAGAACACCAACACATACATTGTAAAACTAAACAAGCCAGATCCCACACAGTCAATTGATCTTGCAGTCAATGCCAACTGAAAACTATGTTCTTTTCATACACACAGAACAGAGATACACCCTCGCCCAATATGAAATAATCACAAACTAAAAATAAAAATATGTAAACAAAAGTTAAACTGAACCGCCAAGAAACCAGACTCTGCATACAATGCAACACCACAACACCACAAAAACAGTGACACGTCCCCTAAAACTGTGCAAAATATAAAGACAGTAGATATAAATTTGAAAAAAAAAACCTGGTATATAACAATCACCACTTTACAAATTAACAAATAAAAATAAAACAAATAATGAGAAATAAGAAAATACCATTTTATAGGACTAATCCATTTTTCAATTAGCATTCAGAGGCCAAATCTTTCTTCAGAACAGTACATCTCTTCACAGATATGGAGGGCTATGTATGTTAATGCACACAGCTTGGGCAATAAAATTCTAGAATTAGAGACTGAGATAACAAACGCCGATCTTGACGTGATAGCGATATCAGAAACCTGGTTCACAGAATCGCATTGGTGGGATATGGTTATACCAGGGTACAACCTACTTCGTTGCGACCGAGTAGGTAAATTGGGGGGAGGAGTAGCACTATACACTAAGGAAAGCATCAAAACCACCAGAATCACAGATGTTAGATACACAGGGGAATCCATCTGGGTGAACCTGGCCAGAGGAAATGAAAAATGCCTATACCTTGGTGTGATATATAGACCTCCCAGGCAACAGGAGGACAAAGACATAGAATTAATCGAGGACATAGAGAACATCACACTGCGTGGGGACTCAATAATGCTAGGAGACTTCAACATGCCAGATGCAGATTGGAACACACTCTCCGCGACTACGGGTAGCAGCAAAATAATATTAAACTCCATAAAGGGTGCACATCTCAAGCAATTGGTATTGGAGCCCACCAGGGACCAGGCGTTACTAGACCTAGTTCTCACCAATGGAGATAGCGTCACAGAAGTCTCAGTAGGGGACACACTGGCCTCCAGCGACCATAATATGGTATGGCTCAACCTCAAGAAAGGTTTCCCTAAGACAAACACAGCAACAAGGGTTCTCAACTTTAGAGGCACAGACTTCAAACGCATGGGAGATTTTGTCCAGCAGGAGCTACATTAAACAAGCAAAATCTGACAATGTGGAGGACATGTGGACGTCTCTGAAGTCCATACTACACGAAGCAACAGACCGATACATAAAGACAGTAAGTAAACGCAGGAGAAACAAAAGACCCCAATGGTCCAGTAAAGAAATTTCAGACCTAGTTAAACAGAAAAAAGACGCATTTATCACCTACAAACATTTAGGCAGAGAGGGGGCAAAAGAGGACTATCTAGACAGATCTAAAGCTGTCAAAACAGCAGTCAGAGAGGCCAAACTCTGAATGGAGGAAGAGCTAGCACAGAAAATTAAGAAAGGGGATAAATCTTTCTTCAGCTATATTAGCGACAGGAAAAGAAATAAAGATGGGATAGTATGCCTGAAGAAATCGGACGGTAACTTTGCGGAATCAGATTCTGAGAAGGCAGAACTACTAGACCATTACTTCTGTTCAGTGTTCACCCGCGAAATGCCGGGAGCTGGTCCACAACTGCAGACGGGAGATAACCAGAAAGACCCGTTTCAAGATTTCAAATTTACGCTCAGTAGCGTCTACGACAAACTATCAAGACTCAAAGTAAACAAAGCCATGGGACTGGATAACCTACATCCCAGAATGCTCAGGGAGTTAAGGGAAGTCCTGGCTGAACCATTATCTGTTCTTTTCAATCTTTCCCTAAGCACAGGAAGAGTCCCCTTGGACTGGAAAACCGCTAACGTAATCCCACTCCACAAGAAGGGCTGCAGGACAGAGACAGCAAACTACAGACCAGTGAGTCTCACGTCTATAGTATGTAAACTCATGGAAACACTGATCAAACAGAATATTGACACAATTCTAGACGAAAAAAAACTGCGTGATCCACACCAACACGGGTTCACCCAGGGAAGATCTTGCCAATCTAATCTGATTAGCTTTTTTGACTGGGTTACTAGACAACTGGACGCCGGAGAGTCACTGGACGTGGTATATTTGGACTTCAGTAAAGCATTTGATAGCGTCCCTCATCGAAGATTACTGAACAAGCTGAAATCGATAGGATTAGGAGACACTCTAACTACATGGGTTGGGGATTGGCTGAGCAGTAGACTTCAGAAGGTGGTGGTGAACGGTACTCTATCCGAAGCATCGGAAGTGATCAGTGGAGTGCCGCAGGGCTCGGTCCTGGGCCCGATTCTATTCAACTTATTCATAAGAGATATGACGCAGGGACTTAGAGGAAGGGTATCACTGTTCGCCGACGACACCAAACTTTGCAACATAGTAGGCAGAAGCTTATTACCTGATGATATGACACACGACCTACTGCTTCTGGAACAATGGTCAACTACTTGGCAGCTAGGCTTCAATGCTAAAAAATGCAAGATAATGCACCTGGGTAAGAGAAACCCGCGCAGAACTTATGTACTAAATGGTGAGACCTTGGTTAGGACCACGGCGGAACGTGATCTAGGAGTGATCATTAGTGAGGACATGAAGGTTGCCAATCAAGTGGAGAAGGCTACCTCCAGGGCAAGACAAATGATGGGATGTATCCGCAGAGGTTTTGTCAGCAGGAGACCTGAAGTTATGATGCCGTTGTACAGAGCCATGGTGAGGCCTCACTTGGAGTACTGTGTTCAGTTTTGGAGACCACACTACCGAAAGGACGTGCTGAGGATCGAGTCGGTGCAGCGAACGGTCACCAGGATGGTCTTGGGGCTCAGGGATCTCACGTATGAAGAAAGACTAAAGAAATTGCGGCTGTACTCACTTGAGGAAAGAAGAGAACGGGGAGATATGATTGAAACGTATAAGTACATCACGGGACGCATCAAGTCAGAAGAGGATATCTTCTGGCTCATGGGACCCTCGACCACCAGAGGGCATCCACTGAAAGTCAGGGGAGGGAAGTTTCATGGCGACTCCAGGAAGTACTTCTTCACCGAAAGAGTGGTGGATCATTGGAATAGACTCCCACTCCAGGTGATAGAGGCCAGCAGCGTGACGGATTTTAAGAGAAAATGGGATACTCACGTGGGATCGTTAAGGGAGTAAACTCAGGGGGGAGGGATACTTGGAATGGGAAGACTTGGTGGGCTATAGCCCTTTTCTGCCGCTTTTTTCTATGTTTCTATGTTTACAGTATACTGCTGTTACTGTATCCTGTCCTGACCTAAGGAAAGGGGTTTAGTCCCAAAAATTGCCTTGATTCTAAGTAAAGCAACAAAAAAATCTTTCTTCCTTTTGTTGTTTCTTCTTTAATCATCTTCTCTTTGCTCTCTTCTTTCTCTCCTATACAGAAAAGGGCCTACACCCACCGAAACTAAACCCGATTCTGTAACTGACGTCCATGTTGCGGATGCCAATTACAGAATCAGGTTACTTTAGATGTGGATGCTATACTTAATCATGGCAAGGGATCTCCCTGCCGCAATTAGTATAGCAGCCGCAGCTAGGGCCACCAGTCTCCCCTTCCCCCCCCAACGATCGCAGCAGGAGGGTGCCCAACCCCTCCTGCCCACAGAACCCACAATCACCGGTAGGACGGTGCTCAACACTTCCTGCTGGTAGACCCGCTATGATCATGGCAGAAGGGTGTCCAAACCCTCCTGCCTACAGAACCCATGATCACCTGCTGGAAGGTGCTCAACCTTTCCTGCCAGTAGACCCCCCCGCCCCACCCCACCCCGACGATCGTGGCAGGAAGGTACCCAACCCCTTATGCCCACAGAACCCACGATCACCAGCAGGACGCTGCTCAACCCTTACTGCCGGTGGACCCCCCCAACCCCACCCCACCCCTGATAATCATGGCAGGAGGGTGCCCAACCCCTCCTGCCACAGAACCCCACGATCACCGGCAGGAAGGTGCTCAACCCTTCCTTACGGTAGGCCCTGTACCCCCCAAAGATCGCCGGCAAGAGGGTACCCAAACCCTCCTGCAGGACCCCCCATCAAAATACCCCAACCCCCCCTCCCTGGACCCCCCCAATGAATCCCCCACCCCGGAAGCCCCCTCGGGCTTACCCGCAAGTTGGCAGGATGGGTCCTTGCACCTTCTGGCCAGCAGGCCCACCTCCTTCCAAATGAGGCGGGCCGGCCCCTCCCTTGCCCAACCAACAGGATCCTAGAGCCAAATTGGCTCAGGCATCTAAGGCCCCTCCTATGGCCTGAGGGGGGGTTCTGGGGTGGGTGGTTTATTGGGGAGGGGGGTTGGGGCATTTTGATGAAGGGTCTTTGGGGGCTCTGGCAGGAGGGGTTGTGTACCCTCTTGCTGGCTATCTTTGAGGGGGCGGGATCTACTGGCAGGAAGGGTTAAGCACCTTCCTGCCAGTGATCATGGGGTTTTGGGGCAGGAGGGGTTGGGCACCCTCTTGCCGCGATCGTCGGGGGGAGGGGGAGAAGGAAGACTGGTGGCCGTAGCTGCGGCCGCTATACTAATTGCGGCATTTTGCTGGCCCACATTATAAGCGTCTCCCCCTCAACTAGGGAGACATGTAGGGCTGCCTAGGTTCGCCTCAGGCTACCACCTAACCTTAGGCGAGCTTAGGCGGGCTTGCAGGCCTCCCTTGGCTCCCGGAGGTGCCTTCAATATAGGCGGCCTGCCTGGGGAACATTTTTTTTTAGAAAACGTGCCTCCCAATTGGCTGATTAGACAGCTATAGGACACCTACAGCTGCCTACAATCGGGACGCACTTTGCAGAATTAGGGCCCTAATGTCTAGCACCCAGTAATATCAATGAGTATAACTATTGGGCAGACTGGATGGACTATGTTACTATTTAATTCTCTAAAAATAACCATATCCACATTTATAGATGAATAGTTTATCAGAGGTTTTACTCTTGAAAAGCCACAGAGCAGAGATGTGCATTTTCTCCACTGCTATGTAATTTAAGAGTGGAACATTTAGAACTAACAATAAGACAAAGCCAGTCAATTTGGGGAATTCAATTTGGAAAAATCGACAGTAGGATGTCCATTTATCCAGACGACTTACTGCTCTGTTTAACAGACATAAATTCATCTATCCCTGAACCATTAGAGATAATTAAATGGTTCTCATTAATACCAGGCTGTAAAATCAACTGTGCTAAACCAACAACTTTGCTATTAAATATGTACTGCACAAGGGAAGGAATGTTAGCTCTACATTTTCTATAAAGGCATGCTATAGGAACTAGACTTTAGCAACCATGTATATACTAAGTTGGAAATAACTATGACAAAATTATGGAAAATAATTTGAAGTGCTTCCATAAACCAATAATGAAATAGTACCTATAATATTTTTGGGGGGTGATAAGCTAAATAAAATAAAAATAGCCAAAGCTTCACTTTCACTTTAGAAGCGTGGAGGGGCATAATAAAAAAGTCCCCTTTTGGCCTAAGTCACTAGATGCTGAAAGATTTGGTTGGCCCATGTGCCTAAGGCCTCTCCCAAAGGAGGGGCCTTAAGCAACTGGCCCAATTCCGGTTGGCCCAGTTGCCTAAGGCCCCTCCTATGGGCGGGTCTTAGGCACTTGGGCCAATCAAGCCCTAGGCCCCTCCCTAGTGCATCCCACAATGCACCGGAAAGGGGCAGGCCTGCCATTCTGAGGATGGCGGGCCTGTCAGATGGATGGAGAGAGGACCAGGTTGGCTGGCAAAGGTTTGAGGTTAATGGGGTAATCCGGGCTAGTGGGGGGTGGTCGAGGGGTAGGTTTGCCGGCAGAAGGGCTTGGGATCCCTCTTGCCGGGCATCAGTGTGGTTCAGGGGGGGGGATCACGATCCTGGCAGGAGAGATTAGGCATCTCTGCTGCTGCAATCATTACCAGTGCAGGGGGACAGGTTGCCTGGGCTGCTGAGCTAATCGCGGCAGCAGTGATCAGCTCAGCAGCCCGATTAGGAACTTATACTTGTTTTGACTTGGTCTAAGTCAAAACGTATAAGTTCCGTCTGGAAACCTGTCAAATCTTTTTGGTTATGGCTGCCAGATGACTAAGTCTAGGTGGGCCCCCCTCCCACCCACTTCTCACTCCTCCAAAAACACCCCTTTTCACTCTAGGCGTTCAGATGCAGAGTAAAGGACTAAGCTGGTTTTAGATACGTCTAAAACCAGCTTTGATTATCGGTACTTGTACTTTTTTGTTTTTATTATGAGCCCCACAGTTAACAAAAATATAATCTAGACCTCAGCTGCTTGTCCTAAAGAGGTGCTAAGTAAGGATCCAGTAAGTGAAGAAAAACTCCATTGGAATATCTTACTTGCTGAAATTCAGACTTGGGAAAAAGTAAACTTGGGCTTCAGTAGGTCATTTCATTCTCTTTCTCTTTAGTTCAGTGCTCTGCTTTTTCAGCAAAAGTCAGTTTAGGCAATAGTGTTGCCTTTAGAATCTCTGTTAGTGTTTTATATAGAAAGTGTTTTAGTCTAGATTAGTATTTTAGGTTGCATTTCAGAGCATAAAATCAGATTAGGGCAGAGATAGCAGTTGAGGAAAGTTTCTGTTTAGTGTTTCACATTAGTTTAAAGCACAGCTAGAAAAATTAGCCCTGCAGGCTACATTTTTTTGCAAAGGTCTTTCAGGGCTAGATGCACAAAACACAATCGTTAAGACCTTGCGGGTTACTGTGGGCTGATTTTTTTTGACCGATTCTGGAACAGCGATCGATGTTCCAATAAATTTGCATGGTAATGATTTGCACGGAGGTTCCCCTTAATCCCATCCATTCAGTCACTGCGAAAGCGACTTTAACACATGTGCAAATTGAAGTCCTGGGTCGAGCCACTTTGATAGTATCCTTTGTCTTCCTTCAAGATAAGGACATGATTATGAAACTATACTTTAATTTAAAGCAGATTTCCTATTTGGGTGAAAGAGTCTACATAGTTTCATAGTTTATTTAAATTTTGATTAAACGCTTATCTAAATGTACAAAGCGCTGTACATAGTAATTTAAAATAGCTGGGAGACAAACATTTTAAATAATTAGACATACACCAACTAAACAAACATACTTATGGCCTGAAAACATTGGGGAAAAAATGGAAGAACTACAATTTCTTAGAAACTAAAACTAGGAAATTCGACCATGTAACTCCTCTTCTTAGGAAAGCACATTGGCTACCTATAGCTCACCGGATAACATATAAATTATGCATACTTACTTTTAAATCCCTATTTTATAAAACTCCAGCATTCATTTATAAATTATTAATCCCGAATATTCCAAATAGAACGCTGAGATCCAATGAACAAAATCTATTGACGATCCCGTCTCTTAGGGTTGTTAATAAAAGGCGGCAATTCATTTTTTCAGTCACTGCACCTCAAATTTGGAATTCTCTCCCTATTTACTTAAGGGAAGAACGTAATCTGGAGAAATTTAAGAGTAATCTAAAAACTTTTCTTTTTAAGGATGTTTTTGATAATTAGTTAACAATCTGCTGGTTAAAAATTCTTATTTTATTGTGTTTTTTTGTTCTCCCTGCCTTTCGTTTTTTACCCTGATTGTCTTACTTTTCTTTAAGGAATTTGTATTTCATTCTCCGCTTTCCTTGTGTTTACTGTTTGTTAAGTATGTCTTTTAGTCCGTTTGGATGTAAAATTGTTAACGTACTGTATTGTTCCCCAAAGACTGTATTTTTTTTTTAAATGTTCATCGCTTAGAAATGTGATTAAGCGATTAATCAAAGATTTTATTAAACTTGAAACTTGATAAAAGGAAAATACAATAGGATAGGGGGAAAAGTTAAGTAGTGCGGAAGTAAATACGTATGTAAAAAAAATCAGTTATAGGCATCTTAAAAAATTTTTCAAGTTGGACTCAAATCCGAAGGAAGGAATTTCTACAATATAGAACTAAAGTTATTTCTTTGGGAGCCTCCTTTCAGTTGAGGTTTCCCTACAAATGTCTTATTAATTACCAACAAAATAAGTATATCTTTTTCGATCCAGAACAGCTGCATTTTTTTTCTTAGAAGGAAAAGAGATTTCTGATGTTACTTAGGAAAATACAGGGTAACTCATGTCTGTTAATAAGTAGCCGATGTTAACTGCTCTATTCTTTATAATCATTATTTGTATTTACCCTTTTTCCTGAAAGGGATTCTTATTTTTCTTTCTTTGTTCTCCCAATTGTGGACTATATATTAAGCTTGAATTTTCCTTGTTTCACTCAAATGGGAAAAAAAATTGATTATATTTGTTTCTAAGAACATAAGAAGCGCCATCTCCAGATCAGACCTTCGGTCCATCAAGTCCGGTGATCCGCACACGCGGAGGCCCTGCCAGGTATACACCTGGCTTACCCTATAGCCACTAACTAACCCCCAAAAATTTTTGTGCAATACACTAAATCCCTTACAAAGGCAAGTCACAAGACGGCAAGATAATCCCAAAATGGAATTTATACAGGGAACTATAGGGAACTCAAGCGCTCACAGCTAACAGCTTGATATATTTTACAAACTGAAAACCATAGGGTGAGCTATCATCGGACCCTTTAAGTTCTTCCCCAAACTATTTATTTATCCAAAAAATCTTTAAATTATTATCTTATTTTTTATTTTTATATTAACTGTTTTCTTTAAAAAACTTCTTCAATATTTTGCTTTGTTTCGAATAGCAAACAATACTTTATAAAGTACTCTATATAACTTTAAGAGTACTTAGCTTGATAGCTTGGTGACAAACGAAGACGACGGAAGAACTCCGTTTCGCTCATCCAAATATTATTAAGAGAGCTTCGTCAGGAGAAAGGCCACCAAATTCACTAAAAGGTAAAAGCAAAATAAAAATTGGAACAATATCAGAATTTATCTAGAAAACTTTTACGCTTGTAGTAGAGAAAGCTCTAAGGCAGTACTAATGGCTATACTCGTAAACATTTTTAAATTTTTAGTACTAAAGTGAATATCCGTCCTTTATTAGTTAATTAGAAAAATCACGACGAATCAATAATCATGAAGAAATTCTCTACTTTAGATTCATGAAAACTAAAAACTAAAAAAGCTTCTAGACTACCACAGCAGTTAGGAGCAGTTTACATACCTATTTAAATCAGCGGCAATCAGAGCCACGGGCAGACATTCAGAAATAAGATATAACAGGCTAAAGCTTTTCTACCGCCTTATTCAGCGTCGTGCCATGCCACCCTCTAGGTTAGAGGGATGAAAGCGTCTGATGTCATATCCGGAATAGGCTCCGTTCAAACACAGAGCCCTTTAAAGCTAAAGCTGATGTCATATCCGGCTGTAACATGATCCTGCTGTCAAGACCGTCACATTAGATTTTTATCTTTTAAACGGTTCTACTATATTAAAGAAAAACCTGCCAGTTAATAGATATGTTTAAGCCAGTTGGATGTAAGCTATGAAGGCGATCTATCCACCTTTGCTCCAGGCGCAATAGTTTTTTCCCCCTATCCCCTCCCCTTATCGATGCCGGTGCTAGATCGATAACCATACATTTGAGTTCTGTGAAAACATGATGGTATTTCAAACAATGGGCTACAAGTGGAGCTTCTTGTCTTTTAAGTTTCAAGCAAGATTTATGCTCTGCCATACGAATGTTAAACTTTCTGGTGGTTTTTCCTATATAGACCTTATGGCAAGGGCACAATATTAAATAGACTACAAAGTCGGATCTACAAGTGGTGACGTATTTTAATTCATATTTTTTATGATCTAGAGGATTTTCAAAAAACGAACCCTGAATATTCAAAGGGCAGATTTGACATTTCCCGCAACTTGAATGCTGTCCCCCTCCTATATTCAAATTTCTTGGTGTTAGATCTGGTTGCAATCTAAGATATTCTTTAAGATTGCGTGACCTTGAATAGGTAAGTCGCAGTTTCGAATTCTCAAAACAGGGATTATTTTGAACAATCCTCCAGTGTTCGTGAATTATATCCGCTATCTGTTCCGATTCAGCATTATACTTCAGTACAAAAGTTTGGACTTCATCTATCTGTTCTGAATAAGCATTATCTTCTTTCTTTTTATTGAAAGGTTGTAATAACCATTCTTGATGGTTAAATTTTGCTCTCCGATATGAATTCCTCAAGCATTTTTCTGGATATCCTTTATGACGTAGATTACTAGCTAATTTCTTAGCTGAAGATTTAAAATCAGCTTTATGAGTACAAATACGTCGAAAACGTAAAAACTGAGCTAATGGTAAGCTGTTTTTAAGTGGAGTAGGATGACAACTATCATAATGTAATAGGCTGGTCGTGTCGGTAGGTTTAATAAAGAGTTTAGATTCAAAATGGTTCTCACTGATGCTAACCCATGTATCTAAAAAGTTGATACCCTCAGTGGAATGATTTGTAGTAAATTGAATGTTAGAATCATTGGTGTTTAACCATTCTGTGAACTTCAAAAGCTGATCCTTAGAACCTTGCCAGACCATAAATACATCGTCGATGTATCTCTTCCAGCCTAATATGCAATGACTCCACTGGTGAACTGTCAAAAACGTTTCTTCGTATTGTTTCATGTAAAGGCCTGCTATAGACGGGGCGCAGGTAGCACCCATTGCCACCCCTTTTGTTTGCAAATACAGGTCTTTACCATCAGTAAAGAAATTGTTGGTTAAAGCTAATTTCAATAAGGACATAATGAAACCAGTAGGGCTTTGATGGGGACGGCATCTAGATTTGAGTGCCTTATATGCAATTTCTAAACATTTATCCTGCGGTAATGAAGTGTAAAGTGAAACTATGTCTAGAGTCACCAGAATCACAGGACTATTTGCTAACTCAAAGCTTTGAAGCCATAACAGGAATTGAGAGGTGTCTTTGATGTAAGAAGTACCTGTGGTCACTATAGGTTTCAAAAATTGGTCAGCATATGTCGAAAGAGGCTCAAGAATAGAATCAATCGAGGAGATGATAGGTCTTCCGGGAGGTTTATTCAATCTCTTGTGTACTTTTGGAAGAAGGTACATCCATGGAATGGTGCTATTTTCTCTATTAAGATATTGGAATTCTCTTTTGGTTACATATCCATCGTCAAAACCTTCTTGAGTTAAGGCTAAAATAGTAGCCTTTAATTGCAAAGTTGGATCAGTATCTAATAAAGTATAGGTAGCACTATCTGAAAGTTGTTTACTCAGTTCATTTTGATAATCTATCATATTCCAGATCACTGTACCTCCACCTTTATCTGCTCTACTGATCACAATCGAAGAGTCTTGTTGTAATTTCAATAATGCAGAGTGTTCATTCTTAGTCAAGTTGTACGTTTCTATTCTTTTGTACTGAAAAGTCGCCACATCTTGCAGTACTAATTGCTTGAAAGTATACAGTATTTTTTGGATAAATAAATAGTTTGGGGAAGAACTTAAAGGGTCCGATGATAGCTCACCCTATGGTTTTCAGTTTGTAAAATATATCAAGCTGTTAGCTGTGAGCGCTTGAGTTCCCTATAGTTCCCTGTATAAATTCCATTTTGGGATTATCTTGCCGTCTTGTGACTTGCCTTTGTAAGGGATTTACCCTATAGCCAACCATATCTCTATATGCCTCTCTCAAGGAGATATGCATCTAGTTTGCCCTTGAAGCCTAGGACTGTCGATTCTGCAATAATCTCCCCTGGGAGAGTATTCCAGATGTCAACCACTCTCTGTGTGAAGCAGAACTTCCTGATATTAGTCCTGAACTTGCCCCCCCTTAGCTTCATTTTAGCTTCATTCTTGTCCGTGTCAAATTGGACAATGTAAATAATCTTCTCTGCTCTATTTTGTCGATTCCTTTCAGTATTTTGAAGGTCTCGATCATATCCCCACGCAGTCTCCTTTTCTCAAGGGAGAACAATCCCAGTGTTTTAAGTCGATCTTCATATTCCAGTTTCTCCATACCCTTCACTAGTTTAGTTGCTCGCCTCTGCACCCTCTCCAGCAGTTTTATATCCTTCTTTAGGTAGGGAGACCAATGTTGGACGCAGTATTCCAAGTGGGGTCTGACCATTGCCCTATAAAGCGGCATTATAACTTTCTCTGATCTACTCGAGATTCCTTTCTTTATCATGCCCAACATTCTATTTGCCTTATTTGCCGCTGCCGCGCATTGTGCCGATGGCTTCAGGGTCCTATCTATCAGTACACCCAGATCCCTTTCTTGTTCACTTTTTCCCAGAGTTGCACCTGACATTCTGTACTCGTATTCCTTATTTTTACTGCCTAAATGCATTACCTTGCATTTCTCCACATTGAACTTCATCTGCCATTTCTCCGCCCAGTTTTCTAACCGACACAAATCGCTCTGGAGTTCCTCACTGTCCTCCTGCGATCTGATTGCCCGGCAGAGTTTTGTGTCACTGCAAACTTGATGATCTCACTGGATGTTCCGTTTTCCAGGTCATTGATATAAATATTAAAAAGGATCGGCCCAAGTACCGAGCCCTGGGGTACACCACTAGTCACTTTCTCCCAGTCGGAGAACTTCCCATTTATACCCACTCTCTGCTTCCTATTTTCCAGCCATTTGCCTATCCATCTTTGTATATCTCCCTCTATGCCATGGCTTTGTAGTTTCCTGAGAAGTCTTTCATGTGGAACTTTGTCAAATGCTTTCTGGAAGTCCAAGTATATTATGTCCACCGGCTTTCCACTATCAATTTGCTTGTTCACGGTCTCAAAGAATTGGAGTAAATTCGTCAAACACGATTTCCCTTTCCTGAATCCATGTTGACTGGGTTTCATCAAGTCGTGTGTGTCCAAGTGCTGAACTATGCTATCCTTGATCAGTGATTCAATCATCTTGCCGGGGACAGACGTAAGACTCACAGGTCTATAGTTGCCCGGTTCTCCTCTCGATCCTTTTTTGAAGATTGGCGTGATGTTCGCTTTCCTCCAGTCGTCTGGTATCTGACCAGTTCTGATTGACAGGTTTGCAAGTTTTTGCAATAACTCTCCGATTTCAACCTTCAATTCCTTCAAGACTCTCGGGTGAATTTCATCCGGTCCAGGGGATTTGTCACTTTTAAGTTTGTCGAACTGGTAGTATATCTGATCTAAGTTCACTTCAACTGTGGTGAGGCTGTCCTCTATTTCTCCTGTAAACAGTTTCTCCGCTTCAGGTATTGTTGAGGTGTCCTCCTTCGTAAAGACAGACGCAAAGAAGGAATTTAGTTTGTCTGCGATTTGTTTATCTTCCTTGATGTACCCTTTTCTTCCCTTGTCGTCCAGGGGTCCCACTGCCTCTTTTGCAGGTTTTTTCCCTTTCACGTATCTAAAGAAGGGCTTGAAGTTTTTAGCCTCCCGGGCTATTTTTTCCTCATAGTCCTGTTTTGCATCCCTCACCGCCTTGTGACATTTCTTCTGTTCATCTTTATGTTTGTTCCAGGCTTCGGTTGTCTTCGTGCATTTCCATTTTTTGAAAGAGTCCTTCTTTTCTTTTATGGCTTCCTTCACCTGTATGGTAAGCCATGCCGGTTCTCCTTTGCCTTTAGTTCTCCGATCTTTGGAAATCCTCGGAATGTAGAGATCTTGTGCTTCTGCAATAGTATTTTTCAATAGGCACCATGCCTGATCTACTGTTTCAAGTTTGTCCACCATCTTCTCGAGTCGTTTTGTTACCATGGCTCTCATGCAATCGTATTTACCCTTTTTAAAGTTTAAGGTGGTGGTTAAGGTTTTGGTATGTTTCCCTTTTCCGATGTCAAGTTTAAAGTTGATTACATTGTGATCACTCGTTCCCAGTGGAACCATGACTTCTACTTCTGTTAATTTTATTCTCAAAGTTAATTATTTGTGTGTAATAAAATTAATAAAGAAATAATTTTAACACATGTGCAGAGCCGGTTTGGGGAAGCCCAAACAGCTAAGTAGCAGAGGAAGCCCAAAAACAGCTTCCTGCCACTCAACTGTTGGGGCTTTTTTTTGTTATGGTCCAGTGTTGTGCGTGTGTTATACACACACACACACACACACACACACACACAATATCTGCACCATTACAAAAAAAAAGTGAAGCCCTTCCCCTATGATAGTGCAGCCTCCCCACCCCCCACCCCCGACGACTCCCAGCACCAAAATAGAGGCAGGAGGGATGCTCACTCCTCCTGCTGCCACAACCCACTCCCCCACTGTGCCAGCCATAATTGGCAGGAGGAATGATCACTTCCTCCTGCCTCCGGAAGCACCCCGGAAGCACCTCCGGAAGCACTCCGGAAGCACTCCGGAAGCAAATACGGCAGGAGTGATGCCCACTCCCTCCTGCCATCCATCATGACCTCCCATGGGAGAGGCCTTAGGTGTCTGAATCAATCAAAGCCTTAGGATCCTCTCTCTGTATCCCAGGATACAGAGGGAGGAACCTAAGGCCCTGATTGGCTCAGTCATATCTGGCAAGATCCCAAGGAGAAAACATATTTTATGCTTATCCTAGAAATAAGCTGTGGATTTCCACAAGCAATCTTAATAATGGCTTATGCACTTCTTTTTTGGGAAATTATCTAAACATTTATCACTGCTAAGTCAATCACTTTCAACATGTTCTCCCTTCTGCCATCATGACCTCCCAGGGGAGGGGCCTTAGGCATCTGAGTCAATCAGGGCCTTAGGCTCCTCCCTCTGTATCCCGTGATACAGAGGGAGAAGCCTAGGGCCCTGATTGGCTCATTCAAATATCTAGCAAGATCCCAAGGAGAAAACAGGTTTTATGCTTCTTATTTTAGAAATAAGAAGTGAATTTCTACAAGCCATCTTAATAATGGCTTATGCACTTATTTTTTAGGAAATTATCTAAACATGTAATAACCCTGCTAAGTCAATCACTTTCAACATGTTCTCCAGGAATGAATTCAAGAGATTAATTACACATTGAGTGAAGAAATATTTTCTCAGGTTTGTTTTAGATCTACTACATAGTAGCTTCATCGCATGCCCTCTAGTCCTACTATTTTTGGAAAAAGAAAACAAAATATTCACATCTACCCATTCCACTCCAGTTCAGTATTTTATAGACCTCCATCATATTTCCCCTGAGCCTTCTCTTCTCCAAGCCAAAAGTCCCTAGCTCGTTTAGCATTTCCTCATAGGGAAGTTGTCCCATCCTTTTTTTTTATTTTTGTCGTCCTTCTCTGTACCTTTTCTAATTCCACTATATCGTTTTTGAGATACGGTGACCAGATTTGCAAACAGTATTCAAGGTACGGCCATACCTTAGAGCAATGTCTCTCAAACTGTATGCCTCAAAGAGATTCCAGAATTTTACTACATTTTAAAAAATTCCCTTCACAAGTATACACTAGAATAGATGACACGTACTATATGTTGCATATTATTTTTGGAAAGAGAAAACAAGGTACGGCCATACCTTAGAGCAATGTCTCTCAAACTGTATGCCTCAAAGAGATTCCAGAATTTTACTACATTTTAAAAAATTCCCTTCACAAGTATACACTAGAATAGATGACACGTACTATATGTTGCATACTATTTTTGGAAAGAGAAAACAAAATATTCACATCTACCCATTCCACTCCAGTTCAGTATTTTATAGACCTCCATCATATTTCCCCTGAGCCTTCTCTTCTCCAAGCCAAAAGTCCCTAGCTCGTTTAGCATTTCCTCATAGGGAAGTTGTCCCATCCTTTTTTTTTATTTTTGTCGTCCTTCTCTGTACCTTTTCTAATTCCACTATATCGTTTTTGAGATACGGTGACCAGATTTGCAAACAGTATTCAAGGTACGGCCATACCTTAGAGCAATGTCTCTCAAACTGTATGCCTCAAAGAGATTCCAGAATTTTACTACATTTTAAAAAATTCCCTTCACAAGTATACACTAGAATAGATGACACGTACTATATGTTGCATACACAAGAGTTTGTCAATGTTATGAGTGTCTGTATGAATAAGGATACAACTGCACAGACAAGCATCATTCCTTGATGTGATTGGTCCTTGAAAACTAATGGCAAATAATTTTAATTTAAGTTTTAATTTTTTTTTTTTTTTAATATACAGTAGTTATCTTTACTTGAGCAATGGAATCTTTGTTACCGGTTGGATCTTCTTTTCTTTGCAAACTTGGATTTTCAGATCTGATAGAAATTAAATTTAAAAAAAAAGAATGATTGCAGATGGTGGATGATAAAATGTGTGTTGCCTGTTAACTATTGAGTCACGTATTGACTTAACTTGCACTCAAAAACAAG
This sequence comes from Geotrypetes seraphini, assembly GCF_902459505.1. Classification (NCBI taxonomy): domain Eukaryota; kingdom Metazoa; phylum Chordata; class Amphibia; order Gymnophiona; family Dermophiidae; genus Geotrypetes; species Geotrypetes seraphini. The sequence goes on along the minus strand of NC_047084.1, from coordinate 181,414,974 downwards.
CACATCCATCACATTGATTAGCAATTCTATTCTATCTACTTTAGTTTCACCATTGTTACAATTACCCTTACCTCCATTAAAGAACTTTAAATAAATAACTCTCAAATTTTATTGGTTTTGCAATTTTATCATTTGCTCTGTTTAGTATGCTGGAGCTATAAAAAAGTTTGAGAGACACTGCCTTAGAGTGATATACAGGTATTATAACATTTTCATCTCTATTTTCCTTTCCAGATACTTCCTCACTTTCTATTTGCTTTCATAGCCATTGATGCACACTGAGCTGAGGATTTCAATGTATCCTTAATGATGAAACCTAGAGCCTTTTCCTGGGCAGTGAAGCCTAATGTGGAACCCTGCATCATGTAGCTACAGTTCGATATGAACATAAGAATTGCCATACTGGGACATAATATTCCAACTGATCGACGTCCTGGCTCCTTGCTTTTAATATGCCTGAAAATGATTTTGTTCTAGCACAATCTTTTTTTCAAGGTCTCTCTTCGCCTTCCTTATTAGCACCTTGCATTTGACTTGACACTCCTTGTGTTGTTTACAATTATTTTCAGTCAGATTCTTCTTCCACTTTCTGAAGGATTTTCTTTTGGCTCTAATAGCTTCCTGCACCTTATTTGTTAACCATACCGTCTGCCATTTTGTCTTCTTTCCTCCTTTTTCAAAACATGGAATATATCTAGTCTGGACTTCCAGGATAGTAATTATGAACAACATCCTCATCTGATATATATTTTTGACCTGTGCAGCTGCACCTCTATGTTTCTTTTGTACCATTCTCCTCAAGTTATCATAGTCACCTTTTTTAAAGTTACATGCTGTTGTATTGGATTTCCTGTGCAAACTTATTCCAGGGATTACAGTATGTCAAATCTGATCATGTTGTGAAGTTATCAGGTTATGAAGTAGCCCTAGCACCATTACCTCCTGCACCAATTCATGTGCTCCACTAAGAACTAGATTTAGAATTGCTTCACCTCTTATTGGTTCCTGAACTAACTGCTCCATAAAGCAGTCCTTGATTTCATCAAGAAATGATATCTCCCTAGCATGCCCTGTTACATTCACCTAGTCAATATGAAATGAAACAAAATGTGTCAAGAAAAGTGCGAAATTACTTGTAAGTTTCATGGCTCCACATCATTCTTTTGGTTGGACTGAGAACTTTTCAGGGGCCCTTCGTATTCTGTAAATATGTGACTATCGTGCATATTCACAAGGTGGGGGGAGCACACCTAAATGCTATGTTATGCTAGTATTCTATAATGGAACCTAGATGCCTAGGTTCTGTAATAGAATAGGATCCTACCATCTACACTTGGGGCTCCTTAAATGAAGGCACCCACTTATGGAGTTGTCCTTATAGTAATTAAAGTTGGTCTCAATTGTTAGTACAGTAAAAAAGGCATCAACTCCCATCTTGTTTGTTGACCTTTATTTTCTACCTTCCAAGCATAAAATCATGCTGGCAATAAAGTCCATTAGTCTCCCAGGGAAGGCACTTTTCCAAAGAGCTGCTGCTCATTTTTCAAGAAATGAAAAAGCACAACCTGCTGAACCAACTCAGGTGTCTACATTAGCCTGTGGATGAGTTCTAGGGAATAGATTGACACTGCAGCTATCAGCGGGTGGGGAAGAAATTGCAGACAAATATAATGAGAAAACAATAAGGAAAAAAACTTGATTTCATCCTCCTTCTTTTTAATGATTTTTCTGCCCAGTTTCCATCTGCACTCTTGTCTGCATGAGCACAAATTAAAGGATTCGGGGGAGCTTATTGACTGAGTAATATCATGCCAACAATGCTGCTTGATATAACTTTGATGCTGTGCAATTATATGTTAAAATTTCATCTAACTGGAAATGTTCCCAGCCAGTGGGAATTATTGCAGATAATTTCAGACAACCTGGGGATAATTTGGTCGGCTACAAAGCATAAACAAAATATTTAACAGTTTTAAAGAAAATGGACTCGTTCTCTAGATTAAATCAGTGCAGGCCCTGCGACAAAATATGTTACATTTTCTTTCATGTAAGTAAACCTGCTAAATATTTTCTAGTAAGGGAAAAATAAATATAGCAGCTCAGAACCATCCAAATTACAACACATTCATGTGTTTCATTTGATGTTTGTTTCTATTTTAATGTGAAATGAAACATGATGTCATTACCAGTTAACATATGTACTTTCAATTAGGCTATTAGCATTACATTTGTGAATATCAAAAACCTGTTTCCAAAGGCACATCAGTATTTCCTGAATGCGATCTTCTAGGAATTTATTTGTCTACACTGGCTGCTGATTGTCAGATTATGTGTAAGCTACTGATGATTACATTTAAATTAGTACAAGAGAAGTCTACATGTTGCATATCATCATTGTTAATGGCATATGAATATTTTTCTGCTCTAGGAGAGCGTGTTTTTATAACTCCTTTGTGGTACCTTCAGTTATAATGGAAAGGAAATGTGGGACACGTGTTTGGGTATTTTGAGCGTCTGTGCCCTAGTTATGGAATTCATTCTCATTGTCTATTTGTGATATAACTGATCCAAGTGTTTTGGGGAGACAGGTAAAGGCATTTTTGTTTCTCGTGCTTTTAGTATGATAATATACATCTTTGTTTCTGGAAAAATATGATTTTTAAAAAATAATTTTTGTTTTAATTAATTATAAATCTTATAAATTTTCTTTTTGTGTTTCTGTTCTGTTTGTTGTTCGATTATTATTATTCTTTTTTTTTTTTTAAGCTTAGAACATTTTGGGGACCTTTTACTTCACTATGGTAAGCACTAATGCGTGCTTACTGCAGCAAAAAACGGTGTACCATGAGATACACTATTTTCGCTATACTATGATTCACCATGCCATGTTTTGTCATATTATGTTTTTACCATGCTTTGTAAACTATGTTTTGCCATCTCTGTCAGACAATGTTTGCCATATCTTCTACCATACTATATCTGAGAGTGTGGCACAGAGTTTAGAGCGACACACTGAGCACCCTGAGGTTAGGAGTTCAAACCCACATTGCTCCTTGTGACCCTGGGCCCTATTGCCCCAGGTACATTAGATTGTGAGCCCACCAGGACAGACAGGGAAAAATGCTTAAGTACCTGAATAAATTCATGTAAAACCGTTTTGAGCTCCCCTGGGAGAACAGTATAGAAAATTTAACAAATAAATAAATACACTTCTCCCTCCATATTCGCTGTGATAGGGGATTAACAGAACCGCAAATACTGAAAAACCACAAATAACTTTTTATATGTTATTTGCTGTTTTCTATTAAAAACCATCGTGAATATGGTGAAACCGTGAATAACATGACCTGGCCTGTTTCTGAAGGTGAGGCAAAACACGGTGAACAAAGTGCTGGGAATCAGCGATTTTCTCTGTAAACGCTTGGAATCAGCGATTTATCTATGCAAGCTGATGTAATTTGGAGGGAGGAGCCAGCAAGCTAAAAACCATGAATAATCGAAACCGCGAATGCTGAAACCGTGAATATGGCGGGAGAAGTGTACATACACTAAGGTGCCCCATGGTAATTTTGTCCTGAACTCACAGTATATGGGTCTCTGGAAAAATATCTTTAAAATCTCTTTGATGCAGTTCTTTGGGACCAGGAGCACTCTGATTCAAAGTTTTTCACCCTGTCTCTGTTTTGCTGTGTTATCACCAATTCCCTATCAAATTTTCACCCTGACTCTGCTTTGCCCTGTTATCGCTGACCCAGATCACCACGTTCATTAAGTATTTAAGATCACTACTGGCAGTGTTTTAGTTTTAAGGGATACTAATATAAACACCTCACTTGTACTCAATGATGTTGTATTATAACAGAGGAAAAAGACCTCAGAAACCCCAATGTCTGTAAATTGAACTTTAAATGGTGTTGGAGTTGACAATCATTGGTCAAAAAAGCTCTGTAGTGGTTATTTAAATATTCTTTGGTAATTTATTTTGTTATTTTGTATTCTTCTCAATAAATTTCACATTTCTACAGGACCCCAAGGAAGGCAAAAATAGCCAAAACGTGGACCTTGTCGGGTCGATATCATATTTTGCCTGTGCTTCATTGGTTTATTGACTACATGTTTCCTGCATCAATTGGATAAGCTTTTAACATTCACTGGATATAACTTGTTATAATAAACTTGTACATCACAAACATTGATGCCATAGTGCTATTTTGTTTTGGTTTTCCCTTTCTGTTCTGTGGAACTTGCTGGGTTATTTTTTTTGTTCCTGACTTGCTCACAATAAATATCTGCCATTTTGATGCCCAATCTCCCAGTCTCAAAAGGTCCTCTTGCAATTTTTTACAAACCTCTTCTGATTAACAACTATCTCAGAAAATGCTAACTCTGTATTGGAACACCTTTACAGAAGTGCATATATTGTAACACCTTTATAGAAGCTCATGCAAACCGCTCTGAATTGACTCCCCAGTCATTAGTTGCGGTATAGAAGCTTTCAATGAACATAAACTTGTGTAATCTGCAAATTTAATTGATTTCACTAGTTATTCCTATCTCTAAATCATTGGTAAATATGTTATAAAACTGCAGTCCCAGAACACTATCTGTCCTTCTTCATTGAGAATATTGACTATTAAAACTTACTGTATGTTTTTTGTCTTTCAAGCAGTTCTTAATACACAATAGGACATTACCTCCTATCTCACAACTTTCTAATTTCCTCAGAAGTCTTTCATGAGGTACTTTGTCAAATGCCTTTTGAAAATCCAAATATACAATATTGACCAGCTCACCTTTATCCACATGTTCATTTACCCCTTCAAAGGAATGCAAAAGATTGGTGAGACAAAATTTCCCTTGACTAAATACAAGTTGGCTTTCTCTCATTAATCAATACTTATGTATATGTTCTGCCATTTTGTTGTTTATAATAATCTCTACCATTTTGCCCGGAACCGATGTCAGATTCACGGTCTATAATTTCCCAGATCACCTCTACAACCCTTTTTAAAAATTGGCATCATATTGACCACTCTCCAGTATTCCA